>NW_028270170.1:34890715-35205593 GCF_037043375.1 Chiloscyllium plagiosum | reverse complement strand
ACCTCAGGCGACTGACTGTGTGGAGTTTGCACGTTCTCCCCGTGTCTGCGTGGGTTTCCTCTCGGTGCTCCGGTTTCCTCCCACCATCCAAAGATGTGCAGGGTCAGGTGAATTGGCCATACTAAATTGCCTGTAGTGTTAGGTAAGGGGTAAATGTAGGGGTATGGGTGGGTTTCGCTTCGGCGGGTCAGTGTGGACTTGTTGGGCCGAAGGGTCTGTTTCCATCCTGTAATCTAATCTAATCTAATCTATGTGGAACAATGAGCGCTGAAAAATATTTTTGATCAAAATGGTTTAACATTGAAGATGACTCTGGAGTAGGTGGTACTCACGTCTGAATTTGGCTGCGTTGCGCTGAAAAAGTCTGAGCGCAATTCAGGAGCAACTCTAGTCCTGGTTTTTCTCAGCTTTCCCGCAGAGGGCTGTTGAAGCTGGGTCATTGGGTTGAACAAGGCCGAATTTTGATTCGTAAGGGAATTAAGGGAAATGGGGAAAAGGCAGGAAGGTGGAATTGAGGACGATCAGGTCACGACCTCATTGAATGGTGGAGCAGACTCAATAGTCTGAACAGCCTACTTCTGTTCCTACATTTTATGATATGCTAACTTGCTTCACTTGGATCCACATTATTTACAGAAAAGGCAAAAGCAGCTGAACTGGGGACGTACTGAAAATTTCCAACTCGAAGAATGATCGTGAGTGTGAGCTGTTCGGATGTGGGTGTGAGTTGCCTACAGAGAGCACTATGAGTGCAGATGCAATGTGCATTGTCTTGAGGAGAGCTATGCAGAGTACAGGAGCATACAGCAAGGAAAGCAGACACTGAGGAAATCCATGATGCAGCAGCTTTTGAGCAGAAAGTTTTAAAGTCAGGTCAGCAAAAATGGAGGATTGTGATCCCTAGTGAAATTTACTATGGTTTGTTGAATTCCTGGATTATGAATGTCTGGGGTGGGGAAGTTGATGTGAAATCTATGGGATCTGCCTTAATTTCATTTATATTTTGCTTTGGGGTGAGAGGGGCTTGATCACACCCTATTACCGGTGTATACCACATGCTAAATCTGCATGTTAGACTGCATTCCAAACCCATGACTACTATCATCTTGGGCAGCAGATACACGGGAACACCACCACCTTCAGGTTCCTCTCCAGGCTTCTCACCATCCTGACTTAGAACTCTAATGTCACTTGCACATTGTCACTGGGTCAAGATCCTGGAATTCTCTTCCGAACAACACTGTGGGTGCCCCTACATCCCAAGGACTGCAGCGGTTCAAGGAGACAACACCACTATCTCCAGGGCTGTTAAAGATGCGCAATAAACACTGAGCTCGCCAGCAATGCCCACATTCCATTAACATGTTTTTTAAAAACCCGCATTGCTTAGTCAGAAATCACGCTGCAGAAACAGGGGGATAAACATTCAGAGTTAGAACCTGGTGCAGGCGTAAATTCAAAATCTCACACAGAATTTTCTCATGATCCTGATTCCTGTGGAATAAGTTTTGAATTTTCGCAAGTGCCAGGAGAGAGAAGGGAGTTCAGTCACTGCCAATTAACACTCTAATTAAAGCTCCTTCAGGAGCTGGTTAAGACAGGGTGCCCCGTTCTTACAAAACAAAATAAGGGACATGTTGACAGTAGTACCATGGGGGGGTTGGCACTGGGTATTGTTGGTGACCATGACAGAAAAGTTGGGGATGACTGTAAGAAGGGAGCATGACCTGGGAATTTGGGATGCTGGTGATCACTGCTTCTACTGGAGATGGGCCACTCATAATGCACATGCTGACAAAGTAAAACAAGAGGCTCATTCTTCCACAGCCTGTCCGAGAAATAAGGGATAAGTGGCATCCCTTTAGAGGAATTTTGGTCTTCCTGTTTTGGGAAAGTTGTTGTTAAACTTGCAAGTGTGCAGAAAAAACTTACAAGGATGTTGCTGGGACTGGACAGTCTAAGCCACAGGTAGAGGCTGGAGCTTCAGAGGCTGAGGGGTGACCTTACAGAGGTTTATAAATTCATGAAGGACACGGATTGGGTAAAGAGCCAAGTTCTTTTCCCCAGGATGGGGGAGTCCAAAAATATAGGGCATAGTTTTAAGGTGAGAAGGGAACAATTTAAAAGGGATTTGGGGCAACTTTTTCATATAGAGGGTGGTGTGTGGATGAGCTGCCAGCGGAAATGGTGGAGGCTGGTACAATGACAAAATTTAAAAGGATAGGTACATGTATAGGAAGGGTTTAGAGGGATAAAGGCCAAATACTGGAAAATGGGACTAGATCAGTTTAGGATATCTAGTTGGCTTGGACAAATTAGACCGAAGGTTCTGTTTTCATGTTGCACATCTCTGTAACCGGAGAAACAGCCAAAATAGTGAACGATCCTCCAAAATAGAGAACCGTTGATCACCTTGTATTAAGGGGCTCGTGCAAACCTGATTAGAGTTCTCAACCTTTATTTTATTGAGTCTGTGCATGCTGGTGTCCATCTGTACATAGCTGTCAGATTTGTTGTAATGCTATCCGAAATGTCCTCCACATGTAAATCAATTTGACCTTTCCTGGATTTTCTCGTACCAGTTCCAGCACTCTACTGTTATCCAGCCTCTACGGCCACTCCCTTCACTCCCAGTGTTGCTGGTCTTGAAGAAGCTGCCGGTGCTCTTCAAAGTACAAAGTTAAACCAAGTTGTACTCCAACAGGTCTATTTGGAAGTACAAGCTTTTGGAGCGCTTCTCCTTCATCAGGTGCAGGAACACACAATCTTCTTGGAGATCCTCTCCACACTGAGCCAGCAGTTGGTGGTGTCGACGTACAGGTAGCGCTCTCTAATTCGGTGCCAAACTAGGCTCCTGCGCACTTAAATTCAATTGACATAGTAACTTAGCTCAGTTGTGTGGGCATGACCCAGAATTAATCTTTAATCAGTGCAGAAAACCTGTGTCCATTACAATTTTTCATGTCCTCAGGGTGTCCCTGCACTTCACACTAAATTACAACTGGAAGCCTGGTCATTGTCCTGCAAACACTCAATGAAATGGAAGCCATATTTGATGCAGGCAGAACTTAGGCAATCACTGACTAATGTGTCACATCTGCAGTAACTGAGCACGTGCAAGCAAAGCCACACTCTTGTTGCGCATGTCGGCTTAAATACAGATCATTTTGAAGTAAATGAGCTGAAAATATGATTTGGATGAAGGACTTAGTTGCAATTTTTATGAAATCAACAAAACAAAAATATTGCCGATACTCTCTCAGGTCTTTTGATATCAGCAGGTGTGTTTGTAAATCAAGAAGAAATTTGCTTTAAATTACTTCTTTCTCCCCGAATTAATTCATTTATTTTATTCAGCTCTCAGTGGATAGAATTTAAAATAACAACTTCCTTAATTCTGGGCCGCCATGTCCCATGAATGAATACATGAAAGGGGGTGGCATGGTGGATCAGTGGTTTGCACTGCTGCCTCAGTCTTGGGTGATATGTGGAGCTTGTCTACCCTTGTCTGCATACGTTTCCTCTGGGTACTCCAGTTTCCACCCACAATTCAAAGGTGTGCAGATTAGGTCGATTTGCCATGCTAAATTGCCCATAGTCTGTAGGCTGGTGGATTAGCTAAAGGAAATGTAGGATTACAGGGATAGGGTGTGGATGGAATTGTCTTCTGAGGGTCAGTGTGGACCCAATGGGCCAAATGACCTGCTTCCACACTGTAGGGATTCTATGATTCTACATGTTGAAAAATTCACTTCAAATGTTAGATTTAGTTCTTCATTCACTTTCATAGCTGTCAGTTTTTCTAATAAATAATCCTCAATGCACACATAAATCAGACAAACAGCTGAATTGTCCTTCTCCTGTTTAAATACTGGATCGCTTATATTTGTAAGTTATGAAAGTAATTCAAACTTTCAGCATTTTCCACAGGAAAAGCAGTTCCAATACTTCAATATTAATCTTGGTTCCTGGGATGAAGGGGTTGACTTTTCAAGAACAAATAAATAGGTTAGGCCTTTGTTAGTCACAAAGATGTGCAGGGTCAGGTGAATTGGCCATGCTAAATTGCCCGTAGTGTTAGGTAAATGTAGGGGTATGGTTAGGTTGCGCTTCGGCTGGTCGGTGTGGACTTGTTGGGCCGAAGGGCCTGTTTCCACACTGTAATCTCATCTAATCTAATGTTTATTCACTAGAGATGATGGGGAGATGCTGGTGTTGGACTATGGTCGACAAAGTTAAAAATCACACAACACCAGGTTATAGCCCAGCAGGTTTATTTGGAAGTAGTAGTTTTCAGAGCGTTACTCCTTCATCAGGGAGCTGTGATAGCTACCTGACGAAGGAGCAGCACTCCAAAAACTAATACTTCCAAATGAACCTTCTGGACTAAGATCTGGTGTTGTGTGATTTTTAACTCATCAGAAGTGAGAAGAATGAGGGGTGACAAGCAAGATTAGATTAGATTAGATTAGATTACATTACAATGTGGAAACAGGCCCTTCGGCCCAACAAGTCCACACCGACCCGCCGAAGCGTAACCCACCCATACCCCTACATTTACCCCTTACCTAACACTACAGGCAATTTAGCATGGCCAATTCACCTGACCCTGCACATCTTTGGACTGTGGGAGGAAACCGGAGCACCCCGGAGGAAATCCACGCAGACACGGGGAGAACGTGCAAACTCCACACAGTCAGTCGCCTGAGTCGGGAATTGAACCCGGGTCTCTGGCGCTGTGAGGCAACAGTGCTAACCACTGTGCCACCATGCCACCCACAGATCTTGAGGGGTTTGGCAAGATAGATGTTGAGATATTCCCACAACTGAGGTATCTCGAACCAGGAGACACAGTTACAGAATAAGGCGACACTCATTTAAGAGTGAGATACAAAGGAATTTCTTCCCCTAAGTCTAGTGAATGGTTGTAATTTTCTGACCCAGAGAGTTGTGGAGGGTACATCACTGAAAATATTTAAAGAGGTGATAGATTTTTGTTTTAAATATCAGGGAATTGGAGGCTATGCTGAGCTGGCATGAATGGGGAGGTGAGGCCTGCGAAAGGTCAGCAATGATCGTGTTGAATGGTGGGACAGGCATTTGGGGGCCAAATAGACTCATGCTTTTACTCTTATTTCTTATGATCTAATGTTCTAATGCTTCTGTACTTTGGTATGATACTTTGCCCAGTGAAATCCTCCTTAGCCAGTTGACAAACTTTGTTGGGGTTATTCTGATGATCAGATAAAAATAATGATTTGGAGATGCCGGTGTTGGACTGGGGTGTACAAAATTAAAAATCGCACACAATCAGGTTGTCAACCACCTGATGAAGGAGCAGCGCTCCGAAAGCTAGTGCTTCCAATTAAACCTGTTGGACTATAACTTGGTATTGTGTGATTTTTAATCAGATAAAAATAATTGCTTATTCTTTTCAATTCTCTAAATGTTCTAATTTTTCTATGCTTTTTGTTTTTCCATTTGGTACACACCTTGTTTGGTGCTTTTCCAGTAAGACCCAACATGTCTTGACATCGGAGGCTTAATTTCTGAAGAATACATATCCTCTCTGTATTAGATACAGTGAAGTCATTTGGTATTAAACCTGGTTTTCTTTGTTCTACGATCATCTTGAATGCTGCTGTCTGTTTTAGATAGGCTGCTACTTTGATACTTTTCACTTAGCATTCTCCTACAGGTTACTTTCAGATAGCTTGATCTTTTTTCTAACCTCTCCAAACTCTTTGTTGACAAACTGATATTCTGGAATCTCGTTCATCTCAGACACCTGAGTTTTATAGATTATTAGAATGATAATTTCCACAACTGGAGATTTACTCATTCTATGGTTTACTTTTGTACATTTTCAATGTTAACCACTTCACTAGACTTGTCTGACATGACTGACGTGTAGCATTTTATCTCAAATAACCTCATTGTTTATATTGAAACTGACACCAATGGTAAACAACTTCAGTACAATTCCTACATTTTTCATCCAGAAAGTTAACACAAAGTTTACATTAACTTTATATGGAGTGGTGAAACACCATCCATTAATACCTTTAATCAATATATTCTTAACCAGCATACCTTCCAGAGAGAGGATTTGTCACCTGTCATTGTCAGTGATCGGATTGACCCTGTAACCCAAGAAGTATTAATTCTGCACTAGACAAAAGGTGATTTGATCATAAGAAATAGGAGCAGGAGTAGGTCAGTTATTGCATTGAGCCTGCTCTGTTCATAGATTAGGTCATGGCTGATCAAATTGTGGCTTGACTGTCACTTTCCTGTTTGTCACACTTCATTGTTGACTCCCTTGTTGAGCATGTTTAACTCAGTCTTGAATATAATCAGTGACACAATCGCCACTGGAGTCTGCGGAAGGAAGTTCCAAAGACAGATGACTCTTTGAAAGAAGGAATTCCTCCATCTTAAATGGAATCTTCCTTATTTTAAATGGTACCCTTCATTCAAGTTTACCTCATGGATGGAGGTATTCTTCCGGCAACCTCAGAGCTCCAATCAATTTTCCCAAATGCAATTCTCCTTTCACTAAACCATACTGACTTCGCCAGATTGAATTATGATCTTCTACATGTCTTTCTACCACTAATTAACAACAGATTCTATTATTTTCCCAATGACAGACGTTACGCTAAGGGACCTGCGGCTTGCACTTTCCGTCCTGCTCCATTCTTGAATGGTGGCATTACATTTCTGGTTTCCCAGCATGCCTTCCAGAGGCTGGGAAATTTTGGAAGATTATAATTAATGCAATACTATCTTTTCAGCCACTTGCTTTAAGAGCCTAAGATGCAGGCTAGATGACGTGTCAACCTTTAGTCCCATTAAAATTTCTCCTTAGTTTTTCTCCAGGGACAGTGATTGTTTAACTTCCTTCCTCCCTCCCTGTTCACTCTATTTTGGGGAAAATTTCTGGGTTTTTTTGTTCAAAGCCTCAGCCATTTTCTTGTCTCCCATCTTTAACTCACAGTCACACTCTCCAGGAAACAAGTGCTTATTTTAGCTCCTGTCTTCCTATATAATTTTAGATGATTTTCCTGTCTATTTTCATACTTCTTGCTAATTTTATCTTGTATTCTAATTTATGTCTGTTTGTGATGCTTTAGCTATCCTTTCCTGTTTTCTATATTATTCCTATCTTCCTAACTGCCACAAATCCTGGTAGCTTTGTACATTTTATTTTTAATTTGATACCATCCTTAACTTTTATACTTAGGTTCAGATGAGACATCCTTCTCATTGTCTTTTTCAATTTCAATGGAATATATCTTTGTCACAATTTATGACATATCACCTTGAATGTTTACCACTGCTTCTCTACCATATTACCTTTTAACCTATTTCCCCCAAGACACTTTAGCCAACCTTATCTCCAAATCATTCTAATTACCTTTACTTATGTTTAAAATCTGAGTTTCAGACCCAAATTCCTCACCATCATTTGGGAGCACAGAACTTGCTGAAGCAGAAACATGTTGCCAAATGTTTTCATCTTGCAGTCATCAGGACAAATACAACAATACCAAGTTTCAGATGAACAAAACATATTTATTACAGGAGAAAAAAGTACTGATTCATTGACAAGTTGACTCTAACTAGGTACAGTATCACCAAGAAGAAAGCAACAGGGAACTATCGGTAAGTAAAACAAAACAAGGCTACTTTTATATGCAAAAAAAAGGTTCCTTTTTCTGTCTGCCTCACACCATACAGTCCAAACTAACTTTACATTATCAACAAACTTGGACACATTACAGTTTCCATTAATGACTTGGGCAAAGAGTAAACAATTAAGAATATTTTGGCATTCCACTAGTTACAATATATTGTTTGTACATTATAACCACTATTGTGAAATTATTTTGTTTCATCCCCATCCCTTTTAACTTTTGCTCCAATTACTTAAATTTCCATTGATTTGATGACCAGTCGATTACCACTGATCTCATCCCACATTTTTAACATCAATTCTTTCACAAATCTTTTACAATTTTTAAGCACTGAAACCATGGTCCAAGAATGACCTTAGCTGCTGACAAGGTGGAAGTTATGCCCCAGCTGTCACTACTGCCGATCACTAAAATGCCGCACCAACTGGGGATTAGAGACACACTGGGTCATGAGGCAAAATAATGACAGTGATAAAGCAGAAGAATGTGGATTATGGCAGAAATGCAGATAAGTAAAATAGCAGTAATACTGAGAGACAGATGGCAGCAGGGACTGCAAGCAGATTGTATGGGACGTGTAAACATGGGAGGGATAGATCTCTGCAATTCAACTAAATTGAGCTGATGGGATCATGTAGTAGTCAAAGCAGTTCATGTCTTCATCGAAATAACCTGATTTAGAGGTGCCATGTTGGACTGGGGTGTACAAAGTTAAAAATCACACAATACCCAGTTATAGTCCAACAGGTTTATTTGGAAGCACTGCTCCTTCATCAGGTGGTTGTGGAGTATATAAGCACTCCGAAAGCTGGTGCTTCCAAATAAACTGTTGGGCTACAAGCAGGTGTTTTGTGATTTTAACTCCAAATAACCTGTTGCACAGAATCACTCTCTTAAGTGCACGGAGTAGAGAGAGAGGTAGACAGAGAGGTAGAGAGAGAGGGGGGGGGAAAGAAAGAGGGGGGGGGGGGGAAGAGAGAGAGAGAGAGATAGCGAGCGAGCGAGAGGAGGGGATAGTGAGAGAGAGAGAGAGAGAGAGAGAGAGAGAAAGAGAGAGAGAGAGAGAGAGAGAGGGGGGGGATAGCGAGAGAGAGAGAGAGAGAGGGGGGGATAGCGAGAGAGAGAGATAACGAGAGAGAGAGGTAACGAGAGAGAGAGAGAGGTAACGAGAGAGAGAGAGAGGTAACGAGAGAGAGAGAGAGGTAACGAGAGAGAGAGAGAGGTAACGAGAGAGAGAGAGAGATAACGAGAGAGAGGAAACAGAGAGAGAGGAAACAGAGAGAGAGGAAACAGAGAGAGAGGAAACAGAGAGAGAGGAAACAGAGAGAGAGGAAACAGAGAGAGAGGAAACAGAGAGAGAGGAAACAGAGAGAGAGGAAACAGAGAGAGAGGAAACAGAGAGAGAGAGGAATAGAGAGAGAGAGGAATAGAGAGAGAGAGGAATAGAGAGAGAGGAGTAGCGAGAGAGGTAGTGAGAGAGAAAGAGATAGAGAGAGAGAGAGAGAGAGAGAGAGAGAGAGAGGTAGCAAGACAGAGAGAGAGAGGTAGCGAGATAGAGAGAGAGAGATAGCGAGACAGAGAGAGAGAGGGGTAGTGAGAGTGGGAGAGAGGTAGCGAGAGAGGCAGAAAGAGAGAAAGAGAACGCCAGAGAAAAAAAAAGATCGCGAGAGAGAGATGCTCAAAGTAGAACTGCTTAAAGACTTGCCATCAGGGGACCAAGGGGAAGGAGAGAGTGTGATGTACAGAGGCAATTTAATCCACCACCATTACTTGGGATTCCACCAGTGTCAATGGCCACTGAAGACTTCACACGAGTGAATATTATTCACATGAACCTAGACTACAAATGTTGGCAGACTATTCCACAATGCACTGGCAACCTAGGATTTTCTCTCTGTCACCCTGGGATAAAGGAGTCAAAGGTAGCACTATAACTTGGATGTTGTAGCCAGTTTAGCTTGATCCTATAACATACGGTGCACTTATCCACTAATCCCTCACAACACTATTCTTCATAGAGGTTAGCAGTATAATTGACAGCTAGGAGCAACTACAAAGTAGTAATCTAACTCAAGGGTTCAGGTGATGTCAACAATTACAGAAGGAAAGCTCACAGTCAAAAGGGAAAGCTATTTCCATTGGTCAGTGAAATGTATCAATGTTATATCATATAAACAATAATTTGTGTGTGAAGGAAAAATAGTTTTTAACAGAGCACTGCTCAGACCAGAAAAAAATCTACCAGAAACCACAGACAAAACAAAATCCACAATATTTATTAAGAAGGACCTGGATGAATATCTGAAAAAGAAACAGTGTAATTTATTCCAAAGGAAAAGGAGAATGGACTGGGACTAAGCAGAAGATCCTTTCAGAGGGTCATTACAGTTACAACAGTTTAAATGACATTCTTCTGTTCTGTAAAATTCAACAATTCTAAAAAGCACCTGAAGAAAGAGCATCGTTCCAAAAACATGTGATTTCAAATGGAAATAGAAGAAGAGAGCACGAGAACAAAAGAGAGAGAAAGAGAGAGAGATGCTCGAAACAGAACTGCTTAAAGACTTGCCATCAGGGGAGCAAGGGGAAGGAGAGAGAGTGATGTACAGAGACCCTCACATCACAGCATGAAGGCAATTTAATCCACCACCGTTATCTTACTACTTAGGATTCCATCAGTATCTGTCGGACGATAGACTGCTGTCACATGACTTCCAACTTTGTCCACCCCAGTCCAATACCGGCACCTCCATATTGTTCTCTCAGTTAGACCAGGTGACCATTTACACTTCCACAACAAGTGATTATTTATACAATTTCATTTTTAATTTGTATGTTTTATATTAAAATTGTGGTTTTGTGCCAACAGTGAGCTCCATATCATTGAGGCAGGACAATAGCCACTCAGAAGAATTGGTGACTGTAAAAGTATCACTGCAAGATTACTGAGAGATTACTGTGACTGATGAGGTATTCTAGGTCCTGCATAAATTACACAACTTAAGGATCATGTGGTGCAATGATAATGTCATTGAACATAGAACAGTATAGCACAGTACAGACCCTTCAGCCCTTGATGTTGTGCTGACCTTTTATCTAACTCTAAGATCAAACTAACTTACATATCCTTCATTTTACAATCATCCATGTGCCTGTCTGAGAGTTGCTCCAATGTCCCTAATGCATCTGACTCTACTCCCATTGCTGGCAGTGCATTCCAAACACCCACCATTCTGTGTAAAGAACCAATCTCTGACATCATTCCTAAACCTTCCTCTAATCACTTTAAAATTATGCCCCCTTGTCAGAGCCATTTCCGCCATGGGAAAAAGTCTCTGGCTATCTACTCCATCTATGCCTCATCATCTTGTACACCTCTGTCAAGTCACCTGTATCCTTCTTCACTCCAATGAGAAAAGCCCGAGCTCTCTCAACCTTTCTTTGTAAGACATGCCCTCCCAGTCCAGGCAGCATCCTGGTAAATCTCCTCTGCACCCTCTCTAAAGCTTCAAAATCCTTCCTGTAATGAGGCAACCAGAACTGAACACAATATTCCAAGTGTGGTCTAAACAGGGATCTATAGAGCTGTAGCATAACCTCACGGCTCTTGAACTCAATTGCCCTGCTAATGAGAGCCAACATACCATATGCCTTCTTAACACACCTATCAACTTGGGTGGCAACTTTGAGGGATCGATGGACATGGACCCCAAGATCCCTCTATTCCTCCACACAGCCAAGAATCCTGCCTTTAACCCTGTAATCTGCATTCAAATTCAACCTTCCAAAATGAATCACTTCACACTTTTCCAGGTTGAACTCCATCTGCCACTTCTCAGCCCAGCTCTGCATCCTGTCAATGTCCTGTTGCAATCTACAACAGCCCTCCATATGAACTACCACTCCACCAACCTGGTGTCATCTGCAAACTTACTAACCCAACCTTCTACTTTCTCATCCAAGTCATTTATAAAAATCACAAGGAGGAGAGGTCCCAGAACACATCCCTGCAGAACACCACTAGTTACTGAGTTCCAGGCTGAATACTTTCCATTTACCATCACCCTCTGTCTTCTATAGGCCAGCCAATTCTGTATCCAGACAGCCAAGTTTCCCTGTATCCCATGTCTCCTTAGTTTATGAATGAGCCTACCATGGGGAAGCTTATCAAACATCTTGCTAAAATCCATATACACCACATCCACTGCTCAACCTTCATCAATGTTTTGTCACAATAAGGCTTGTGAGGCATGACCTGCCCCTCACAAAGCCAGGCTGACTATCTCTAATCAAGCTATGCTTTTCCAAATAATCATAAATCCTGTCTCTCTGAATGCTCTCCTATAATTTGCCCACGATCAACGCAAGACTGACTGGTCTGTAATTCCCAGGGTTGTCCCTAATCCCTTTCTTGAACAAGGGAATAACATTTGCCTCGCTCCAATCATCTGACATTATTCCAGTGGACACTGAGGACGCAAGGATCATCACCAAAAGAGCAGCGATCTTTTCTCTAGCTTCCTATATTAACCTTTGGTATATCCCATCTGGCCCAGGGGACTTATCTATCATCATGTTTTTCAAAATTTCCAGCATATCCTCCTTCTTAACATCAACCTGTTTCACACCGTCTTCAGGTCGTTCTTACTAGTGAATGTCCCGAGATCTTGGATATCCTGGCCCAGAGCAAGTCCCATCTGCCCTTGAGAGTTGTGCTAGCAACTTGAACAGGGTGATGAAAAACAATTAAATTATATGACACGGCAAAATCATGAAGCGCTTCAGTGCACAAGTGGTGATAATAAAATCCCACCAGGAAAAGGTACACATAGGTTCATTCCTCATCCAGAATCAGACTTAAGCCCAACGCCATCACAACGTGACATCTTTGCCACCTCTTCAGATCCCTCATTCTTGTCCTATTGTGCTCATTATTAGCCACACACTGTGTAAATCACTATACGTGCTACCTTGTTAAACTCATTATGTATTACCCTGTTTGGCTCAGTTTAAATCTGCAAAATCCCAAAATTATTCATTTTGGGCGGCACGGTGGCACAGTGGTTAGCACTGCTGCCTCACAGCGCCAGAGATCCGGGTTCAATTCCCGCCTCAGGCGACTGACTGTGTGGAGTTTGCACGTTCTCCCCGTGTCTGCATGGGTTTTCTCCGGGTGCTCCGGTTTCCTCCCACAGTCCAAAGATGTGCAGGGTCAGGTGAATTGGCCATACTAAATTGCCCATAGTGTTAGGTAAGGGGTAAATGTAGGGGTATGGGTGGGTTTCGCTTCGGCGGGTCGGTGTGGACTTGTTGGGCCGAAGGGCCTGTTTCCACACTGTAATCTAATCTAATCTAATCTAATCAAATGCTGCTGTGTTTGGCTCACATTAATTTGGCCTACAAAAATCACTAAGTGTCACTCAACAAATCATAGAACTCCAACAGTGTGGAAGCCCAACTTTCCGAAGAGCATCCCACCCAAAATCACACCCCTACCCTATCCCTGTAACCCTGCATTGCCCGTGGATAATCCAACTAACTTGCACTTTTGACTGTGGGAGGAAACCAGAGCACCTGGAGGAAACACACGCAGACATGAGGAGGACGTGCAGACTCTACACAGACAATCGCCCAAGGATGCACTCAAACCCAGGTCATTGGCGCTGTAAGGCAGCAGTGCTAACCACTGAGTCAACCCAACTCTGAGAGACTCAGTCCACACACCAAACTATCAGACCTAAGCAACAATATAGTTACCTGCAACCCAACAACGCACACACAAACACAGGAAAACCATGCTAATACTCTAAAAGTAGTTCTGATCCACACAAAGTACTAATGAACAGTTTAAAAACCACATGAACCTGATCACATTAAACTTCAAATCATTTTAGATTTATCCCATGAATGATGATTTGAAGATGCATGTGGCCTGGATAGCATGAAAGGAATTGTGGCAGCTGATTCCTGGCACAGACTTCTGACTGAATTTCTCAAATGTGATGAGATACTACTGGGAGAAATTTTATTCCAAACTGTGGAAAATGACAAACTGGGTGTGAAATGGAAAAAACAATTTTTCTTTGCTAATGTTAGCCAAGAGTGAAAAACATCCCGAGACGTTGATAACTTAGGCACAACTTGCATTATCGAATTAGTGCAACTCCCTTCCTCTCAATGCTGGGAAAGGGTAAGGAGCTATGTTGATCTGGAGCTTGTGGGTTTAGTCAGGTCTCTGTTGTGGATGCAGATCTCAGCTCAAGTGTAAGTAGGATGGTTACAATCGACCTTGAGGCCAGAGAGTGGGGAACTGGCTGTAATTCTAGATGCTAGCTGACCTGCAGTGGCCCTGTTGAGAGATGTAAACATTATCATCGGGCCATAGGATCTGGAATTTTCTCACCAAAACCTCTCTGTCTCTGCCTTCCTTTACGACATTCCTTGAAACAGTGCTCCCCAATCATGTTCCCAATGTGACCCCATTTACAGCCAAAAATTGATGCAAACTCTTGGTCAAAACTAAATGAGGAATGGGGTCAAAGCCTGAGGGGGTCAGGGGATGTGGTCCCTCAGTGTCTCAGAGCTTGCAATATCCCAGCTCACATCCCCACTTGGGGTCCTGTGCCACACTTTGGGAAACCCTGCCTCCAACCTGAGCTTTTCTAGCATGTTTGTGGTCACCTGTTTGTTGGACTCTCTTTAAGCACCTTGGGATGGTTTTGAAGGTGCTCTATAAATGCTTGTTGCTGTTGCAATGGCTTGTTTAGGTTCAGCTGTGATAGCCCCAACTCCAATTGCCTAAGCTCACAATTGAAACATATAACTGGCCACTTGAGAAAGCTAATGACAACCCTGGGGTAATAGCCAAGACAATCTGGCACTTTAGGCAGACACAGGAAGAAAAGGAAAACACCAGAAAATACATCTGCCTGGCTCCACTTGTATTTAGAATTATAACATTATAGCAACCTCCACATCATCTCCAAGGATTTGTGGCACCCTTCTGCTAACGATTGGAAATACTGCTGTATTGTGTTAGTGTCCTTGACACAGTCTCAGGGGGAACATCTCAGAAAACCACAAGAGTAAAAACTATTGGCTTTCAACTTACCTCTGCAGTTGAGCATAAAAACCAAGGCTGACACCTCCATGACCTACCAAGGGAGCGCTGCACAGTAGGAGGCGCCATCTTTCAGATGAGACCAAAGCTCAATCTGCCCGCTCAAGTGGATATAAAAGATCCCAAAGCATAATTTCAAAAAGTTATCCCCAACTGGACGATATTCATCCTTTAATGAACATGACAAAACCAGATTATCTGACGACTAGCTCATTGGTATTTGTGTGGGGCCCACATTGCTCAAGTTGGCTCGAAATAAAGCTCAGATTATTTTCATCAGAGCACAGGAAATGGGGGAGGGCCTGACAGAAGTGTAAAAGATTATGAGGGGCATGGACAGGGTGGATAGGAAGCAGCCACTCCTCTTGTTTGAAGGGTCAATAATGAGGGAGTATAATCTTGACATGAAGGGCAGAAGGTTTCGAGGGAATTTGCGGAAGAATGTTTCACTTGGAGGGTGGTGTGAAAGTGGAATTCACTGCCTTGAAGATTAACAGAATGGAAAAGGACTGTAGAATCCCTGCAGTGTGGAAGCAGGCCATTCAGCATATCACACTGCCCCTCTGAATAGCATCCCATCCAGTTCCACCCCTTATCCTATCCCCGTAATCCTGCATTTCCCATGGCTAAGCCACCTAACCTGCACATCTTTGGACTACAGGAGGAAACCTAAGCACCCAGAGGAACCCAGACAGACAAGGGAAAAATGTGCAAACTCCACACAGACAGACAGAGTCACCCGAGGCTGGAATCGAACCAGGGTTCCTGCCATTGTGAGGCAGCAGTGCTAAACACTGAGCCACCATGCCGTCCCAAGACAGGAAACCTCAAAACTTTTAAAACCTACCTGGATGAGCACTTGAAATATCATAACATCCAAGGCTATGGATGGTGTAAGTTTAGCATAGTTTTGGTGGCATAGGCTTGACGGGCTGAAGGGTCTCTTTTATACTGTATGATTCCCAGTGACTACACTTGAAAAGGACTTCATCATCGCATGTTGTGGTGTCCAAGGGTGGTAAGGACAAGCCAGGGAACTACAGACCAGTGAGCCTGACCTCGGTGGTGGGCAAGTTGTTGGAGGCAATCCTGAGGGACAGGATGTACATTTTTATGGAAAGGAAAGGACTGATTTGGGATAGTCAACATGGCTTTGTGCGTGGGAAATCGTGTCTCACAAACTTGATTGAGTTTTTTGATGAAGTAACAAAGAAGATTGATGAGGGCAGAGCAGTAGATGTGATCTATATGGACTTCAGTAAGGCGTTCGACAAGGTTCCCCATGGGAGACTGATTAGCTAGGTTAGATCTCATGGAATACAGGGAGAACTAGCCATTTGGATACAGAACTGGCTCAAAGGTAGAAGACAGAGGGTGGTGGTGGAGGGTTGTTTTTCAGACTGGAGGCCTGTGACCAGTAGAGTGCCACAAGGATTGGTGCTGGGCCCTCTACTTTTTGTCATTTACATAAATAATTTGAATGCGAGCATAAGAGGTACAGTTAGTAAGTTTGCAGATGACGCCAAAATTGGAGGTGTAGTGGACAGCGAAGAGGGTTACCTCAGATTACAACAGGATCTTGACCAGATGGGTCAATGGGTTGAGAAGTGGCAGATGGAGTTTAATTCAGATAAATGCGAGGTGCTGCATTTTGGGAAAGCAAATCTTAGCAGGACTTATACACTTAATGGTAAGGTCCTACGGAGTGTTGCTGAACAAAGAGACCTCAGAGTGCAGGTTCATAGCTCCATGAAAGTGGAGTCGTAGGTAAATAGGATAGTGAAGAAGGCGTTTGGTATGCTTTCCTTTATTGGTCAGAGTATTGAGTACAGGAGTTGGGACTTTATTGCTGGAACAGCACAGCAGGTCAGGCAGCATCCAGGGAACAGGAGATTCGACGTTTCGGGCACAGGAAACGTCGAATCTCCTGTTCCCTGGATGCTGCCTGACCTGCTGTGCTGTTCCAGCAATAAAGTTTCAACTTTGATCTCCAGCATCTGCAGACCTCACTTTCTCCCAGGAGTTGGGACGTCATGTTGCGGCTGTACAGGACATTGGTTAGGCCACTGTTGGAATATTGCGTGCAATTCAGGTCTCCTTCCTATCGGAAAGATGTTGTGAAACTTGAAAGGGTTCAGAAAATATTTACAAGGATGTTGCCAGGGTTGGAGGATCTGAGCTACAGGGAGAGGCTGAACAGGCTGGGGCTGTGTTCCCTGGAGCGTCAGAGGCTGAGGGGTGACCTTATAGAGGTTTACAAAATTATGAGGGGCATAGATAGGATAAATAGACAAAGTTTTTTCCTTGGGGTTGGGGAGTCCAGAACTAGAGGGCATAGGTTTAGGATGAGAGGGGAAAGATATAAAAGAGACCTAAGGGGCAACGTTTTCACACAGAGGGTGGTACGTGTATGGAATGAGCTGGCAAAGGAAGTGGTGGAGGCTGGTACAATTGCAACATTTAAGAGGCATTTGGATGTATATATGAATATGAAGGGTTTGGAGGGCTATGGGTAGGGTGCTGGCAGGTGGGACTAGATTGGGTTGGGATATCTGGTCGGCATGGACGGGTTGGACCAAAGAGTCTGTTTCCATGCTGTACATCTCTATGACTCTATAACAAAGGCTACAGAAATGCTAATCTTTCTTATTTCCCACCAAGGGTTGAAGCCGCACCTGAATTTGCCCAGAGGTGTTACCTCTGAATGCACCACACAAGGGATTTTGATGGATCACAGAAACGGCCTCCAGAAAAATACAAGCAATGTGCCAGGCTCATGTGCTGAGTTGGCAAATGTCCCAGTACTCTCGAGAGCTTCACACGTGACCCCATCAATGTTTTTGGTGAGTTATTACCACTGAGGACAGAAACAACAAACAATTACCCACAGAATAAATATGTTTGCCAAAAGGGCTGAGCAGAATACTAAATCTATATCAAACCACTCATTTCAGGTTCAGTTAGGGGTGGGCCTCTTAATAAAAGAACAGGATGTGCAGTGCTTCTGTGGCTGTGAAATGCGCTACATAAATGCAATTCCTTTTAATCATGATGTCTTCAATGGAACCAAAGACGGAGGTCAGTAACTTATCAGCCAGGGAGTGAAGCAAACAAACAAAATATTGGAGAAACTCAGCAGCTCTGGGAGCAACTGTAGAGAGAAACACAGAGTTAATAGTTCAAATCAGTTTTTAAATCTTCTTCAGAACCCTGTGATACTAGACTTGAAAAGTGAACTCGGTTTCTCTCTCCACAGATGCTGCCAGAGCTGCTGAGTTTCTCCAGCATTCTCTGTGCTTGGTGCAGATTTCCAGCATGCGCAGTATTTTGCTTCTATTCGAGCTCGAAGTGAAACCATCCTTCTCTGTGTGCACTGGCAGGTCTGTTTAAGAGGTGCAGGAGGTCTTCCAGTCAATATCAGTTGCAGGGCCAATTGCAAATGAAGAGTGACAGAATGGGGTCATGTCACATTGTAAGAAATCACTGTGACGTTCGTGTGATCAACAGCCCAACTCCCTCACACTCAGGGCTCACTCATGGACCAGAAATCACAAGGTGAAGGTGCAGGGTAATGGGAGACGCTGGAAGCTATGATGCTGCACCTCAGAATGAGGCAGCACCTTCAGGGAGGGGCATAAATAAACAAGTTTCAGAGACATACTCGACCGTCTGTCAGCAGATGATGAATCTATCAGCTGCTGGGTGCAACAGCGCAAACAGCTTTGATTTCCATTGTACAGAAATTTAAAGCAGGTTTGGTGTCGGTTACTGAACAGGACCATTTTCCCCTGTTCTTGAGAAGCTTGTTCACAAAACCAAGAATCGCCACATTAATTGCTGATTGATTATATATTGAGATAGCAATCTCAGTTTGAACCTGATGAAGGAGCAGCACTCCGAAAGCTAGTGCTTCCAATTAAACCTGTTGGACTATAACCTGGGTGTTGTGTGATTTTTAACTTTGTACACCCCAGTCCAATACCGGCATCTCCGAATCAGTTTGAATCACCGAATTCCAATAGATGCTGCATGTCAGAATCTTAATCCGTGTAAAGAAATAAAAACACATTTCTTCCTGAAATTGTCCACATTAGCATTGGTTTACACTCCTTAACATCGAAGACTTGTTTGTCTAATTCTGGTTCTGCCCACGTCAACATTTGCGGATATGATTGCGTTGCTGTCCTAAAGGTACAGCTCTGAATCAAAACCCCATCCAAAATACAATAAGACAGCCCTACATTGCTCAGATAAATTAGGTTTGTCTGTAGAAACAGAGGAGCCCAGTCCTGTGTCTCGACAGTCTGAAAGAGCTTCAAGGTAGCCAAACAAAAAAGAGAACTTATGAAACATTAGAGTGGCTATGATGTGTTGTGTATGCTGCCACCTGTATTTTCTTAGTGTGTGTGTTTTTTTTTAATGGGGCTTATATGGTCTCGTGAGAGAGAGGATAGCCACCTTCAGGCCTAATGAGAAGATCTGATCGAACAAATAATATGTGAATCATTGCACCACCATAGGTAATAACAGGCCCTGCATTATAACAACACTTTAAGCTGGGGTCGGTCTCTCTATTTTATTCTCCCCTATCAAGCCCTCATGGTATCATTGCAGTGGATGGTGCTTACTGTGTCATATCAAGTATTAACCCTTTCAGACTCTTCCTCACGTCATGGAGAGGTAATCGGGGGCCCAAGTTGGGCCTCAAGCTGGGGATATGGGTTCAAATCCCATCCCAGTAGCTGGTGCAATTTAAATTCCATTCATAAACCTGGAGTCATAAAACCAAATTTAAATAGTGATCATGACAACTATTGGCAATTGTTGGTAAAGATTTGGGAAGGAAATCTGCCATCATTATCTGGTCTAAGACATAAAAACTACAGATGCTGGAATCCAAAATATGTTGACAGGAGGCTGGAAGAACACAGCAGGCCAGGCAGCATCAGGAGGTGGGGACGTCAACGTTTTGGATGGAACCCTTCTTCAGATCCTGACGTTGCCTGGCCTGCTGCATTTTTCCAGCCTCCTGCCTGTCCATCATTAGCTGGTCTAGCCTTTATGTACCTCCAGATCAATAGCAAATGTCATTGATTCTTAACTGCCCTCCAAAATGGTCTCGCAATTCTCATCCTGTGAAATATTATTCAATGTAATACATAACTTTCAAGCTTAAACTCATGAAACATGGAAACAGACCCTCAGTCCAACCAGTCCATGCCGAACTTAATCTCAAACTAAACTAAGCCTACCTGCTCCTGGTCCATATCCCTCAAGACCTTTCCTATTCATGTGCTTATCTAAATGTCTTTAAACATTGTAACTGTAACCATAGGCACGACTTCCTCTGGAAGTTCATTCCACATGCGAATCACCCTGTGTGCAAAACATTTGCCTCTCATGAGTTAGAATGCATCTTCATTATAATACTGCCAACAGATGACAGGTTGCCAAGCTTCTCATACGTTACAGCATCCATCCAGCTACTGCAAGAGTAGCTTTATCACTCTCTGCTCTGTCAGTGCTTGCTAAAGGAGGTGCCAACTATTTGCTTGGCATCACCCTGCCATGAAATGGCTCAGATGAGTAACCCATAGAAATAGGGAGTTGTTGGCATTATTTCCGCATCTCTTTAACACTTTGCTGTCAGCTATCTAAACAAATCTTGCTTCTTTGCTCAGTTTTGTCCCTACCTCTTCAACAGGAGGCAACAACAACGCTCAGGATTTGGAAACCATGTTCGTTTGTTTCTCTCCCCAGTCCAAGGTTTCAGAGGCTAGTGAGTACATGCATCAGTACAATCCTGATTGTGATCAGCCAACTTAGCACATATAAAACCTGGGATTTTTGCTCTGTAATTGATTGATTTACTGTTGTCACATTTACTGAGATACAATGAAAAGTGTTGTTTTGTGTGGAGGCAGTTCGCAACATACAAAATGCATGAGGGTAGCAGAACACAGTCCAGAATACAGCATTAAAGCTGCAGAGTAGGTGCAGAGAGAGAGAGAGATTAACATTAACATTTGAGATCAACATTAACATATAACATCTGGTCAAAAGGCTGATAATAGCTCTATTATACTTAGTGATTTCAGACTCACAGCAATGTGGTTGACTCTTACCTGGCTCTCTGGGCAATTGGGGATGGGTAATAAATACAGGGCCAGCCAGTGACGCCTTCATCCCATTATTAAATTTCTAAAAATACATCAGGAAAGTAGAAATGAGTGGGGAAGAAGGAGAATTGCAAATGAGAAGTGTAGGGTGAGTTGATGGGTTACTAATCCATGCCTCGGGCTTATATTTAGGAAGGAATTAGCAACAGGGTGCTTTTTTTGTGCATTTGTGTGAAGTCCCCTCATCCCCAGTCACTGTGCTCATTCCTCCCATAGCTGGAATATTTAATCAAAAATCTGTGATAAGCCATATGCACTGTGGATGATATATTTTCTAGCGCAGTTTCATGACCCTTACAGGCAGCCTGGGAAGTGACAGAAGCACAGCCAGTAACACAAAAAGCAATCTGACTTTCTATATATGGAGTTGAATCCTCTATCACAGGATTAGTCACAAGTTGAATCTCTCACTAAAGTGCTCAAAAGAGAGTCACAACAAAACTATCAGATTCCACCAGTCCGATTTTTTTTCCACAGAACCGCTCCTAATACAGTACATTCCTTGTCAGGAACGATTTCCCAGATACCCCTGTGCAGAATAATTCATGAAAAGACAGAGGTAAGGAGAATTCTTTTTGTTTTAAAACATTGAATGGGTCGTTATTCTGTTCTCCAGAGAAAAAGGTAAAGGCTGGGTTATTGAATTCATTCCAGGCAGAATTCATTTGTTCTTTGACGGAAAACAAAAGAATGAAAAGTTTTGGGGGGGAAAACAGGAACGTGAAGTTGGGATTGCGATTAGGATAGTCACTGTGGTACTGAATATTGAAGGTGGCACAAAGAGCCAAATAGCCACTACTGATTCCATCCTATTTCCCATAAGTGAGTTATGTGCTTCTCCTTTCCAATTACTGACACACACAGACATCTTGCCTGCCTGGTTTAAAATGTGACTAAAGCCTGGCAGTTAACTGTCAACCGTCATTAATTCCTGAATTGCTGCTTCCATCTTATTACCCCATAAATAAGTTATGTGCTTCTCCTTTCTGACTACTGAGAGACAGAGAGAGAGACAGAGAGAGAGAGACAGAGAGACAGAGAGAAAGAGATTGAGAAAGAGAGAGAAAGAGAGAAAGAGAGAGAAAGAGAGAAAGAGAGAGAAAGAGAGAGAAAGAGAGAGAAAGAGAGAAAGAGAGAGAAAGAGAGAGAAAGAGAGAAAGAGAGAGAAAGAGAGAGAAAGAGAGAGAAAGAGAGAGAAAGAGAGAAAGAGAGAGAAAGAGAGAAAGAGAGAGAAAGAGAGAAAGAGAGAGAAAGAGAGAAAGAGAGAAAGAGAGAAAGAGAGAAAGAGAGAAAGAGAGAAAGAGAGACAGAAAGACAGAAAGACAGAAAGACAGAAAGACAGAAAGACAGAAAGACAGAAAGACAGAAAGACAGAAAGACAGACATTTTACCTGTCTGATTTAAAATGTGAACAAAGCCTGGAGTTAGCTGTCCATCATTAACTATTGCAGTCTTGCCGCCATCCCAATCCCCAGAAATGAGCTACATGCTTCTGCTTCCAATCATGAGAGAGAGACACATCTTACCTAAAATGTGAACAAAGCCTGGCTGGTAACTGTCAATCATCATTAACTATTCCCTCCTCCATGGCAACACCTCTACCAATCAAAATCCACTTCCCAACTGATCAACATTCTCCTCTCAGATGGTATAAACATCGTCATTTTAAATTGGTATTCTTGTGAATTGTCCTAGTAAGTGCAAGATGAAAAGCTTTGAAAGAAAAGTATCTTTTCACAGCAATACTCACAGAACCTTTTATTCCCCTGGGATCTTGCAATCCAACTTACAGTCAATAAGGTAATGTGTTGCATCTTGGCAGCTGATTTCTGTCCAGCAAAGCTTGCTCAAACATCAACATGGTGATAACCAGATGATCTATCTTAGGGATGTTGCTTGAGTAATAGATGTTAGCTAAGACACCAGGAAAATTCCCTTGCTGTTCTGCAAATTTGTGCCTTGGGATCTTAACCCTACATTTGAGTTATGAAAAGGATCTGCAGCTAAACCATTAAGTGCTCTTATATTGAGGAATTTTTTTTTAAGCCAAGTTTTTGGACTAAAATGAAACTTATTTTAATGCATTTAAAAATCAATAGCAGCATTTGGCAAATGGCCATCATGATTCCTGCTGAATCAGTTTGCAACAACCTTTTCACTGAGTTCTGCAGCCGCTGAAAGAAAAGGAAGCATCTGAGACAGGACTTTATATCCCAGTTCATAACAGTTATCATTAAATAATTAGAAAAGGCTCCTGTATACATGTATCGAGGCACAGCAAGAAGTGGAATGTGGTGCAGCATGTTGGAAAACATAACATTAAGTGGCTGCATTAGAAAGGAAGAATCCTGCTTGATCTGTAAAAAGGCTGAAAAAGACTTCTGTAACTATTTCAATCTCTGCCAATCAGGATTTGGGGGAAAAAAAAGAGACATAAATAAGAAGAGATGAGTGAAGTTTGTGGATACACGGTGCAGCATTGCACCTGATCAGGTTTGATGGTTGGCAAAATGGTCATATTGAGAATGCAAGGAAGTTTTGCCCTGATTGGTACTCCAGTGTAGGGCACCAACCCCACTAGACAGCAACATGCACCATCTCAGAGAATGCGCCAGGCAGGCACAAGATGCTGGGTATTATTTACCAAAGCTGGGCATTTTCAGCAGGGCTAGCCCACTTCGATAATGCACATGGCAGAAGAGTGCCAGGCAAAATTGGAGTTATTTTATAAAGAAAATTAATTATGAATAATTATTTATCTAACTAGATATGTCTAACCACTCAGCCACCACGCTGCCCATGATTAGGGATTGCCGTGCCAGGCCAGGCCGGGGCGAGAGATCGCTGTGCTGGGCCGGAGTAAGAGATTGCCAGGCCAGGCCTGGCTGGGGTGAGAGATCGCCGGGCCAGGCCGAGGCAAGAGATCGCCGGGCCAGGATGGTCCTAGAGTCCTCTATGCCGGGCCGAGATACCACCTCGTTGGGTCTGTGTTGAATCCATGGCCGGGAGACAAAAGGAAGAGAGAAGGTGAAGAAACACAAAAGAGAGAGAAAAAGTAAAGGAAGTGGACAAGCTACTCCACCGCCATCTTGGATCAAGATGTATCGGTAGTGAAGTGAGAAAACGTTGAAGGTAGTGGATGAAGTGCTGATCAAAGGGACTGCCATCCTGGATGGTGTCAAGGTTCTTGAGTGCTGAGAGTAACCCGTTCAGGCAAGTTGCGAGCACTCCATTGCACTCCTTACTTGTGCCTTGTGGAAGTGAATGGGCTTTGGGAAAAAGAGTGAGTTACTCGACAGAGAATTCCTAGCCTCTGGTCCGCCCACAGTATTTATGTGGCTGGTAGAAAGTGAGCACTGCAAATGCTGGAGATCAGAGTCGAGAGTGTGGTACCGGAAAAACACAGGTCAGGCAGCATCCGAGGAGCAGGAGAATCAATGTTTCGGACATAAGCCCTTCAATAGGAACGTGGCTGACCTAGTTCAGTTTCTGACCGAACTTAACTCCCAGGTATTGATAGTGGGGGATTCAATGATGGCAATGCAATTGAGTGTAAACAGCAATTACCAGATTCTTTCTTGTTGGAGATTGTTATTATCTGGCACTTGTGTGTTGTGAATGTCATTTGCCAATTCCCAGTCCAAGTTTGGATGTTGTCCAGGTCTTGCTGAACATGGACAAAGGTTGCTTTGGTATCTGAGGAGTTGTGAATGGAATCTCTCAGAAATGAGCTTCCAGTTCTCATTGCTTTGTCTCCTCACGAGATCATTTTTAAACATTCTGACATAGTTAGATATCCAATGTACCATGATTGCCAACACACCACCTTAATACAGCATACTATCACTCCCATTCTTTCACATATTTTGTTCATCTATACAAAGCCTCATAGAACCTTACAGGTCTTTTATTGCATTTCATGGCTTCAACCTTATACTCAAGAAAGCACACCATGCCTTTACTTCTTCAGAAAGCTAAGGAAATTCAGCATGTCCACAATGATTCTTAGCAATTTTTATAGATGCACCAAAGAAAGTATCCTATCTTGATGTATCACAGTGTGGTCTGGCAACTGCTCTGCCCAAGACAGCAAGAAATTACAGAGAGCTGTGAACATAGCCCAGTCTATCATGAAAACCTGCCTTCCTTCCATTGACTGTATCTATACTTCCTACTGTCTCAGAAAAGCAGCCAACATCATCAAAGACACCTCCCACCCAGTAATCTTTTTCCAACCTCTTCCGTTGGAAGATAAAGTTTGAAGGCACATACTAACAGATTCAAGAACAGCTTCTTCCCCGCTGCTATCTGACTTATGAACGAGCCTCCCGTATATTAGAGTTGATGATTCTCTGGCACCTTCTCTGTAGCTGCAATGCTATATTCCACATTCTGTTCTATTACCCTAACGTACTTATATAAGGTATGATTTCCCTGGAGAGCACGCAAAACACTAGTTTTCACTATACATGTAACAATAATAAATCAAATAAAATCATATCTCTTTGGCAGGGTACATTTTGGGTACAATATTCAACTGAAAGCCTTGCCACATTCTGAGAACTTCAAATCATTTTAACACAAAAAAAATCCCTTATTAACTCAGAATGGACGTCAGATGAGGCACAGCAGAGCCAAAGTGAATGACTGTTCTGGGTGAGCCCTATCACTGATCAGAGTGGTGCTGGAAAAACACAGCAGGTCAGGCAGGATCCGAGGAGCAGGAAAATCAACATTTCGGGCAAAAGCTCATTCATTCCTGATGAAGGGCTTTTGCCAAAAACGTCCATTTTCCTGCTCCTCGGATGCTGCCAGACCTGCTGTGCTTTTCCAGCACCACTCTAATCTAAATTCTGGTTTCCAGCATCTGCAGTCCTCACTTTTGTCTATCTCTGATCATGCAGGCATCTAAGACATGTTGCCCATAACAGCTGAAATTGCTGGAAAAACTCAGCAGGCCTGGCAGCATCTGTAGAGACAATGCATAATTAATGTTTCAGTTCTGAAGTGGGGGGGTCGCTGGACCAGAAACATTAACTCAACATTCTCTCCACAGATGCTGCCAGACCTGCTGAATCTTTCCAGCAATTTCTGTTTTTGGTTATGATTTCCAGCATCTGCCGATCTTTTGCATTTTTTTTGTTTAAAATGTTGCCTAACCTGGTTGGCATATCAGCCACCTATTATTCAAAATAATTGGATTAAGTAACCCACCCAGTGCAGGCTCAAAATGAGCTGTAACAATTTTGAAAACAAACTTATTCAGGCTGTAGCCAATATTTATATCTCAACAAATATCACTTGGTCAGTATCTCTTTGCCATATTGTGGGGATGTTTCTGTACAAGATTTGTTGCCTTGCTTACCTTTTGAAACATGAACTACAATTCAATAAACTGGTTTTACAACAAGATGAAGTTGTGAAACATACTAATTAGATGGAATTCTGTGGTTCATTCATTAATGAAATGGACATTTAGCACAATTCTTTGTCATTAATCCTAGAGTTGTACCTTCTTCATGAACTCTTTACAATGGGAATGAGAAAACCTCCTCAACCATTACCAGTTTTCATTGTGTTTTGTTCATTGTTGCACAATGGTTAAGGGCAATGTTTTTATTGGACCGATGCTTTCCGTTTTTCTAAGTAACCTTTAAAAGTATTGGCAATGTTATGCTGCAACTCAGTTGCTGACTTGCTTTAAAATTGTGACCCCTGGTTACTGACCCCTCAACTAAGGGGGAAGGCTTTTCCTTATCTATCCTGTTTAGACCAAAAGACATAAGAGCAGAAATTAAGCCATTCAGCCCATCAAGTTTGCTCTGCTATTCAATCATGGCTGATAAGTTTCTCAACTCCATTTTCCCTCTTTCTTCCTGTAATCCTTGGTCCCCTTGATACTCAAGAACCTCAATCTTAAACATACTCAATGACCTGGCCTCCACAGCTTTCTGTGGCAGTGAATTCCATAGATTCACCACTCTCTGGCTGAAGAAATTCCTCCTTATCGCCGTTATAAAAGGTCTTGCTTTACTCTAAGGCTGTGCCCTCAGATCCTAGTCTCTCTTACCAATGGAAACATCTTCCCAACATCTATTCTGTTCAGACCATTCAGTACTCTGTATGACTTAATTATATCCCCCCTTGTCCTTCTAAATTCCATTGAGTATAAATTCAGAGTTCCCACATGTTCCTCATATGTGGAGCTTTACATTCGAGGGACCATTCTCATGAACCTCCTCTGAATACACTCCGGGGCGAGTACATCCTTTCCAAGATATGGTGCCCAATACTCCAAATGTAGTCTGAACAGAGACTTATAGAGCCTCAGAGGTACATCCCTGCTTTTATATTCAAGACCTCTCAAAACAAAGGCCATCAATGCATTTGCCTTTCTAACTACTGACTGAACCTCCCAAGTTTACCTTGAGAGAATCCTGGACTAGAACTCTCAAGTCTCTTTGAACTTCAGACTTCTGAATTTTCTCCTAATTTAGAAAATAGTCCATGCCTCTATTCTTCCTACCAAGGTGCATGACCTCACATTTTCCCACATTGTTCTCCATCAGCCGCTTCTTTGCCCACTCTCCTAACATGTCCAAATCCTTCTGCAGCCTCTCTGCCTCCTCAATGCAACCTGTCCCTCTACCTATCTTTGTATCATCTGCAAACATAGCCAGAATGCCACAGTTCCTTCATCTAGGTTGTTAATGTATAAAGTGGAAAGTTGGGATCCCACACTGAGCCTTATCACCAGCTGCCATCCTGAGAAGAACCCTTTTATCCCCACTCTCTGCTTTCTGTCAGACTGACAAGCTTCTATCCATGCTAGCATCTTGCCTCTGACACCATGCCCTTATCTTACTCAATAGCCTCCTGTGCGGCACCTTACCAAAGGCCTTCTTGAAGTCCAGGTTGGTAATAGGCATTTGCTCTCCTTGTTCTAATCTGCTCGTTACTTCCTCAAAGAATTCTGGCAGATTAGTCAGGCATGACCTCCCCTTGACGAGACAATGCTGACTTTGCCCTATTTTACCATACACCTCCAAGTATCCAGACATCTTACCTTTCATAATGGATTCCAGGATCTTACCCATGGTTGAGGTTAGGCTAATCAGTCTGTAATTTTCTACCTTTTGCCTTACTCCCTTTTTAAACAGGGGTGTCACTTTAGTGATTTTCCAGTCCTCTGGGACTGTCCCTAACACTAATAATTCCCCAATGATCACCACTCACACCTCCGCTATCTCTTCAGTTATCTCCCTTGCAACTTTGTGGTGTAGTCTATCTGGTCCACATGCTTTATCTATCTTCAGGTCATTCAGTTTTTCTAGCACCTTCTCCTTGGTGATAGCCACCATATTCAGCTCTGCCCCCTCACCTTTGAATTTTTGGGATATTACTCGTGTCTCCCACTGTGAAGACTGATGCGAAGTAATTATTCAGTTCTTCAGCTACTTCCTTTGTTCCCCACTACTATCTCTCCAGCATTATTTTCCAGCAGCCTAATATCCACTTTTGCTCTTTATATATCCAAAGAAACTTTTACAGTCTTCCTTTATATTACTGACTAGCTTACCCTCATATTTAATCTTCTCCCTCCTTATTTCTTTTTATGTTGCCCTCTGTCTTTGTAAGCT
This sequence comes from Chiloscyllium plagiosum, assembly GCF_037043375.1. Lineage (NCBI taxonomy): Eukaryota > Metazoa > Chordata > Chondrichthyes > Orectolobiformes > Hemiscylliidae > Chiloscyllium > Chiloscyllium plagiosum. The sequence continues at coordinate 35,176,954 of NW_028270170.1, read as the reverse complement.
TCCCAATCCTCTGGTTACCCACTGCCCTTCACCACATTATTCACTTTCTCTTTTGCCTTTATACTACTCCTGACTTCCCCAGTCAGCCATGTTGCCTCATCCTCCCTGTATCATGCTGCTTTCTCGTTGGGTTGAATCTCTGCTGTGTTTCCTGAATGACTCCCAGAAACTCCTGCCATTGCTGTGCCAATATTTTCCTGTTAGGCTTCTCTCCCAGTCAATTCTGCCCAGCTGCTCCCTCATGCCTCTGTAGTTGCCTTTATTCAGCTGTAATACCGTTCCCTCTGATTCTATCTTCTCCCTCTCAAATTGCACAGTAAATTCAATCACATTATGATCACTGCCTCCTCCAGGTTCCTTCACCTTAAGCTCCCTTAACAAGTCTGCCTCATTGCATAACCCTAAATCCAGTGTTGCCTGTTCCCTCATGGGCTCCGCCACAAGCTGCTCCAAAAAGCCATCTCGTAGACATTGCACAAATTCCTTTTCTTGCAATCGTACATGATTTTCCCAGTCCATCTGCTTATTGAAATTCCTCCATAAACTTTGTACACCTCAATCAGATCTCTCCTCTCCACTCTAAGTACAATAATCCCAGCCTCTCTACTATCTCTTCCTAGCTAAACTGCTCCAACACAGGCAGCATCCTGGCAAATCTCATCTGCAACCTTTCTAATGTAATCTCAACCTTTCTATAGTGTGGCAAGCAGAACTGCACACAGTATTGCAGCTGTGGCTAGACTAACATTATATTCAGCTCCATAACCTTCTTACTCTTGTGTTCAATGCCTTGACTAATAAGGCAGTTACCATATGCATTTTTAATTTCCGTATCCATCTGTTCAACTGTATTCAACGATCTATGAAAATGAACACCAAGGTCACTCTCATCCTCTCTACTTCCTACAGTCCTGCCATCCAAAATGCATCACCTCAGTGTTGAGGAATATTTTCCAGATTATTCATCTAACCAGCCCATCTATCTCATTCTGTAGTCTAAGGCTTCCTTCTTAATAGTTGCTGCATTACCAATTGTCATGTCATCTGTGAACTTAGATTAGATTACTTACCTACATTTACCCCTTACCTAACACTACGGGTAATTTAGCATGGCCAATTCACCTGACCTGCACATCTTTGTGACTGTGGGAGGAAACCGGAGCACCCGGAGGAAACCCACGCAGGCACGGGGAAAACGTGCAAACTCCACACAGTCAGTCGCCTGAGGCGGGAATTGAACCCGGGTCTCTGGCGCTGTGAGGCAGCAGTGCTAACCACTGTGCCACCGTGCCACCCACAACTGCCTTAGTGGTCATACCTCCTACAGTCTTGTCTAGACAACAAATAGCAAGGGATGCAGTGCACAGTCTTGTGGGACATCAATGGACAGAGGCTTCCAATCACAAAAACACTTCGATCACCACCTTCTGCTCCATCCCACTGAGCAAATGTTGGGACCCAATGTGCCTTGGATCACATGAGTTTCTTTACCAACATGCCAAGAGCCTTATAAAACCTTGCTGAAGTCCATGTAGACCACATTAACTGCATTACCTTCATCTATATACCTAGTCACCTCCTCAAGAACTTCAATCAAATTTGTTAGGCACAATCACCTCCTTACAAAACCATGCTGCCAATCCATGACTAATCTTTGTCTCTCCAAATGTAGTTATTCCATCTCTCAGAAATAATTTCTCTTCCACAGATGTTAAGCTAATGGTCTGTAGTTTCCTGGTTTATCCTCACCACTGTTCTTGAGTAATGGTATCACATTAGCCATCCTTCACTGCTCTGGCACCTTTCCTGTGGCCAGAGAGATTCGAAAATTAATGTCAGAGTCCCCTGCAATCTCTTACCTGGCATCTCACAGCAGCCTGAGACATTTCTCAAAATGGTCCATCTTTGTCCTTAAGTCTTACTGAACTACGGTGATAATCATTGCCATGTTTATCATTTCCCTGGCTTTAGGGAAATATTAGAGTGCAGTATTGCCTGCAATACAATTGTCTATGTGCTGCGTTAAAATCTCTCCTTGATTTTTGTTAAACATTCCGCTCCCTCTTGATCCTTTACACTTTGCCTATCCCAGTTAATATTTGGGAACTTGAAATCTCCGACCCATTATTACCCAAGTATTTTTACACTTCTCTGGGTTTTGCCTGTACATGCCTTTTTATTTCTCCCTGACTAGTTGGGGGTCCATTGCACACGCTCAAAAAAGCAAATGCTCCCTATTGGCCATTGGAAATGCAGGGTTACAGGGATAAGGGTGGGTCTGGATGGGATGCTCTTCAAAAGGTCAGCGTGGACTCAATGGGCTGAATGGCTTGCTTCCACGCTGAATGGATTCTATGGCATTATTCCTCATTACTGCAAGAGTTGATTCCTTACCACCTCCCCTTTGATACCTCCCTCCAACCTCCCTAAAGACTCTCTGCCCAGAAATATCAAACTGGGAAAAACAGGGAGGGAAGTTGGAAAAAAAGTGAGGGAAATTGGGAAAAACAGGGAGGGAAACTGGGAAAGAAAGGGAGGGGAACTTGGAGAGGCAGGGAGGAAACTGGGTAAGGAAACTGACATCCTTACCTGGTCTGGCCTACACATGACTCAGACCCACAGCAATGTGGTTGACTCTTAACTGCCCTCTGGGTAAGTAGGGATGGACAGTGGATGCTGGTCCAGCCAGCGATGAAGTTTAACTAACCTTGTGCTTCAAAAGGTACTTTCACCTTTTATGTGCATACATAACTTGAGGAACATCATGGTTAGCTCAGTAAATACTGGGCAACAGGTGAGGGGAATGTGACATTGGCACCCTGTGCATGTACAAAACACTTACTTCATGTGTTGTGTAAAATTTGAATTCGAATAGGCTTGAAGGTGAAGATTGATAGAAGCAGGCGAGGGGAGAATGGGAATATAGCCGCCAATGTCACCATCCAGGCTCCATTCTCAAAGGGCAAAGGACAACAGCTTTCTAATTCTTCATGAACAAAGCTCTGAGAGAGCTGTAGGGGAACGAGGAAGATGCTGAAAACAGGAAAATTCAAACGTTGCACTTCACCCACAATTAAACTCAATGTCGAGGGTAGCCCACACTGAGCTTTTAAATTTATGAACAGAATTAGGCTGAACATGCAGAAACACTCAAAATCTGGTCATGCATAGCTGAAGATCAGAGGAAGACTTTTAGCATTCAAAGAGGTTAGAGTGAATACTGAGGGACTAGACCAGAAAACTGCGAACTAGTAACTTGCAAGCTACTCACAAACAAATTAACTTGACTATCTTCTGTTTGTGTGTTAAGTCGTGAAAAACAGAGACCAATGGAAAATTATTCCATAAAAGCCAAGTCTGACCACAACTGAGAGGAAACATGCTTGATCATATACCTCTCCTTGAGTTGAGTTGTATTGCAATGCATTGTTGGGTGGGGCGGGGGCAGGGGGGGAAAGAGGTGGAAACAGGGAGTTAAGGCGGGGCCATGAGGGTGGTGGTGGGGCAGTCAGGGAGGAGGGGGTGGCATTGTGCAGTTCCAGTGTAGTTAGGGGTGTGGGAAATCCATGAATTCCAAATATCTGGCATTTCCACGTCCATTGGAAAACAGACATAAGGGCAGACCTCATGGGACGTGTGTCTTCAGCTGGTGACATGAAAGGGGCTGTGTTGTCAATGGATGGCAGGGGTATGTAGAGTCAGAAGTGAGCAGAGTTGTTTGGGTCAGGGTTGGGGGCGGGGAGGGAGTTTGGTTGTTGAGCAGAGCCAAGGGTTATGGGGTCGTGGAGTAGTTTGACAAACCTGAGGAGACTATCCAGAAACAGCTCCAAATAAATCAGAGTAAAATTCTGTGTCAGGCTTGTTGAGAGTATTAGCTTCCACACAGCAATGCCGGACAATCAAAAGTTTTAGATTCAGGTGTACGTCAGCTCTGCTGAGTTTTTTTTTTAAGTTCATTCATGGGATTTGGGTGTCACTGTCTAGGACAGTTAAGAGTCAACCACATTGCCTTGGGAATGGAGTCACATGCAGACCAGACCAGGTGAGGAGGGCAGATTTCCTTCCCTGAGCCAGATAGGTTTTTCCTGACAAACAGCAGCAGTTTTGTGACCTTCAGTCGGTCTGAACTCCAGACTTTTAAAAAACTTTGAATTCAAATTTCACCATCGGCCATAGCAGGTGTCATACAGCACAGAAACAAACCCTTCAGCCCAACCTATCCAGGCTGACCAGGTTTCCTAAACTGCACTAGCCCCATTTGCCTGAGTTAGACCCGCATCCCTCTAATCCTTTCCTATCCCATGTACCTGTCCAAATGTCTTTTAAAACATTGCATTTGCACTCACTTTTCTGCCCATCCTTTCAATAGGTTGTGTATCTATTATCATGTATTGGATATTTAGTTCCCAGACTTGATTCCCTTGCAACCACATTTCTGTGATACCCCCAACACTGTACCTGCCAATTTTAATCTGTGCTATAAATTCATTTACCTTGTCTCATATACTGGGCGCACTTAAGTAAAGCACCCTCACAGCTCCCCCTTCTCATCGTTGTCCATTTACCTGCTATGTCTGAAGTTAGATTCCTGATCCTTTCCATACTCTCTTTCCTAATACTTATCCAGGAAACTTTAATAACCTCTCCTGAGCCCTCCCTCCCTAAATGAGTTTAAGGTTCTTATGACCACACTATTTAATCTTTGTGTTATGATCCTGGTCCAAGATCAATTCAGCTGGAACCTACCTTACAGCACAGTTCGTCCTGCCCCAGTATTGATTTGAGCCCAGGTCCCCAGATCATTCCGTGGATTTCTGCATTAGTAGTCTAGCAATAATACAGTAGACTATTGCCTCCCTTTTCAATTCCATTAAGGCCCCTCAACAGCTGCTAGCGCCTCAGCATTTATTGCTATTGGGAATGGAATGTCTGCACCAATAACTAGTTGTCTCCTATTCTCAAGAGAATACTATTCAAGCTTCTGAAGCTTATCCTTGTAAGTTAATCCTGAGCCTCATTTGGTTGAATCCACCGTACACTCCTTTAGGGCTAGTCATTACGTTTCCTGAGATACACTGCCTATTAACTCCAGATAGGGTGTGACCAAGATAACTGAAGTGTAATGTCCACCCTTTTTTTATTCCAGCTTCTGACACAAAGATCCAGTATCACAATACAGTCCAGGAAATTACGGTTTGTGCAAACAATTTTCCAATGATGGGATCTCTGTTGGTAAAAGCATACTGTCAACAGGAAAATGGAAATGTTACGCATATGTCACACACAAAAAAAATGCGGTTGGTTGAGCTCACACTGAATTCGCTGAAGATTTTAATATTTATTGTATGCAAGCAACTCTCAAACCTAAAGGGAAGATAAAGAAACACTGCAAAGCTAGGCATGTTTTTCTCTGTAAGTTCACTCTCAGAGGCTTACATCCTATTTAAGTACTGTGCTGACAAGAAACCCATTTCAATTGTCAATCAACTTTGAACCAGAGTGACATCTATGTAGAAATTCAGCCTATCACTGAAAGTTTCCTATCTGCGTACGCACGAAGGGTGCTGTAATTCGGAGTCACTGATCTTTTCTCTGTGGTCTCCACAAACTCAGTCCGCAGGGGAAAGATCTGAAAAAAATGCTGGTGTTCCCAATATTCGCAGGGGACAATGCTCATGTTCAAGGTCAGTGGTATTGCATACTAGGCAATAAAACACAGACTAGTATGCTCTGGCTATGAAGTAAAATCAATGCAGATTCTTGATTAGCTAATCATGAGTCAGGAGTGCTGGTACTGTTCAGACTGGCAATGATTATCCAAGCAACATTGACAAATTAAAATCGACTAGTTATTCATTTCAATGTACACTTTGGGATCTTGCTACATGCAGAACGGCAAGATATTGTCTACTCACCACACTTCACTCTAACCCACAGAATGAGCTTGCCTTGATGTGCCTCTGAGAGACATGGAGAAGTGTTTGGTGAGTTTAAGCAGAATAACTTGAGAAGTGATCAATTGAAATCTGTTTTGGTCACCAATTCAGTTCAACATTCACCATTCCCACCAGCAACACGCTCAAGTTGACTCTCACATGACGGTTCAGGGAACTCTGCCACTGATTTCCCACAGAATAAACTCCTGGGTCGAGTTCCATTGGGCAATTATGATTGCCAGCTTGGCATCTCCAATGGAAATGAGGAAGCGATCTTAGGACCAGTCATTCCATTCAAATCCCCAAACCAAGAGGTATTTATTTACTTCGGAAACTGTGATGCCCACACGCTCACATAGCCAATAACACACTGAACAAGAGGAAGTGAGGCAACAATCTCAAACCTGCCAGTATCCCACAACAACTCAACTTAATGGACACTTAACCAAATGGGCAGACTGGACCACGGTCAGCAGGTCTCCCCACAGACATAGATATGTAGTGGATACTCAACTGAGGGCCAAAATGGAAGGGAGAGGTACATGGGGACAACTGGCTTATTCTGAGCAATAATCTTTAATACAGCTACAAAAATAAGGAATGGCTGGTCCCAATAGGATTGCTGCAACCCAAATCCTCTCGTTAATTGCTCTGGTAGTATTACCATTCTCTATACTTCAGGATCAAAGCCTAAATTCTAAAACTGTGGCCTGACCTTTATGGAGTTGAGAGAGCTTAAGACTGAAAGCAAGAGGTGGCCATGCTTCAGTGGGCAGCAATTTGAGGTCAGAAGCTCAGCAGCACCACCTGCAGTGGTGCCATTTGTGGAGCTGCACATACAGCATTTATTTCTTTCTTTATTCTTTCAGGGGATGAAGGCATCGCTGACTTGGCAGCATTTCTTGCCCATCCCTAATTGCCCAGAGGGCAGTTAAGAGTCAACCACATTGTTGTGGGTCTGGAGTCACATGTAGGCCAGACCAGCTAAGGTTGGCAGTTTCCTTCCCTAAAGGACATCAGTGAACCAGATGGGTTTTTCTGACAATCGACAAAGGTCATCATTAGATTCTGAACTCCAGGTATTCACTGAATTCCACCATCTGCTGTGGCGGGGTTCAAATCCTAGTCCCCAGAATATTATCTGGATCTCAGGATTAACAGTCCAGCGATAATTCCACTAGGCTATCGCCTCCCCTGTGTGTTTAATTCTGAAGAAAAGTAATGAAAAGGATGAGGGTGTATCAATGGCTATGTAACCTCAAAGTCAATTCATTAGGGGGTTTTGGCGGTGGGGTGGGGTGGGGGAGGGGGGTGCGGCGGCACTAGGGCTTGCCTGCCAGAGACAGGAAGGGATTACCTGAGGCCACAGGGATGACCATTACCAAGGGGGAACCATGGGTCAAAGAATGTGAAGGGAAGTCTGGTTCCTACATTCGCAGAGCTCACTGGGAGGCAGTGAGGTTTATCTGGTCATTTCCTCATGTGGCAGAGAGCCTTCGGTCACTGGAAAATGCCAGCAAAGCAAGGCAGACAACTAAGTGTTTTAACTGAGCTCCTCACGGAACCATGGGATCCCAACAGTGCAGAAAGGGTCCAATGAGTCTGTACCGACTCTCTAAGAGCATTGCACAGAGCAACCAAACCCTACCTCTCCCCTATCCCTGCAACCCTACATTTCCCAATGCCAATCTACCTAACCTGCACAACTTTGGACGGTGGGAGGAAACCAGAGCACCCGAAGGGGAGAACACACTACCACCTGTCAGATGGTAATCAGTCATCTTTCCTATTGCTGATAAACTGGCACGGCAGTGGAAAGGTAGCTGGTACACCAGCCTTCCCATGCCAGTTCTCCAAACTTGTTGCCTCACAGCCTATATTTTAAGGACTGGTAAAACTCAGTGCAGTATTAATCACTCTCAAAACCTCAGAAGGGAATTAATTTATAAATATCTACTGATTTTCATCTCAAAAAGCTGGTCAGTTCCAGAATAAATCCTTTTATTTCTGATTATTTGTACACAAAACTCATCACATTGTTTATTGAAAGACAATGAAGCCTGGCAAAATATGAGTCACTTTTTTACCAATCAATTAACAAACAAACCGCTTCTGCAGGCTTGCAGAGTTACTGTAACTCTGATTGAGATGATTTATGATTTCCTGTGTAACAAAGAACCATTCAAAATAGTCTCAAATATAACCCATCCTATACATCAGGTCTGAACAGGAAGTTAGCATCATGTATGCAGACAGAGGAAAGCAACTGTAGTGAAAATATCCATATATTTACAGAAATTAGTATTTATTACCAGGTTTGTCTTCCCTCTTGTGTCTATTTCTACATGGTCCAAGTAAAGTGCAGCCAAGAGGACAGTTCAACAACTATTCCCAAGGCTCTGGCTAGTAAGCAGAACACAAGTGTAACTTAGAATCACACTCTGACACACCTTCCCAGCTGTAAAAAATGCTGGCCTTCTACTCCCCCTGATTCCCCAGCACTGTGCTCCTTACAAGGAGACTTGTGGTAAGGAACTTGACAGTGAGATACATCTGACCCAAATATTTTATCCAGTTCATTCTGGCAATAATTTTAAATGATAGTTTCAGAGATTTTGAAGAGATAACGTATTATGGATGTCAACTGTCTAGAATCATAGAGTCCGTATAGTGTGGAAGCAGGCCATTCAGCTTATCAAGTCCACACTGACCCTCCAAAGAGCATCCCAACCAGACCCATCTGCTTCATTTCCCTTGGCTAATCCACCTAGCATGCACATCTTTGGATTGTGGGAGGAAATTGGTGCACCTGGAGGAAACCCACACAGACAAAGGGAGAATGCGCAAACTTCAGGCCGTCGTCAGAGGGTGGAATCAAACATGGGTCCCTGGTGCTCAGAGGCAACAGCCACCGTGCCGCCTATTCATAACACCATCATGCCTGTTTACTTTTGACGTTCAGCGGTCATTTGTTTTTTGTGAAGTGAAGGGTTAATGGATGTAGGCTTGCTAGCTGAGCTCTTCGAGGAGAAAGTGAGGTCTGCAGATGCTGGAGATCAAAGTTGAAACTTTATTGCTGGAACAGCACAGCAGGTCAGGCAGCATCCAGGGAACAGGAGATTCGACGTTTCGGGCACAGGCCCTTCTTCCTGAAGAAGGGCCTGTGCCCGAAACGTCGAATCTCCTGTTCCCTGGATGCTGCCTGACCTGCTGTGCTGTTCCAGCAATAAAGTTTCAACCTTGCTAGCTGAGCTGGAAGGTTCATTTTCAGACGTTTTGTCATCATACTCGGTAACATCTTCAGTGAGCCTCTGGACGAAGGGTTAATGCCACATTTTTAGCATTCACTAAGAATGTGATGTGCTGAAAAATCAGCATTTTCCCTTATTACTTGGGCCACATGTTTGACCCATTCACCATCATGAGTACCTATGGCAGAATCTTGAAATGATCAGGAGAACATTAGTTTTCTTTGAAAAATTTACAAGTACATTTGACCTGGCATTTGAAGATCAATGTGTACTTCACCACACAGCCTCTATCACAAACCGAGTGAAGTGCTTCTCTAACTCTGCTTCTCATTCAAGATGAATAACACAAAATGAATATCTTTCTTCCATGCCAGACTCCAAACAAGATCATTCATGAATTTACATATTCAAAGACACAACTAAATTCTCGATTGAATGAGTTTGCAATCCCCAGAGCAGCCATTTCATTGACAAAAGAGTCATAAATAGGTGAATATTCACTTCAAAGAAAAAAATCATCAAGACTAAAATTCACAGTTGGTAATCCAGTATTTTTTTACTTTCTCTTTAGACTTTTGTGGAATTAAAGCATTAAAGGCAAACTGGGAGGAATTCAGGCATTGTCCAAATACTCTTGTGAAAACCATGGACAGATGTTAGTGACTGCATTTTTTTCATACTTTCAATGGCACAATTGTTAGTAGGTGCCTGACTGTGCTGCAATACCAACAAAGCATTCTGATGAAATCAGAACTCACAACAAAACAGAGTTAGGCAATTCGTGGTTTGAGCACCAACAATTGCATTAAAAAGCCATAACTCATTACAAGTCATGTATCATAGAGTAAATCATACAGTCAAGAAGGGAATTCTTCCCACACATAAACAGAAAAAGGGGCTTAGATTCACAGCAATGTACAAACAAGAACACTTTTTAAAAAAAAGTGTTTTGGAGATGCTGGTGTTGGACTGGGGTTACAAAGTTAAAAATCACACAATACCAGGTTATAGTCCAGCAGGTTTAATTGGAAGCACTGGCTTTCGGAGCACCGCTCCTTCCTAATGAAGGAGCAGCGCTCCGAAAGCTAGTGCTTCCAATTAAACCCGTTGGACTAAAACCTGGTGTTGTGTGATTTTAACTTTTTATAAAGTGAGTAGTTAGCGTCTGTAATGCACTGCCTGTAAATATGATGGGGGCAGATTCAATTCAGGCATTGAATAATCATTTGGGTGGACATAGTACTCATTGATACGGGGAAAGGCAGGAGTTTGGCACCAAGTAGGACTCAAAGGGGCCGAATGGCCTCCTTCTGCACTGTAACAATTCTGTGATTCTTTATGTGGAAAATAAATTAATTTTTACCAAAACAAAAAAATGCTTAGTGAACCATTCTCATTTGCAAAACACTTAGAGGGGAGACCCAGCTGACATGCTTCAAAGAAAGGGTGATTAAGATTGAAGCAAAAACATTACATCTTTTCTCTGAATCTGAAAACAAGCTCCTTTAAATTATTTTCTGTCCTACGTTATTCATTGTGAAATGGCATTAGTCCTGTCATCAATGCCTGCTGGCAAGCAGAAAGGGTGGGGGTATGAAGGGGGTGGAGGATTCAGCAATCACACCCATTCTCCGTTAAGAGCAGTTCCATGCAGGCAGAATGGGAACATGGTATTGCTCCTGCAACTTAGCCTCTTACCGATTGGAGTGTGAGTTCAGCATTTGTGGAGCTCAAGCCCATTGCTTCACAATACACAAAGTGAGGAATGAGCTGAGACAAAATGCTGGTTTCACTCTTCTTGCAAATGCTGCACGTTGGGCAACTGGACAGCAACATTAGCACATAAGACTCAACAAGAACTAGCCAATAACAAATGCTTAAACGATACTTGTGCAGAAGTAAATAAAAGCCCGATCAGGTGAAATTGAACTTGGACAGCGTTGTAAAGCAGATGAAAGCCACCTGCTGCTCAATACACTTTGACTTATACGATCAAACCTTCTCTGTCTTGACTAATGTCTCTTCTAAAACATTAAAGCATAGGAACAGAAATTAGGCCATTCAACCCATCAAGTCTCCTCTGCCATTCAATCATGACTGACAAGTGTCTCAACCCTATTCTCCTGCTTCCTCCCCATAACCCTTGATCTCCTTGACAATCAAGAACCTATCTATCTCAGTCTTAAATATATTCAACGAGCTGGCCTCTACAGCTTTCTGTTGGAATGAATTGCAGAGATTCCCCACTCTCTGGCTGAAGAAGTTTCTCCTTATCTCTGTTCTAAAAAGTCTTCTCTTTACTCTAAGGCTATACCCTCGGGTCCTAGTCTCTCTTACCAATGGAAACATCTTCCCACATCCACTCTGTCCAGGCCATTCAGTATTCTGTTAGGTCCACCCTCATCTTTCTAAACTCCATCGAGTACAGGCCCACAGTCCTCAAGCCTTCCTCATATGTTAAGCTTTTCATTCTTGGGGCTATTCTCGTGAACCTTCTCTGAACATGGTCCAGGGCCAGTACATCCTTCCTGAGAGATGGGGCACAAAACTGTGCACAATACTCCAAATGTGGTCTGATCAGGGCCTTATAGAGCCTCAGAAGTATATCACTATTTTTATTTTCAAGTCATCTCAAAATAAATGCCATCATTCGTGGGTGGCACAGTGGTTAGCACTGCTGCCTCACAGCGCCAGAGACCCGGGTTCAATTCCCGACTCAGGCGACTGTGTGTGTGGAGTTTGCACACTCTCCCAGTGTCTGCGTGGGTTTTCTCCGGGTGCTCCGGTTTCCTCCCACAGTCCAAAGATGTGCAGGTCAGGTGAATTGGCCATGCTAAATTGCCTGTAGTGTTAGGAAAAGGGGTAAATGTAGGGGAATGGGTGGGTTGCGCTTCGGTGGGTCGGTGTGGATTTGTTGGGCCGAAGGGCCTGTTTCCACACTGTAAGTAATCTAATCTAATCATTGCATTTGCCTTCCTAACTATTGACTCAACCTGCAAGTTTACCTTGAGCGAATCTGTCCCCTCACTCTTGAGTTTTTGGGATATTACTCACATGAAAACTGATGCAAAGTGATTATTCAGTTCCTCAACCACTTCCTTGTTTCCCACTATTATATCTCCAGTATTATTTTCCAGCAGCCTAACGTCAACTTTTGCCTCTCTTTCGCCTTTTATATATCTACAGTGACTCTTACAGTCTTCCTTTATATTACTGGTCAGCTTACCCTCATATTTAATCTTCTCGCTCCACATTTTTTTTGTGCCTCTCTTGGTCTTTGTAAGCTTCCCAATCCTCTGGTTACCCACTGCCCTTCACCATATTATCCACTTTCTCTTTTGCCTTTATTCTATCCCTGACTTCCCCAGTCAGCCATGGTTGCCTCATCCTCCCTGTACCATGCTTCTATTGCCTCGGGATGAATCTCTGCTGTGTTTCCTGAGTTATTCCCAGAAACTCCTGCCATTGCTATTCCTCTGTCTTTCCTGCTTGGCTCCTCTCCCAGTTAATTCTGCCCAGCTCCTCCCTCATGCCTCTATAGTTGCCTTTATTCAGCTGCAATACCATTCCTTCTGATTCTAATCTTCTCCCTCTCAAATTACAGAGTAAATTCAATTATATTATAATCACTGCCAAGGGTTCCTTCACCTTGTCAAGCCTGCCTCATTGCACAACACTAAATCCAGTATTGCCTGTTCCCTGGTGGGCTCCACCATACTCTACAAATTTATTTTCTTGTGAATCATTACCAAGCTGAATTTCCCAGTCCACCTACATACTGAAATCCCCCATGATCACTGAAACTTTGCCTTTCTAACACATCTTTTCTATCGCCTGGGTGCATCCAAACTATTGTTTGGAGACCTGTATTTAACTCCAACTATGGTTTTTTTTAAACATTTAGGGTTCCTCAGTTCTACCCGCATGTATTCTACACCATCTGACCCTACTTAGTTTCCTACTATTGACTTATTTTCATTTCTTACTAATAAGGCAACAGCAATCCCTCTGCCTACCTGCCTATATTTTCAATAGGATGTGTATCCTTGAACAGTCAGCTCCCAATCCTGATCCCCTTGCAGCCACGTGTCCGTGACACCCACCACGTCATACTTGCCAATTTTGATCAGCGCCACAAGCGGGTGTAGGACCATTCGGCGCAGCCACTTTGGCGCGAACGATTCAGCACGACTAGTTTGGCGTGACCCATTTCGGCGCAGACCCATTTCGGCACGAGCGATTTGGCTAAGCTCTTATTTATTCCTTTTCAGGCTTACTTACAAGCATTAATGAAAGCAATAAAAAGAAAAATATTGTTTATCCTCTTCAGTAAAAATGTTAAAAAGAAAATTAAAAATGAAAGAAATAAGGCAAATACAAAATTGTTGATGGCATTTTAATGGGTTTTATTTTATTTTAATAATTTGTATTTATTTTAATATATTTTAATAATTGTAGTTTAATAACTACTACTGAATAACTACATAACAGCTCTGCACCAAATGGGTCTGCGCCGAAATATATTTTATTTTAATATATCTTAATAATTTAAATAAATTAATAATTTTAATAATAGTAGTTTAATAACTACTACTGAATAATTACAAAACAGTTCTGCACCGAAATGGGTCACGCCAATCCGCTCGCGCCAAACTGGCTGCGCCGAATGGTCCCACTCCGGCCACAAACTCATTTACCTTATTCCTTATATTGCGTTCAGATATAAACACCTTCAGTCCTGTATGTACCTTCTCATTGGTTTGTCCAGTGTGCTTGACGTTTGATTGCTAATCCTTTCCAAACACACTCCTATTTGTGTCCGTGCTGGAGATTTTAATAACCTCTCCCAAGTTCTGTACTATTACCTCCTTCTTTAATCTGGGTTTTCCAATTTCGATTAGCCATTGTTCTATATAGACAAACAGCATTTAGTACTTCCATTCAATGCAGAGAACATTAATACTATTCCAGAGGTAACAGAAATGAAGTTAGGAATTTAAAACAATCGCCAGGGAACAACTACTGAGAAAAGAATTAGAACACCTGACAAGTCCCCTTCAGTTGATGAGATTTAATCCTTCAATCATTAAATGAAGAAGCCGTTAAGGTAGTAAATATATTGGTTTAATTTTCCGAAACATCTTACATTCTGGAAAAGTCCTAGATTGGAAAATAGCAAATGTGACTCCTGTATTGAAGAAAGGCCAGATTCAGAAAGCAGGAAACTACTGGACTGATGACTAAACATCAACCTTAGGAAAATGCTGGAATCTACTATTAACGAGTTTATGGCAGGGTACCTTGAAAATCTTAATGCGATCAGGCAGCTTCAACATGATTTTGTGAAAGGGAAATCACGCTGAACTTATTCATTTGAGTTTAGAGTCATACAGTACAGAAACAGACCTTTCTTCACTGTCCACAATACCACCAATTTTAATATCATCTGCAAACTTACTAACTATGCCTTTGAGAAAGTGGCAATCAACATTGATATAAAACTGCTGCTGCCCTTTGTAGGGTAAGTGGACGTAGCACACTTACATTTCCAGAAGGGTTCGGACAAGGTGTAAAAAAAATGCTCATGGTGCAGCAAGTAACATATGAGCATAGACAAGGGACTGATTGGCTAGTAGAAAGTACAGAGGAACCTCGATTATCCAAATACCAGTTATCCAAAAATTGGATTATCCGAAGGAAATCTCGAGGTCCCGATAGAAACATTACACCAAAGACGTGTTTCCAACACTGTATTGTTTTCAGTGATTAAACAGGCACTGTCGCCAAATGACTGACCTTCCACCCTCACTCTCTCCCCACACTTTCCCTGGAGTTCTACAGAGGGGTGCACCCTAAACCGCCTGGCTACGTATGCGCGCGGGAGTGCGCACGCGCTATTTGGAGACGTACCCCACAAAGGCAGCAGCAATCTTATTGTTGGTGTCCTGTTCAGCTGCCTCGGAGAGGGGGGTGGGGCACTGCTGGATGGAGATAGGTAGTGGGCAGGGAGCAGCGTTGGACGGTTGGTGTTCAGGAGGGTGGTGTTGGAGGGGCGGGCGGGAGGGCAGTGTTGGACTGTTGGGGTGTGGTGTTGGACGCAGCAGGAGGCGTGTGGGGTTGGCCGCATGCTCGCGTGCTGTGTGCTTTTGCAGTCTCCTGAACAGGGAGCAGACTTTAAAAACTCCGAGTCCCAGAGGAAAGGCATTTAATCTATTAACCGAATAATCGATTATCCGAACGAAATAGTGCCCACCCAAGTCGTTCGGATAATCGAGGTTCCCCTGTACAGGGTATGCTTAAATGGGTCACCTTTGGGTTATGATCTGACTAATCGAGTGCCAAAGGGATTAGCACTGGGGTCTCAATTAGCTCTAATTTACATCAATGACTTGAAGAAAGGACAAAATGTGTGGTTGCTAAAACTGGGGAAGCCACAAAAACTACTGAGAAACTAAGTTGCGAAGAAGACATAAGGAACCCGCAAAGGGATAGAGGTTAAGCAAGTTGGCAAAAAATTGGTATATGATCTATAATGTAGGAAAATGTGAACTTATCCATTCTGCAGGAGGAATAGGAAAACAGCATATTACTGAAATCAAGATTGTAGGACTCTGAGATACAGAGGGATCTGGGTGCACCACTACATGAATCACAAAAAAAAAAATCAATAAGCACATACAGCAAGCGATTAGGAAGGTGGGTATGTGGAGTTGAGGCCAGAATCAGATCAGTCATGATCTGGTGTACTCTTACTCCTGATCATATGTAACTAATATTGGAAGCACATACTTGCTACTATTAACAGAGCAAATTATACATGCACTGATTTTGCATGTTAAAATTACATTGACTTCTTCTGGAACTGTTTTATATAAAGTATAGTCAGGTCAAGTATAGCACAGTTTAAATATAGAGAAGAATTGCCTTTAAAATTGCCTCAAATTGTATTCTTGGGCTAGGGTAGATTAGAAAGAAAGGATAATTTTGCCTCTAATCTGCCTTATTAGTATACCTTTACTGAGGACAGTAATATCCTGGTAAACTAACATCTACATCATTTTACAAATGTTTTTAAACTGAGACAAGCAATGATAAAATAGCACCGTCAGGTTACCAAAAACGTACATAAAGTTTTTAAAAAACTGATCAAATAAATCATTAGACATGAGCAAATTGTCCATGGCATTGCCTATTTGTCAGTATTGAATATATTCTTTTTATTTTCAAGATGGCAACAGAACTCTGAAATTTCAGAAGATCACTCAAAGAGCCAAGTCTGAAGCCCGCAAGTACTGTCTGATTGATAGATGACATGCCCTATTCAGATGTGGGATCTCGACACAAGCAATTTACAGAATTGTGACAGGAGACAGAGAGGGAGAGGGAGAGAGGGAGAGAAGGGCTCTTGGGAAGTAGACGTTCCCTGCAGGCTTTTTTAAAAAACTATTTAAAGGCACTCTGTGAAAATACATGACCATCTGTCACATACAGGAAATGATACCAACACTGCTGGTGGTCACTAGGGTAAGATTGATCGGAGGCTAGCTTGTGTTTTCTTTCCCCACAGAATGATTTAACCTCTTCCCTGAGCAGGATAATGTAGCAATGCTCCTTCAGCTCGAACAGTGAAGACCATTCCCTACCAACAATTCCATTGCCAAAGTTTGTAATTCCAGGAGACTCTGTCAGACAGAAAATCATTTTATGGGTGTGCATTCCACCAATGCACATGGTCCTGACAGGGAGCCTGAACAGATCAGCAGCTCAAAGTGTAGTTCTATACTTTGCCAGCAAGTCGTGTGCATTGCAAAACGAAAGGCACTCGTTTTAATATGACTTTTGCAGACACTGTCTCACTTACGTGGTGTTTTGTTGGCATGCCATGGAGCAGAATTTGTCACAAAGCCAGACTTTGCTGCAGTGACGATTAGCCAGGTTCCCAGACGGTATTGTAATGTGATCAGAGCCACTCCATCTTTATCAGTGGTTCCTGTGGCTAACCAGGACTGATTTGTGTAAATGTCAATCGCAGCCCCCGTCAGGGGTGAAAGGTCGCCGTTATCAAAGACTTGAACTTTTATAGACACCTCTGCAAAGGAGAGGAAAGGCAGCGTGTTAGTATTCAGAGTATACATTACATTCAGCATAAATGGACATGAAACAGCTTCAACCTGGAAGTTCACATCAAAATTCACGGGAGCGCTGTCACTCTCTGTTGCCATGACAGTCTTGCACCAACTATGGACAGCAGAAAAGCCGGAGGTAATGAGCTCATGAAATAGCTGAAATTACCACAGAACATTAGATCTTAACGCAGCACTCCAGCTGTCTCATGTAATCAGGGACACCTCAGTGTGGGGCATCTCCGGATTTCAGGAATAATTTTCATTGACAACTGTCCAATAGCTTTTCCCAAAATGATGCACAACCTTGCAGACAGAAGGAAGGAGCAGGGGAGAATTCTGCCTTCAATAAGAAAGCCTAGTGCTACAGACATTAATTCAACGTGTCTATGTGTATCAGAATTATTATCAATGCATCCCATTCACAGACACTTTCAAACCACTTTGAACTGCTTTATCGTGCTCTGTTCCTGAAATACCATCTATCCACCACTTCCCACCCGCACTTTATAGGGCACGTTTTCATTTAGTCAGTGGTTCAGAAAAGATATACAAGGATGTTGCCGGGGTTGGAGGATTTCAGCTATAGGGAGAGGCTGAATAGGCTAGAGCGGTTTTCCCTGGAGCGTCGGAGGCTGAGGGGTGACCTGATAGAAGTTTATAAAATCATGGATTGGGTAAATAGACAAAGTCTTTTCCCTGGAGTGGGAGAGTTGAAAACCAGAGAGCATAGGTTTAGGGTGATAGGGGAAAGATTTAAAAGGGACCTAAGGGGCAACTGAATCACACAGGTGGTGGTGAGTGTATGGAATGAGCTGTCAGAGGTGGAGGTTGGTAAAATTACAACATTTAAAAGGCATCTGGATGGGTATATGAATAGGAAAAGGTTTAGAGGTATATAGTCCAAGTGCTAATGAAAGGGACTAGATTAATTTAGGATATCTGGTCGGCATGGACGAGTTGGACCGAAGGGTCCGTTTCCATGCTGTACACCTCTATGACTAACTAATTTCTCAGCCCAATGCGCAAGTCCTTTGAGTGCCACATGAAGACTAGCTTGACATGGTGCTGCATCTTGTCCTTGAGCTTGGTCACATATATGTGCACCTCATCAATTATTCTCTTGGGGAAGGAATGAGTGTAATGGATTGCTACAGAGTTTCATTGACAGCCTTTGGTGCAGACTCAATGGGCTAAATAGCCTCTTTCTGCACTGTAGGGAGCCTATGACAGCTATCTGGCTTTCTCAAGGCCTTGACCATTTTAGCGTGGGCATTGTAAGGCTCCTACATCTGTGGCAGGCAGCAGGTGTAACCTGCATCTTTTATTGCCACCTCCTGAGAGTTCCACAAAATTATCCATCCCAGAAGTTGCCTTTCTACTCTCAGTCTCCTTGTACTTGGATTTCTAGGAATTGGATAGTGAACCGGGAATCCATCCAACTTTCAATTCTGCAGAAGTTTTGTCTAGTTCACTGTTGGCCCAGCCTCTCTTCAGCTGCTTCAAATGGCTCCAAATTGCAGCTTGTGGCTGACTCTCATGAGCCTGCATTCTGCCACGTACTGAAGGGCCTGATATTAAATTGCACTTTTCCAGAGAGAGGTTCCAAGAAACTGTTGATGGCAACACGTCCAGGAAGCTTTCAAAAACCTGAAGGAATGTTCAGTTAATCCCTTGAGTAAACACAAGGAGTAAAATCCAGGCATAGTTTCCCTGCAGTTGTCTCCTTCAAGCTTCATATGGCATAGGAGGTGGACATTTGGTCCAGCATGCCTGTGCTAGCTCTTTAAAAGGGCAATCCAGTAAGTCTCACTATCCTATTCTTCCTAAATTACAGCCCTTCTATGCTATGTGTGCTGATATTTAAGAAAATAAATATGATTTATTGTCATTTTTGATGCATCTCATTCTGTAGCAAATTGGGGATACAGACTATCACCAGGGAAATCTCCCAGAAAGAGTTACAGACCCAATGATCAGGGAGAAGAATTCATATAAAAAAAGGGAGACATTCATTAACTCAGTGCTCTAGTCATGAAATCTTCACTTGTTCTGCACGATCCTGGCTCAGTAACTCCAATAAAACAACTCCCCGATGAGGTAATCAGCAACTCATCATCTCATCCCAAAAATATACAAAAACCAGAGGGCAGCTTCATAAATAAAAAGGATTGTTAGTTCAGCTGAAGGAAAGAAAAGACAGAAATTCCTGAAGAGCTACATAACATCTGCCATCAGCACCTATACACCCTTCATAGGCCAGGAATTGCTTTCAGGAGTAGTGACTGTTTTGTGTAGACAAATACGGTTGACCGCTCAACAGTTATCTAAAAGGTATTTTGGAAATGTAAAATATACCTTGGTGCTTCACAGAAGAGTTAACAAGCAAAAACAGACAGTACAACAAAGCAGAATAGTTGATTTTCAATGTGATCATTGAAGGTTACGCTTCACTCATCTCACTGGATCCTCGAGTACAAATAAGTCAAAATCAAATGTCAGCCAAGCAACTGTATACGGAGTGACCCTTAAATCCCTTGAAGCAACAAATTGGGAAGGAAGATGCTGAAATCCCTCATAATTCACTACAGCCATCTTTTTGAATTTGGTATTGATGGATGTCTCCCCTCCAATCAGCTGCAAGAATTGGAGGAAACAAGCCGTGAATTTACAGAGTCACAAAGTAGCTTACATTTGGACAGGAAATGTTATGAAGTTAGTTGTCAGTGAGGTTATGCTAGGAAGCAGTTTTTGAAAGCCAGGCAAACTGATTCATAATAAGTACTTGAATGGGTGTGGCACCTTTCACTATCTTGGAATATCTCAACATGTTTTACAGGCATTGAAGTACTTTTGAAGGCAACCACTGTTAAGATCTGAGAAACACAGCTACTGACTTGACACATCAATGCCCTACACATAGCACAGAGATGAACGACCAGGTAACCAGTTTATGGCATGGTTGGAGGCTGCAGTTGGGGGTGGAGTGGGGGGGGGTCCCAACATTCTTCCCTCACCGCCCCATGTTGTACAAATTCAGTGCACCCCACACTGCAAAAATATTTTACAGTAAGATAGATACATTTACACATGTAATTATAGAATCCCTACAGTGTCGAATCAGGCCGCTCAGCCCATTGAGTCCACACCTACCTTCCAAAGAGCATCCCACCCGGACCCAACCCACTTTCACTCCTGCATTTCCTATGGCTAACCCACCCACCCTGCATATCTCTGGACACTACGTGCAACTTAGCAAGGCCAATCCACCGAACCTGCACATCTTTGGACTGTGATAGGAAACTGGAGCACCCGAAGGAAGCACACGCAGACACGGGGAGAATGTGCAAACTCCACACAAACAGTCACCCGAGGACGGAATCAAACCCTGGTCCTTGGTGCTATGAGGCAGCAGTGCCAACCACTAAGCCACGGTGCCGCCCATAATACTGCAAAAAGGTTGATTAATTAATCTCCTATGCTACATTGAGAGAGATTGGAAAGTAGAGACAAGATGTCTTTTTTATTCATTCATGGGAAGACCAACATTCATGGTCCATCACAACTTTACCTAAGGAGGTGGTGGTGTCACCTTCTTGCACCACGACAATCCACATGGTAAATGTATACACTCAGTGCTGTTTGGGAGGAAGTTCCAGGATTTTGATCCAATGCCAGTGGAGAATTGCCTATATATTTCCAAGTCAGGATGCCATGTGACTTGGGGAGATACCTATGGCTGTTCCCATGCACCTATTTTCCTTGGTCTTTGTGTTGGGGCGTGCTGTCAAAGGAAACAGAATTGCTGCAGTACATCTTGTAGATGATACACAATGCTGCCAAGGTGAGGAGGGATGGAATTGATGAGGAGTTTCCAGTTGCTTTGTTCTGGATAGTGATGAGTTTCCCGATTGTTGGAGCTGCACTCATCCAGGCGAGTGGCGAGTATTCCATCAGACACAGTTGGAGAGTAATACAGCACAGAAACAGATCCTTTGGTCCAACTCATCCATACCAACCAAGTTTCCCACTTGCTGCAGTTGGCCTATATTCCTCCCAACCTTTCCTATTTATGTACCTGTTCAAATGTCTTTTACATGTTGTAACTGTACCTGCATCCAGACCTGTACTTTGTAGCTGGTTAATGACAAGATTTTGTATCCTGCTAAGAGGATGATGGTGGTCTTAAAATATAAACTAGTTGATGCACTGGTTTTATGGAACTAAGAAACATTTATCCATGAGAATGCACATTAAGATGCTGGTTAACATAAATTAGCAGCTAAATTGGGGAAACAATTTTGAGAACACGAATCAGTGTTGGAGTTACCAAGCTTCTTATGTGAAGGAATGATTTATTGCAAAAGAATGTAGAGTTACATTTTTTGAATAAGGGAAACCACCTCTATCAAACACACACAGAGACCCATAGACAAAAGAACTGGTTATTTCACAGAGATGTTTTAAAATCACATATTCACTTGAATGCCTTTAATGGTAACTAGAAATTAAGTGCAATCGTATTTGTTCCATTATTGTAAGTCAGATGCTAATTAACACCAGATATAACCCAAAATTCCACAGGTGTAGCAAAGAGGAAGCTCTCCTTTGGTGATTCTATTGTTGCTCTGGATTGTTTATTATTTGCTGAATTCAGCTCCTGACCAAATGAATAGAGATAATCTGCTTTGTTTTGATGCAGCAGGGGATAGTTCCAACAGTGTCTCTCTGTGTCCTATCTGTGTGTGCAGACTGTCTTGCCTCCAGCTGCTCTGAAGCACCAGAATACCCTCCAAACATAACTACCCACCTTTCATCACTGTGCTGATGAGCTTTACATTGACATCCAAAATGCCAATTGAATGGAAAAATCAGAACAGCAACCTATGACCAAGGGTGGGAGTTAGACAGAGATTATTTTCAGTGTCACCTTGGTGGATTCCTTGAAGTTTGAAGGTGGATCACATGATAAACTCTGGCTTGAGGGACGACTGCTGGTCAGGACATTTGGTGAACTTCACAGTTCTTTAAATAATGCCATATTAGTGAACATAGGACTGAATTTAGTGATCTCAAGATCTGGACTTCTAATCCAGAGTCTGGAACACACTGCCAGGGCAGTGGTGGAGGCAGACACAAGAGGACAGTTTAGGGACTTTTAAATAAGAACATTAATCTGCAAGAAATGGAGGGGTATGGACCAAGGGCAGTCAGAAGGGATTAGTTTAATTTGGCATCATGTTCATGGGCCAAAGGGCCTGTTCCTGTTCTATGCTCTAGAATAAGAGTTTATCATCATTTTACTATTTGTGGGGAATTTCCCCAAGGTCTAGTCTGATTGGTGGCAATGCTGATGGTATAACTGAGATCAGGAATCTGACTTTGAAACCTTCCAGCCACGTTAGAACTATCAACTATTTGCCACGTACAAATGCCTGCCATCTTTCCGACATTTCAAAAGCATTATTTCACCCTGGGAGCTTGAGGTTTGATATAAATACAAATTATTTCTTATTTGTTTTTTCCCTTCACATGAACAACCTGAATTTCCTGGATTGCCCACCTGACATATGCTGCAGCAATGAAGGGAACCATTATCCAGTTACACTGATGCTCAAGTTTTAATTTTAATTCATACATTTTGGGCCCACCCTGAAGCCCATTCCCTCCTCAAATGTATTCCCTCGATTTCTGCAGGAAGTCATTCTAGTTTCACTGGCAGATTTCCCCACCACGTAAATGAACATCCAACATGGTTGAGTTCATGCTGACCGCAGTCAGGCTGATCAAAGGTGATGTCATAGCCAAGTTTAACATTGTCCTGAATTTTCAGTTAATTATTCATCCTGATCTGACTGTTGATTAGATGCGAGCCAGACACTTGGTTCAAATTCAGTCTCCAATGTGGCACAACAATTGAAATCAGAGCATGACAGCAAGGAGCTATACGTTTTGCTCTTCACATTTTACATCCACACCCAGTAGGGGGTCACCAAGTAGCGATTAGAAAGATCCTGTTTTTGTCAGCAATGACTCTGGTCCTCTTTACACGTGATATGTTTGTTTCTTAATCAACCCAAAATCTACAGTCAACTGTTTCTGTCAAATTTGGAATGAGCTTTGCAAAAGAAAAAGTCCAACCAATTTGCTCGATTCACTTCAGAGCTACAATGAACAAGCAGAAAACAACATGGATTTAAGGGCTGGAAGAGAAACAACTGCCTTTTTTTAAAGAAAGTGCTGGCTGGTCAAGTTGTGCATCCCTAGAATTTTCTGGGTTTTTAAACATTTCTTTATTTTTCTTGTCGGCTGACTATGGCCTGAAGTGGCCGGAAGGTATTCAGAGTCTGATTCCTGATCTCAGTTGTACTATCAGCAGTGCCACCAAACCAGACTAGACCATGAGGAAATCAGAAGGGTAATGAATAAAGGGTAAATGAACACAGGGTAATTACCTTCCTACATTGCGTAACGTAATAATAGCAAACAGCAATAGAATAATTCACGTTGAGGACTGGAAACTAAATCATCCATTAATTTTGCCAGACGTTGGCACTTGCCCTACACAACACCAGAGGTGGTGATGAAATTTTTTTTTAAATTTCACAAATAAACTGGACTTATGTTAATATAAATAAACTGCTGGCATCGTCTGTGAAGACAGAAATGGAGCTAATGTTTTGACTTTTCTTCAGAAGTGAACATACATAGGCAATGTCTGGATCAGTGGTGCTGGAAGAGCACAGCAATTCAGGCAGCATCCGAGGACAGGCAAAATCGATGTTTCGGGCAAAAGCCCTTCATCAGGAATAAAGGCAGAGAGCCTGAAGCGTGGAGAGATAAGCTAGAGGAGGGTGGGGGTGGGGATAGAGTAGCATAGAGTACAATAGGTCAGTGGGGGAAGAGATGAAGGTCAGGGAGGAGAGGGTGGAGTGGATAGGTGGAAAAGGAGCTGGGCAAGTCCGGACAAGTCAAGGGGACAGTGTTGCTGGAGGTTAGAAACTAGGATGAGGTGGGGGAAGGGGAAATGAGGAAGCTGTTGAAGTCCACATTGATGCCCTGGGGTTGAAGTGTTCCGAGGCGGAAGATGAGGCGTTCTTCTTCCATGTGTCTGGTGGTGAGGGAGCGGCGGTGGAGGAGGCCCAGCACCTCCATATCCTCGGCAGAGTGGGAGGGGGAGTTGAAATGTTGGGCCACGGAGCGGTTTGGTTGATTGGTGCGGGATTTATTTCCCTCCCCACCCCTCTCCGCCTTCCGCAAAGACCGTTCCCTCCGTGACTACCTGGTCAGGTCCACACCCCCCTATGACCCACCCTCCCATCCTGGCACTTTCCCCTGCCACCGCAGGAACTGTAAAACCTGTGCCCACACCTCCTCCCTCACCTCCATCCAAGGCCCTAAAGGAGCCTTCCACATCCATCAAAGTTTTACCTGCAAATCCACTAATATCATTTATTGTATCCGTTGCTCCCGATGCGGTCTCCTCTACATTGGGGAGACTGGGCGCCTCCTAGCAGAGCGCTTTAGGGAACATCTCCGAGACACCCGCACCAATCAACCAAACCGCCCCTGGCCCAACATTTCAACTCCTCCTCCCACTCTGCCGAGGATATGGAGGTGCTGGGCCTCCTCCACCGCCGCTCCCTCACCACCAGACGCATGGAAGAAGAACGCCTCATCTTCCGCCTCGGAACACTTCAACCCCAGGGCATCAATGTGGACTTCAACAGCTTCCTCATTTCCCCTTCCCCCACCTCATCCTAGTTTCTAACCTCCAGCAACACTGTCCCCTTGACTTGTCCGGACTTGTCCGACCTGCCCAGCTCCTTTTCCACCTATCCACTCCACCCTCTCCTCCCTGGCCTATCACCTTCATCTCCTCCCCCACTGACCTATTGTACTCTATGCTACTCTATCCCCATCCCCACCCCCACCCTCCTCTAGCTTATCTCTCCACGCTTCAGGCTCTCTGCCTTTATTCCTGATGAAGGGCTTTTGCCCGAAATGTCGATTTTGCCTGTCCTCGGATGCTGCCTGAATTGCTGTGCTCTTCCAGCACCACTGATCCAGAATCTGGTTTCCAGCATCTGCAGTCATTGTTTTTACCTCATACATAGGCAATGGCCTAGTGATATTATCGCTAGACTGTTAATCTAGAGACTCAGGGAATGTTCCAGGAACCAGGGTACAAATCCGTCACAGCGGATGGTGGAATTTGAATTCAATTTAAAAAGAAAATCTGGAATTAGGAGTCTAATGATGACCACGAATCCATTGCTGATTGTCAGGAAAAAAATCCATCTGGTTCGCTAATGTCCTTTAGGGAAGGAAACTGCCATCCTTCCCTGGTCTGGCCTAAATGTGACTCTAGATCCTTAGCAATGTGGTTGACTCACAACTGCCCTCTGGGCAATTAGGGATGGGCAATAAACGTTGGCCTGGCTAGCAACACACTCATCCTGTGAATGAGTTTTAAAAAAAAACTAACTGTTTTTGTCTCTCCATAGACACTACCGCACCTGCTCAGTTTCTGCAGCATGACCAACTTTTCTTTCAGGTTTCCAGCATTCACACTATTTTGCTTTTATTTTAGTGATTTTAAGCTTGAATTCCACCAAGAGCTCAAAAGGAATGATTCTATTTATCTGAAGTCTGCTTTTCCTCATGGCTGTACTCTCGCACAGTGTCAGAAAGCTGTAGGTTGAACAGCAGCTGGGGATGAGAATGTGTAATCCAAGCTGACACTTTGGTGCAGTACAAAGGACTGCATAGTTAGCAAAGCTCAGAGTCATACAGCATGGAATCAGACCTTTTGTTCCAACCAGTCCATGCCAAACATAATCCCAAACTAAACTAGTCCCACCTGCCTGCTCCTGGCCCATATCCTTCCAAACCTTTCCTATTCATGTACTTACCCAAGCGTCTTTTAAATTTTGTAACATCCACCACTTCCTCAGGAAATTCATTCCACCCTCTGCGAAAAAATATTTGCCCCTCATATTTTTTCAAATCGCTCTAGTCTCACCTTAAAAATATGCCCTCAGTCTTGAAATTCCCCATCTTAGGGGGAAGACAACTACCATTAACTCTATCTATACACCTCACTATTTTATAAACCTATATCAGGTCACCTCTCAACCTCCTATGCTCCAATGAAAAAAGTCCCAGCCTTTTTTAATAACTCAAATCTTCTGTACTGTGCAACATCCTGGTAAATCTCTTCTGAATCCTCTCCAATTTGATAATATCATTCCTATAATGGGGCGACCAGAATGGTACACAGTGTTCCGGAAGAGGCCTCAGCAATGTTCTGTACAAGCTCAACATGACTCCTCAACTCCTATACTCAAAGGACTGAGCAATGAAGGCAAGTGGGCTGTACACCTTTTTACCCATCCTGTCTGTACGTGACACAAACTTCAAAGAATTATCTATCTGCACATCTCTGAGATGAGACATCAAACCAAGGTTATATCATCCCTTCTGAGGTGCCCGTAAAAGATCCAGTGGCAGACATTTTGAAAAGCAGCAGGGAGTTCCAAATGGTAGTCATTAACCAGTGCCACTAAAACTTGACTCATTTATAGATAGCCTAATCAACACATTATGCCACACCTCTGAAGCAAGTGGCACTAGATCCCGGGGTCTCCTGGCTCAAAAGGTAGGGATACTACCACTGCACAAAAGCTCCCTTACACTTTTTGCTAGTCGGATATATAAAAAAAAAGGGATAGAATAAAGGTCGGGTGGGGGGAATTAAGTTCAAATCAGCCACTGAATGGCCCAGCATTCTCCAAAGGGCAGAATAGCTTACTGCTGTTTTTCGTCATTATCTGGGGAGCCAGCGAGTTAGCCTCCACATTTCCTCCATTATAACAGTGATATATCTCACAATTATCTTCAAGTCATGAAAAGCACCAAATATATGCATGCTGTCTCCCTTACTGAACTCAGCACTAATTATCTCAGACACCTCATCACAAGGACTTTAATTCCAATTGGCAGTTAATTACATTAAACCTATAACAAGTGTCTGTGGAAATGAGTCAATCGCAGGTTTCCAGATGGGTTATGAAAGCACCATGAATACACAATTTGATCCCATGGGATACAAACAGAAACACAGAAGTAATTAAAGTAACAGGACCACCATATATAGGACTTGTTAAATAAGTGAGCTTTTCGGGGTGGGAGAAGGTATCCTGGTACAATTCATTCAGAAAAATAAATGCTCTTATCACCGTAAAAACAAAAACATATGATATGCACAAAGGGGAGAAAAGGAAACCTCAAAAGGTTAATGAAAGCCACATGTTCCCACCACAGAACTTGCTAAAACCACTTCCTGAACATTAAACACCAAATTTGGCCCTTTGGAAATTAACTCAAAATGGTCCTTACAGCAA
Organism: Chiloscyllium plagiosum; assembly: GCF_037043375.1. Taxonomy (NCBI): domain Eukaryota; kingdom Metazoa; phylum Chordata; class Chondrichthyes; order Orectolobiformes; family Hemiscylliidae; genus Chiloscyllium; species Chiloscyllium plagiosum. Next base: position 35,149,238 of record NW_028270170.1, on the reverse strand, counting down.
CGGTATTTTTATTTTGAAAACAAAGCAAAACAAATCTGAAACACATTTGTGTAGACACAAATGTACAGACACTTGAACCTGCAAAAATAGTGCATGATTTTAACTGGTATCATCAACACCAACTTGTATTTATGTAACATCTTTAATGTAGCGAATAATCTCAAGGTATTTTACAGTACCAAATTTGGACAAAAATCAACACTGTTTTAAAAGATGGGGCATTAAAACGTGACACAGGACGGTTTTAAGAAGTACTCAAAAGGAGGGGGGGGTAGAGAAACAGTATTCCAGACACTGCAGACCAGACAGCTGAAGACACAGCCATTATTAGTGGAGAGATGAAAATCAGGGAGACCGTGAGTTAGAATTGCAAGAATGCAGATTCTCAAAGAGTTGCAGGACTGGATGAGCTGAAAGAGATATGGTGGGGCAAGGTAAGGTAAAATTAATAAAGGCTGGCCTCAAGTTTTCACTCTGAATTAGGAAAAAGAACATTGGAATCACAGTTTAAGGGTTGCAAAGATATAGGAGTGGGAGACAGGCAGGCAATTTGAAGGTGATAGAGGTAAATAGTTTTTGTCATGGTAGAGATATGAGACTGGACGTTCTATGCAGGCTCAAACAGAACATTCAGATTGTAAATAATCTGACTCAGACTGAAACTGTGGCTTAAAAGTAGCAAAGATTCCTTATTTCAGTCAAAATCTCAGTTAAATAAAAGGGCTGAGATTTGAGAAACAATTACACTGATATTCACAGCCAACTCCTGTTGGGATGTTACTATGACCTAAGATACTGTGCTAGGAGCACTAAATCTTAAAAATGACACACAGAAAAAAGCTCTCAAAAATCCAAGCTAACTTAGAATCGGGTTTGTTTCTAACAATATCACTCAAAGTCTGGAATTATACAGAGTAGAAGACATGAGGTTAGGATGATTTAAGAGTTTTCACATAATTATGCACGAAAGCACCATGTGGCGTATCGTGCCTGTGTTGACGCTTTGCTAGAGCTTTGTAGTTAATCCCAATTGCGTACTCTTTCTCCTTTGTGTAAAATACACAATAAAACATTGATGGAACACACCGAGAATCCTGTGATACTGCTGAAGTGCTTGTATAAGACAGATACATTTTGAAGTTCTGGATTTTCTTTTCTGCAAAGTGGCAGCAGGGCTCATCAGTAGATTTCTCTTTGTGCTGAACTAACTGATGTCTTCAGGCTCAATCACTTAAGCAATCCAAATTATGTGCCTTATCAACAGCTATTGCCCCAAGAGCACTGATATTATCCTCAAGCACACATTGAAACATTCTATCTAAGCAGTAACCACCTGAAGGTTAACCCATCGTACTGGCATAACTAATTCCTACAGATCTGTGATCTGAAGATCACAGCAGAAAATATAACTAAAATCCTCAAAAATCTGGTGACTCAATAAAGGCTCTGAAAATGATTTGGATGTGAACAGAAGAAGTATGGTTAGGAAGTTTGCAGGTCACACCAAAATTGGAGGTGTAGTGGACAGCGAAGAAGATTACCTCAGAGTACAACAGGGTTTTGATCAGATCAGCCAATGAGGCCAAGGAGTGTTGGAGGGAGTTTAATTTAGACAAATGTGAGGTGCTGTGTTTTGGAAAGGCAAATCAGGGCAGGACTTATACACTTAATAGTAAGCCCAGGTGTGTTCCAAGACCATTTGGCCCATCAAGTCTGATCCACCATTCAATCATAACTGATAAGTTTTTAAAACCCATTTTCCTGCTTTGTCCCCATAACCTTTGATCCCCTTGGCAATCAAAAACTTATCTGTCTCAGACTTAAATATACTCAATGAGTTGGCCTCCACAGCCCTTTGTAGCAATGAATTCCACAGCTTCACCACACTCTGGCTAAAGAATTTACTCCTTACCTCCATTCTAAAGGATCTTCTGTTTACTCTAAGGCTGTGCCCTTCAGTCCTCAATTCTCACACCAATGAAAACACCTTCCCAACATTCACTGTTCAGGCCGTTCAGTATGCTGTAAGTTTCAATCAGATCCCCCCTTCATCTTTCTAAACTCAGAGTTTAGTCCCAGAATCTACAAACATTCCTCATATGTTAAAGTTTTCATTCCTTGGATCATTCTCGTGAACCTCCTCTGAACCCACTCCAGGGCCAATATATCCTTCCTGAGGTATGGAGCCCAAAATTGCTCACAATACTCCAAATGCGATCTGATCAGAGCCTTATAAAGCCTCAGAAGTACATCCCTGTTCTCCTAACTCTCTAAATCTTTCTGCAGCTCCTTTACCTCCTCAATACTACCTGCCCCTCCACCTATCTTTGTATCATCTGCAAACTTAGCCAGAATGCTGAGTTCCTTCATCTAGATCATTAATGTATGAAGTAAATAGTTGTGGTTCCAACACTGACTCTTGTGGAACACCACTTGTCACCAGCTTCCATCCTGAGAAGGACCCTTTTATCCTCACTCTCTGCCAAACAGCCAATCTTCTATCCATGTTAGTATCTTGCCTCAGACTCCGTAGGCCCTTATCTTACTCAGCAGCCTCCTGCATAGCATCTTTTTGAAGTCAAGATTGATAGCATCCATTGGGTCTCCTTCGTCAAACCTATTCATTATCTCTTTAATAAATTCTAACAGGTTTGTCAGGCATGACCTCCCATTGATGAAACCAAGTACCTAATTACAAAACTTAGTTACAACAATAGAAACATTTTATAATGTTAGGAAGGTCAGCACTACAGTCTTCTTAGTATAAAAGTACAAAAAAAGAAAAATGTTTAAAAAGTCAAACAATACAATATTTTCGTAATCCATGGGTCCAAGGTCTCATACTATCATGCCAGGTTTTGGCCTCGGGCTTGTTTCCCTGGAGCATTGGAGGCTAAAGGGTGACCTTATAGAGATTTATAAAATCATGATAGGCATGAATACTATAAATAGACAGGATCTTTTCTCTGGGATTGCATGAGTCCAAAACTAGAGGGCATAGGCTTAGGGTGAGAGGGGAAAGATTTAAAAGGGACACATGCAGAAGGTGATTTGTGTAGGTAATGATCTGCCAGAGGAAGTGGTGGGGGCTGGTACAATTACAATATTTAAAAGGCACCTGGATGGGAATATGAATAGGAAGGGTTTAGAGGGATATGGGCCAAATGCTGGCAAATGGGACAAGATTTATTCAGTATGACTGGTAGGCATGGATGAGTTGGACCAAAGGGTAAGTTTCCATGCTGTATAGCTCTGTGACTCTAACCCAGGTCTGTGGCTGGGGCAGCAATGGGCTCACTAATGAAGCAATAACAAAAAACAAAAGAGGCTTGCATTCATATTGTGCTTTTCACAACTTCAGGATATCCCAAAATAATTTACAATGCCCTTCACTATTGTTAATACTGTGAAGAGAACCATGCAGAGAATTTGTGAACAGTAAGGTTTCATAAATAGCAATGAAATAAATATAGCATCTCTGCACTGATTTGCCAGCCTTGATATATCTGCTCTACTTAGTGGGAGTCTGACACAGAAGTTTCTAATTCAGAAATAAAGAATTTTCTAATTCAGGTATAAAAAAGTTTCTAATTCAGAACTAAAGGGATGTTCTGTCGATCATTATCTCTACTAGATAGTGGATAGATTAGATTAGATTAGATTCGATTCCCTACAGTGTGGAAACAGGCCCTTTGGCCCAACCAGTCCACACCGACCCTCCAAAGAGTAACCCACCCAGACCCATTTCCCTCTGACTAATGCACCTAACACTATGGGCAATTTAGCACGGCCAATTCACCTGACCTCCACATCTTTGGAATGTGGGAGGAAACCAGAGCATGCGGAGGAAACCCACACAGACATGGGGAGAATGTACAAACTCCACATAGACAATCACCTGAGGCTGGAATCGAACCTGGGACCCCGGTGCTGTGAGGCAGCAGTGCTAACCACTAAGCCACTGTGCTGCCCTAAAGGTGGAAATATTATGGAGACCCTTACCCCATTTTTTTAGAACAATATTGATAACATATATTGTTGGTTGACATCTTTCCATGTCATACGTGAATAGATTACATCATAGTCATCCACTCTATGTTAAGCATTACCTGTTGTGACTCAGGGCCACACTTTGGCATGGCAGTCTCTACTGAAGGAGACAGTGGGCTGAAAGGTGCCTCATTTGCTGGTCTCTGTTTTCTCTCGGTTCTCTCCCTGGCTCACGTTTTCCAACACCCTTCCAGAAAGTCAGCCTCTGGAGATCATGCCCATCAGTGACTAACTTCCAGTTGTCATCATCAATTCACATCTCAATTGCAGGTGTCTTTGAATTGGAGTGACAGATCATGACTCAGTGGCCAGTTCACTGTACAGACGGCCTATGAGAAAGCAGCCGTCACCCACTTAATTAATATGGCTGAACCAGCACAGATGCCATTAGGTTAGTCATGAGTTCATGCTCACTGAATTAGCTCATTCCATAATCCCTCAGTTGATGATTTTTGTCCTGCCAAAAGACACTGAGAATACATCTTAGATAAAAGGAAAAGTGGAAACTGTTCAGCCCCTTGGTCTTAACTAACATATTGCCTCCAGGTCTTACCACATTCAAGGAGGATATTGAAGATACAGGCTTCATAGACCTGTAGTTCTCAGTCACTGATTGTTGGTGACTGTGATATGTAAGTACATCAATAACCTTCAGCACATTGTCAATGCTGATACACAGAGGTATGGCAACATCCTGCACCATGACGTTTGTTTTCTTGATAATGATGGTCAAACCAAACTCAATACAGGAGGGAGAGAGTCTTCCCATTAACCACTGGAGTAGTTTCTCAGTGTGGAACACTGGTGTAGCATCATCAGCACAGGATGACTATTGGCTCACCTCTGTCTTGGATCTTAGGCAAGAAAGACTCAATAACTTTCTATCATTCCGGCATTAAGTTGACACACTGTGTAGATGATCTGTAGGTGGACAACAGCAGTAGAAAGGTGATATGTCAGAGGGTTCAGAGTCAGAGCACAACCCTGTTTGACCCCACTGCAGATCTCAAAAGATTCTGTTTGCTGACCTAACCCACCATGATGTCATGGGAAAATGTGATCACTATGAGCAGCTTTGGTGGGCAACCCTTTTCCTCCGTTAAATAGATCACTGCTGTTCACATGTTGAGATTGAATAAGGCAAAATATAGAGATTGGAGGCAGTCCTCTACACAGCTTAGGCAGGTGACCAAGAAAGGATGTGCAAAGAGGAAAGCCTGTCACCACAGTTGGAAGGTTAAGTTGCAAAATGTGTTTCTGAGAATTGCCAGGATGGTCTCAGCTTCATGTGTTTGGAAGAAACAGTCATCTCCAATCTGGCAACTCTGGGATCAGCTGATGTATTGCCGTATGCAGGTAGAGAGACAATGGGACACAGCATTTCTTTTGGAGCTACTGGACTGAAAAATGTTGCTGATTGCATATCTTTGAGATTGGAAACCCAGGAGTTGATAGAATTATGGCATATTTAAATCACTGGTCTGCCTTTGGGCTCCACTCTAGACCTGTCAAGGTTTTACTCTCTCAGCTTTCAACTCTCTTGAGTGATCCACATGCCAGCAAAGTCTGTAGCTGGGACTTTCGCTCATGATTGTTGGAATGAACCCACTTGCCTTTGGGCCCTCATCCTGCACATCTGGGGACTAAAGGTTCTCCGAGTTCCTGGAAAGCTTCAGCCTGGGACCACTAGGGACCCAGTTTCATGTAATCACTGAAAGGCCTACAGCTGAGGACATGGTCATGGCAAGGCTGTATATTCTTCGAGGAGAAAGTGAGGACTGCAGATGCTGGAGATCAGAGCTGAAAATGTGTTGCTGGAAAAGCGCAGCAGGTCAGGCAGCATCCAAGGAGCAGGAGAATCGACATTTCGGGCACGAGCCCTTCTTTAGGCTCCACTCTAGACCTGTCAAGGTTTTACTCTCTCAGCTTTCCTGAAGAAGGGCTCATGCCCGAAACGTCGATTCTCCTGCTCCTTGGATGCTGCCTGACCTGCTGCGCTTTTCCAGCAACACATTTTCAAGGCTGTATATTGTCAGGGAGAGAATTCCACACCTTGGCCATTTTTCATGACTGCTGCTAGCCAATTGTGTAGGCAGGAAATAAGAAACAAGCGACCACACAAAGCAGAACATTACTGACTCTATTCACCCACATGCTAAATTTGTCGCAATCAACCTATTAGGCACACATGTATTCTTAGTCTCTCAAGACATCTTATACAGCTTTAGTGATATATTTGTCTCCCTCTTCACAAGTACTCTCACAAACAAGTTAAACATAAGGACGTGCATTTAAAAATGTAAAACATATCTGATGATCATTTCCAAATCAAATGGAATTCCAGAAGAAAAGAAGTTTGTGGTGGAGGCTGGTACAATTGCAACATTTAAGAGGCATTTGGATGGGTATATGAATAGGAAGGGTTTGGAGGGATATGGGCCAGGTGCTGGCAGGTGGGACTAGATTGTGTTGGGATATCTGGTCAGCATGGATGGGTTGGACCGAAGGGTCTGTTTCCATGCTGTACATCTCTAAGACTCTATGACTCTAAGAAAAGAAGTTAAGGTTGTTTTAAAATATATTTAATCCAAAATTGAAATCAAGAAAATCATGTATATGTATTCATATAAAACTGAAGTTTCTGAAATGAAAGTTTTCACTAAAGTTCAGATGTTTGACTTCTGCAGGAGTAATATTTGAGGGGTTGAAACCCATCCTGTCCCATTGTCTCACTACCTGCAGAGAGCAATGCATCAGCTGATCCCCGAGTTGCCAGATTGGAGACTGTTCCTTCCAAACACATGAAGCTGAGACCATCCTGGCAATGCTCAGCAACACATTTCGCAACTTAACTTTCCAACTGTGGCGAGAGGCTTTCCTCTTTGCATGTCCTTTCTTGGTCACCTGCCTAATACCCTTCTCCCTTCCTTTGAAATCTCTAGCTATTGCATAATTATTTCTCTACTCAGCAATCTTAACTTGAATTGAGCTGTGGTACCTGCCGTTCCTTTAAAATGACTTTGTGTCATTTTAGAGGGTGGCATTTGGTTGGAAGGAAAACATAATGAACACTAAGGGGATAACATTGACTTGCACAGGCATGAGGAACTAAACAGATGCTTCCGAATCAGAAATGTCACATCAAGATATGTTTAACGTTAGCAAGAATGAATGAAAGGTGAACAAGCTTGGATTTTTTTGGCCACAAGTTAGGGATCAATGTATACGCAAAATAAGTCATCATTCGAAATATATTTTATAGCGACTACAAAAAAATCCAGCTGATTGTTTCATTTTTATATTGCCATAACCAACATCTTAGAAATCAGATCCCTGTCACTTCGCAATCTGAAAAGCAAAATGAAATTCAAAGTGTATTACTTTGCTTAAGAACAGAACTTGTTGTTTGCACAATTATAAAGGGGAGCATTCAAGGAATCCTTTTAATTATTTATGCCTGAGTTAGGCCACTGTCCTGAGGCAAAAGACTCTCCTTCATTCTTTTCCTTTTATTTTCTCCCATGTTCTTCTCTCCCCCTTTTCTTCAATGTTCTTTCCCAAGCTAACACCAGAATCTGAGGATATCCATGGAGAGATATAGTGTGAACCCACAGCCTTCCAGTACAATGTGTTGCGAATCAACTTAGTATAGACAGCATCCCCAGGCCAGCATTACTTAATAATGGTTAGAATTATCACATTTGAACAAAGATAGAAATGGACTGTTAGAGTAAGATTATACACTCATGCATTGCATTTAGATTAACAAAATAGGGTTTTATCATAATCATGTTCTGACCTAGAACCATTCAATTCAACAGAAATGCTATCAGCTTTTTTTCTCAGGTCACCGACATTCTTCCCAGTTATGGGTCAATCTACAGCAAATGTAATCCTCCCCGACCCATCCTCAATTTATTCTTGGAACCATAAATGACCCGTCAAGGGTTAATGAAATAACCTATCTGAATGCTCCAATCTCAAAATAAATAATGTCTGAGCAGAGTGAATCTTACAGCCCTATTCCACCTCCATTAACAATGTCTATTCCTTTTCATTGATTTGTTTCTGCTGTTGAAAAGGAGTGACAGACGGTCTCCACCACTTTGTCTCTCTCTTCATGTGTACCCTCAGGTTAACCTCATCCATCACTGCACAGTAATGAGACGGAGAGGGGAAAGAATAAGTGTTTATGTTTTAAGAAAGAGAATGTGAAAGAGAGAGTGAATATTGGTGTTAGCAAGAGAATGTGTTAAAGTGCTGAAGTACAGTAGTCCCTCTGTATCTGCAGGGAGATGTATTCCAAAACCTACCGTGGAAGCCCAAAACCGTGGACTGGAGCAAACCCATTCACTTAAATGGGAAATTTATCTTCCTGGCAATCCCCTGCTCCCTGGTTCTGGATGGTTCCCTATAAAATGTTCGGGGCACAGTAAACTGTGGGTTACTGAAACCGTGGAAAATGATTCCACAGATACAGGGGTCGCCCTGTATTATAAATAAGTGTTCAAGAGTATTGGAGTATGTAAGAGTTTGTGTTATAGAAACAGTTTATGTACAAAAGCATCTGTGTTAAAAGGAGAGTATATTCAGAGGGAGGTAGGGGGAGCTAGGGGGGAGGGACAGAGAGAGAGAATGTGGCGACACAGCATGTGTGTGTCATGTTAAAAAGATAAACACATGGAAAATGACAGGGAAAATAAAGAGCTAGGAGACTGAATAAATGCCTTTCCAAGACAAGGCTTCATCTTTATTATATTCAATTTCAGCCAGCTTTCCATAAAGACAAATTGAAGAGAGTTGATTCTGAGCCACTTACAACTTCTGCCAGCTCATTCTCTAATCAGTTCACACAATTGAAGATTCTGCTTTGTGTGAGAGGAGGAAAGAAAAACTGACTGTGCCCAATCAGGTTCAATGAGAAATAAATCTGGCACCTCCCACCTATATTCAATCCATTTCTTCGAGTAAATGAGACCTCAAAGATAGTCAAAAGTAAAATAATCATAGGCTGCCTGCCTTTTTCAGTCGTGCCTTTGGCATTTTGACTAAGACAGATTGCTTTGCTTTCACTATCCAATCATTCTGAAATGAAGAAATTTCTGTTCATTACAAATGTGCAAATTAAAAATCATTACAATATAATCATTTCATACTGGAGTACCCAAAGGAAAACTGGAACGAAACATTAGTTCTTCGCCTCGTGAACTCTTCCATATAATCAAACTGTTAGTGTTACTATTAGTGTTCCCTAAATACCAGTGACTGCCTCAACCATTCACTCACTGAAAGAGTGTTAAACCTGGTGGGGTGAGATCAATCTGTTCACTAACGGGATAGCAAACACGAGGACATTTGAAGAATTCCAGGGAGACAGGGTGGAGAAGCAGAGAATGGGTGAAAAGAAGTGCTGACCTGAAAGGGAAAATTGGAAAGAAATTTCAAGTAAGAACAAATTCAAAGTGATGGAGGGATTCCAAAAGTTAATGAATGCTAAGAAGACATTTCAAAATGCAGACCTAGGATTGTACGGTGATGAAAAGAGGCAAGCTTGAGGAAACAATTTGCTCTGTCTCCAACCAGACTACTTTCTTTCAGCGCTGCTTCTCAGTTCGCAGGAACACTGCTAACTCCCTTTTGGCAACCGGTAACAATGTTTTCCAGCATGTTTTATATAATTCCCAACATGATTCTTGTCTGGCTGATCCATTGGAGTTGTGGCTTGTGCTTAGCTCCAAAGGAAATAGAATTTGACAGTTCATGGAGTCATACAACATAGAAATGGACCCTTCGGTCCAACTCATCCGTGCCAAATCTGACCTAGCTCCATTTGCCAGCATTTGGCCCATATTCCCCTAAACCCCTCCTATTCACGTACCCATCCAGATGCCTTTCAAATGTTATAACTGCACCAGCCTCCATTCACTTCCTCTGACAGCTCGTTCCATACACCCATCACACAACCACCTGATGAAGCAGCGCTCTGAAAGCTAGTGCTTCCAAATAAACCTGTTGAACTATAACCTGGTGTTGTGTAATTTTAACTTTGTACACACCAGTCCAACACTGGCACCTCCAAATCACAGATCGTTCACGTTATAGAAGTGGTGCAGATGGATTTATTCCTGATCAGGCAGAATGTTCTGTCAATATTTTTCAAATTCACTAATTTCACAATTACAATTACTCGACAATTAGTAGCAAAGCCTTCTATAAGAATCTTCATTAGTAAATGTGCCTTTGTGGATTATCCCTGATATGACCAGATAAAAGTGGTTAAATATTTACTCTTACAGCTCTTGATCTCTTTGCTTCTCACTTATTCTTCACTAATGATGCATTAGTTTCCAATTTCCTGGAGCGAGATGTTGTGGAACCAATGAATGGTAAAGTTATTTTAGATCTCTCCGTAGGAAATTCAACAGGGTTATGCAGTAATCTCAAAGTAAAATGATCAGCTGGGAACTAGTAATCATAATACAACTGAATTCCACATTAAATTTTAAATAACCATACTACAAATACAAACAGAAACTTAAACTTCAAAAGATCAATGGCATAGAAATGAGGGGAGAACTGGGTAAAGCCTCGGTTGAGAGGTTCTCCAGTGTTGATGAGATGTTGAGTAAATTGGGTCAATAGTCTCTGGAAATTAGAAAAATGAGAGATGATTTCACTGAAACATAGAAGATTTTGAGGGGCTTGCCAGAGTGGATTCTAAGGCCTGAATTTTCGCGGAATGCAGAGAATCTCTGGCTTAGCCAAAATACCAGAAATCCTGTTGTTAGAGCTAGCATCCACCATTTTTGTCAGGATGGAGAATGGGAACTAGTTAGAAGCAGTAAGGCATTTCTGCTTCTGTACTCAAATCCTCTTACTCTTAATGTCAAATGCGTGTAAAGAATTGATAAACCAAAAGGATTAATCATTAAAAGATTAAAATCTCCTGGGCTTTAATACTTAAAAAAAGGAAGCAATTTATTATTTTTTAAAGTGCCATTTGTCTGATGTTCATAAGCTTGAACGCTACCGAAACAGGATTTGCGCGACATGTCTGATTTCACAACCTGACATTATCTCAGTATAATGTCTATAAATTCGCAGTACCGGATGGTTAAGATCTTAATGAATACAACTGTTGGTTTTATAGGAGAACAAATGGTTGAAGGAATTTAAATATAATTAATGAATTTTCAGCAATGATTGGGTCTTAGTTTAAACTGTAAAATCATCAATAACCATTTGAGAATGATTTTTTAAAAATCTCAGAATAGATTCTGAGCTCTGTCCATGGTAGATACTGGGAGAGTTAGCATTAAGGGCTTGTGGATCATGAGATGGTATGAGTTGGCACTAAGTTGGCAAAAAGGCTAAGAAGGGTGAGTGTAAGGACATATGTTGGTATGGAGGATAGAAGAGGCCATGGAGGTAAGTGCCAGGGCACAGGCTGTCACGAACTGTGTGGAAAACCATGGTTGGGTATGGGCATAGGGTGGCATGGATGGAGTATTGGTAGTGTGAGGGCTAAAGGACTGTTATTTGGGTTTATTTTGTTCCAAGCACCACAGCACCAAAACTGGCCTTTCAAACAGTTCACCTGCATAGCCAGCAGGCTGCCCTCACAATGTTTGGAGGCCTGGTCCCAGTTTATACCTACCTCCAGAACAGAAATGTGAACACCCAAAGCACTTTCCTCCAAGTCCGGTTTGTAGAGTCGGGAATATTCTCAACTCTGGAGTGAAAATTCAGACCGGAGGGGCTGGGGAAACTAGAACCTGGGGACACAATGTCAGCATCATTCACAGCTGAGATGTGGAGATATATCTTCACTCAGAGGATTTAAGTGTGTCTGTGAAATTCTCTACCCCAGAGTGTTATGGATATTCCATCATTAATTATATTTAAACATGGCTATTCAGGGAATTAAGAGATATCTGGAACACAGTTGAAGCCCAAGAACAGTCATGATTTTATTAACTGGTGGGACATGCTCAACTGGTCACGTCATCCATTCCAGAGGTCTTTTGCTTTTGAAGAGCTCAGGGACATTACCTGATGACAACTGTGCAGTATATCTTTGTCACATGATTTTGTCTCTGCGGTTTAGGTTATTCCTGTAGGTAGCCCTTGGTTTTTGTACTCTCACGAGCATTTCTTTTGGCTTTATACCTCAGTAATTTTCATAGTCACTCAAGAGTTACAAAGAGGTCTGGGATTTTAGGTCCTCTTCACAGTAACAGTCGGGAGCCACGTAACAATCAGGAGTTGTGGTGGATTTGAGTTCCATTCTCGTCACCTTTCTACCTCCCCTGGGATTCTGTCAGAAAGGTGGTGATTGGACAGCCTGCCTGACCTAAAGCCAATGGAGACCTCATTCTTCATTCTTTCCTGGAGCATGCTCATGGAAAGCAAACGCACTAATTGCCCTTGAACTCAATTGCTTTTAAGGCCATTTCAGAGAGCAATTGAGTATGGATGGCAGATTTCCTTCCTTAAAAGAAATCTGTGAAGAAGATGGTTTTTTTTTTACAACAATCTATGATAGTTTCATGGCCACCATCACTGCCATTTGCTTTACTATTTTTAGATATATTGTGATTAATTAGCTATCATTTGAACCTAGGCCTCAACTGGACCCCTGAATTACTAACAGTGACATGAATGCTGTCACCCATGTACCACCATTTCAACAGCTGGTGCAGTCTCAATGGCCACAAATCCTGGTGACATCACTGGAACTAGAGCGCTCCCAGTCCCCTGAATGGATGGCAGCTTTTGAAGATGGACCATCCTGCCTGAGAGGACAGGAGGCCATGACTAAAGACAATTAACAACCTGAAGATGGGGAATTCCAATCGCGTCTTCCATGATTGACAAAGACGAAGTTGTCCCTGCATGTTGGGTAGGGCTGCTGCCACCATGTGAAATCTCAAAATCAGTAAACTAACTCGCTTTTGTGGTTCTATCCTGTGCTTCCACAAGATCCTAGACATGAATTCATGAAAGGACAGTAATTCTCTTGGCATGGTCTTCAACTTTAAGAGTTGAACAAAGGAAATGGACAAAAGGATAGCAGCAATAATATAATGTGCATTCTCACAGTAGTTTAAGCTCCTGAGCATGCTATTAGAAATCAATAAATAACTATCATCTGCATCAAGTAAAATTTAAATTAATTTAATATTTCATATTCCCCTGTCAATGTGAAAGTAGCTGGTTAACCCTGTTCCTTTCCAAGTTTTAAGCAGATTGATTTTCAAAATCAGAGATTCAAGTCACAAATCTACTTTGATCAAATATATATCTAAACAATTCACTCTGCATGTGTGTATGTGGATGGACTGGTTTGGTTACCGCGTGAAGTGACACTCTCAAGATCAAATGAGTAATTAATACAACCAAGTGTTACCCAGATGGGGGTCTGATTGCTGTGAATAAAGCTGATTTTAACCGGTTAAGTGCCATGAAAGAATCAGAGTTGTCAGACTTTGGTGAACATAACGTTTTTGTCATAGAAGGACCTTAAAATCCGCAAGTGAATGTTTGGTCTTGCAAGACTTTATAAGAGGGGACAGATCTTCTTTGTAATGTTTGGGGCGGGGGGTTGGAAGCAAAGACTGTACATTTCACTTTATTTCTGATTTGCCTAATATGCAGATACTATGTATATCTGTATTGTAATGCAACCTTTTTTCTTTATTTTTTCCATGTTTTTGTATCTAAGATTTGTACTTAGGTACAACGTACCAAAGATGGTGCCATGTGTTGGCTACGTTGTAAACGTTTCACTGTATTCCTGTTCTTTTGTAGCTTAAGTACATGTGACAATAAACCTAGATCTAATTCCTTCGTTCTACATCTTCCACATGTGCAATTAGTCAGAAATTGGTTATAGAGTCATGGAGATGTACAGCATGGAAACAGGCACTTCGGTCCAACTTGTCCATGCCGACCAGTTCTGGACATTGATATCCAGCCAGATCCCTCTTTTACTCCAAATATCACATACCTGCTTGCAATCCCCAACCCCACCTCACCTCACCTCAGTGCTATTAATGAACCTTCCAATATGAGAGGAATCTCCAAGGTTTTTCACAGAGAGGTAATCAGATGAAAAATACAAACTAAACCAAAATATGAAATAATAAGGAGGTCGACAAAGGTGAGTTGTAAAGATGATCCTAAAAGAGGGATCGGTATAGGCGGAGAAGTTAGGGAAGTAATTCCAAGATCTGGAACCTAGATGGCAGAAGGCATCACGACTAATGATGAGGAAATGGAAGCTCAGAATCAAAGGAATGGAGAAAGGGGAGTCACAGAACTAATTGTGAGAATGGACATTGAAACCCAATTGATGTTAAAAGTTTGGGTGGACTGGGAGCAATGATCTTTGTGATCATCTTCCATTGTGCTCCAAAGTGGAAGTTACTGCATAAGCTGAAAAGAAGACCGCCCTTTTCAGATACCACGCAAAATAATTCAAACGTGCTTAAATGAGAGATTGCATGCAGCAAAACAAAAAAAAAGGATATTAACTGGGAGCCAATCCAGCTGAGTGAGGACTGCAGCAGAAATTAGTGAGGGGTAGAATATGGGTATCAATGCTTGGGATGGGCTAAAGGTTCCAGAACATGACAGTGGGAGGATGGCCTTGCCAGGACAACACTTGAACAGTCAAATCTGGCAGCGTTAGTACTGGGTTCACAGCGTAGGCAGGAGTGAGTGAGCACAGGAATATTCTCCCTCCATCTGTTTGCATCTAAATTGCAACACTGTCTTCACATGCTTTCTGAGCAGTAAACAGCAGTTGCGTCATTACCAGACTGAAAGGAGAATGAAGTCAGCTTGGGCTTCTGAGAACAGTCTACTCTATCAGCTGTGCTACATTCTTCCAACAGTAACTTAAAGAGATGGGTTTGTTTACTTAGAAAATCTGTTCATTTTTTTTAATACATGCAAGAACAGTCTTTTTTTCAAATTACACCATAGGGAACAAAATTTCCCTGTTAAAGCAAAGCATGTATAAAATAACAAGTGTGTGTTACCAAAGTCCAATTAGCCAAACAGAACAGGTTCCAACTACGGGTCGAGGATTGAAATTTCTGATCCCATCTTAGTGGGCGGCACGGTGGCACAGTGGTTAGCACTGCTGCCTCACAGCGCCAGAGACCCGGGTTCAATTCCCGCCTCAGGCGACTGACTGTGTGGAGTTTGCACATTCTCCCCGTGTCTGCGTGGGTTTCCTCCGGGTGCTCCGGTTTCCTCCCACACTCCAAAAATGTGCAGATTAAGTGAATTGGCCACGCTAAATTGCCTGTAGTGTTAGGTGCAGGGGTAACTGTAGGGGAATGGGTCTGGGTCGGTGCGCTTCGGCGGGTCGGTGTGGACTTGTTGGGCCGAAAGGCCTGTTTCCACACTGTAAAGTAATCTAATCTAACCATTGACAGCAGCTTATCAAATAATGGTTCTTAGAGAAGGGAACAGGTACTTCTGGATATTCTGGCATCCAGTAAGTAGTAATCTTTTTATGGCATTCGTTAATTAACAAGAGTGGATTAAATCTCAGGATGGTAGGCTGTTACCAGTGGGTTACTGTAAGGTTCAGTGGTCGGACCAAGTTGTTCACAATCTGTATAAATGATCTGGATGTGGGGAGCTATCGTGATATTTCCAAATTTGCTGATGACACCAAACTGGGATGGAATGTAAGCTGTGAGGAGGGTGCAAAGAGGTTTCAAAGGGACTTGGACAGCCTACGTGAATGGGCTAGGTCATAGCAGATGGAATTTTTTTAAAAAATATTCATTTATGGAATGTGGGTGTCACTGGTTAGATCACATTTAACGCCCATTCCTCATTGCCCAGAGGGCAGTTGAGAGTCAACCACATTACTGTGGGTCTGGAGTCACAAGGGAGCAGTTTCCTTTTTAAAAGAACATTAGTGAACCAGGTGGGTTTCTCCAACAATACCTTCATTATCATCATTAGATGCTTAATTCCAGCTTTTTGTTGAATTCAAATTCTACCATCTGTCATGGCAGGGATTTGAATCCAGATCCCCAGTACTCTGCAGGGTGTCTGGATTAATAGTTGAATTATAATACCATCAAGGCCATTGCCTCCTCAGTATAATATAATGTGATTAATTGTGAAATTATTTGGCTTTGTAGAATAAACAAAGTCTTCTTAAATGGCAAGAGTCGGGAAGTCCAGGTGTCCTGTTGAGAATTAATGGTATGATGCCCCTAATTGCGAGGATTTGAATACAGGAATGAAGATTTCTTACTGCAGTTGTACTGAGCCTCGGTAATACATCCAGTGGAGTATTGTTTCGATCTCCTTATCAAAGGAAGGAGACATTTGCTACAGAGAGAATGAAACACAGAAATTCATCAGATGGGCGGCACGGTGGCACAGTGGTTAGCACTGCTGCCTCGCAGCGCCAGAGACCCGGGTTCAATTCCCGCCTCAGGCGACTGACTGTGTGGAGTTTGCACATTCTCCCCGTGTTTGCGTGGGTTTCCTCCGGGTGCTCCGGTTTCCTCCCACAGTCCAAAGATGTGCAGGTCAGGTGAATTGGCCATGTTAAATTGTCCGTAGTGTTAGGTAAGGGGTAAATGTAGGGGTATGGGTGGGTTGCGCTTCGGTGGGTCGGTGTGGACTTGTTGGGCCGAAGGGCCTGTTTCCACACTGTAAAGTAATCTAATCTAAAAAAAAAATTGCTGGGATGGTGGGATTTTATTAGGAGGAGAAATTGAGAAGACTAGGTTTTATATTCTACAGAGTTTTGTAGAATGAAAGATGATCTCATTGAAATGTACAATATCAATATTCTTATAAAGGGTGGATGTAGATAAGATTCTTCCATTGGCTGAGAGTCTATAACCAGGGGATATAATCTCAGGATATGAGGTAAGTCATTGAAGATTGCGATGAGGACAAAGTTCTTTAATCAGAGGATGGTGAATTTTTGGAATTCTTTACCCCACAGGGTTGTGGAAGCTCAAATGATTGATCAAGTGGTAATACATGGAAGTGGTATTGTGGTAGATGGTCAGCTATGATTTTATTGAATGACAGGGCAAGTTTGATGGGATGAATGATATTCCATTGCTCCTCTGAAGATGTCTATTTTGGGCCACCACAGAGAGAACGGTTTTCTCAGCTCTGGGCGCATCAGACTTGGTTGGCTCTCCAACTCATTCCTGCTGCCATGGAAGATTCCTAGCAATCAGTTGGGACCTGGATTGGCTACCTATTGAACAGCAGTCACTGGCCATATTTAAAGTCCCAATTATGGGTGATAACTGCGGTCAGTCAGATTGAGGAGGCTGCAGCAGAGCTACACCTCATCTCCGCTACATTACACTGGAGGGTATCAGCTCCTCAGAGCTTTCTCTTCTGACTTAAAGAGCCTGAAATATTATGTAAACTTATTTCTCTGATGACACCACTGCATTGAGATTGCTCTAGGCTGTGTCAACAACATACAACCTCCTCCCTGCTGAGGCTTCTTGGTGCCAGTCTTCTGAAAACCCAGTATTACTGCTTTAGCTCAGACAGCTAGAATCATAGAATCCCTACAGTGCGGAAGCAGGCCATTTGGCTCATTGAGTCCACATCAACCCTCCAAAAGGGTATCTCACCCAAACCCACCCTCCCACCTTATTTCTGTAACCCTGCACATCTCATGGATGATCCAGTTCACCTGCACATCCCTGGTGCGGAGCTACCATCTACGGGATTATGACTGAACGCCTCGTAGATAGAATCCTGCTTAAATGTAATGGCACCCTAGTGCCGCGGATCACTGGTTGGCCTGGGATAACCGACTCTGCTCGGTGCGTAGAGCTGTTCGATTCTGGTCTGGAGCGCGGCCGTATGGGTGCTGCCTCTCTCCTTTAATCGCACATCATGTTCATGAGGAACCTGGTGCTAAATCATTCGTAGGCGACCTGATTCTGGCTCATACAGAGCAGATCTGCTACATCGCTGCGATCTACTCGAGCCAACCTTTTGTCGGTACTGTGTGCATAAACGTTTACTCCCACACACGTTCACATACACTAGTCCATTACTTCAGCTTTTGCTCAGGCCTCACACTGAACCCGACGCCCTGCTGATGGTTCCATGCCCACAGGCGCACTACCTCTCCCCAGGGGTGTTCGTGCAGGTGCCTGCCCAGGGGTGACAGCAACGGCAGTCAGGTTAGGGTCAAAGTGGGACATACAGAGTCAAGGGCGACATGGCCAATCCACCTAAAATGCCGATCTTTGGACTGTGGGAGGAAACTGGGGCACAGGGAGGAAACCCACGCAGACATGGGAAGAACATCTGTATGGAGCTTGCACAGTGGCCCAAGGGTGGAATCGAACCTGGATCCCTGGCACTGTGAGGCAGCAGTGCTAACCACTGAGCCACCACGCCGCACACAGCTGTATCGATTCACTGAAGATGAGCTGGTTAGTTCTGAAAACCAGCACTGGCAGCAAGCTGCGCACAAAGTGAGTGCAGGTTGGAGATAGGGTTAGGGATGAATTTCCTTCTCAATTCCACCTGGAGGAGGTCATTTCTGGAGGACTTCACCCGGACCTCCTGCAGGCACAGTTCCCGGTTAGAAGTAATGAAATACAACATTAACCCTGACACTGTTTCTATGCAAAGGACATTCGCCAATAAAAAAAAAGATCTCTTACCAGGCATCATGTGAACTTAAAATATAGCAGAAGACTGGATGAAAAACTGGCGCAGTAAGATTTTCAGGGTTGCATTATCAGTTCAACTAGCCTTGAATCAGACCAGACTCACATGATTCAATCAATCATTGTGGCTGAAAATGATAAAATACCATTTGTACTGTAACACATTACATTCTCTTAGTCTACATTTACCAATGCATTAGATAATCGGTTTAATACACGGGTCCTCTCGGGCTCAGGTTGGAAATTATATTGATGCCATTAGTAATCTTGATCCAATACCAGCTAAAGATAGATTTACAAGTGGGATAAATGCTACGAGGCATTTTTGAATGGATTGCATTCAATTTTTCAACAACACTGTTAGATTTCCATTTGGCACATCACATTCTGCCCAGAGCTCATCAAGTGAGAGTCACTCTCTGTTGTTTTAAGTCAGTTCATTGTGTGTCTGCAGTAGTAGCTGGTTTCCCTCCCAGGTGTCCTTTGGGGGGAAAATAAACTGATGCCTTGAAAAAGAAACAAGTGCCTCCACTCTTTGTCCTGAACCACAAAAGAACAAACCTGTCCCACATTCAGTTCCTGGAATGACAAGTGGGGGGAAAAAAAAATCAGGTGTTATAATTTGCCTTGACATCTCCAAATAGAAACAGAGGTGAGGAAGGGGACAATGTCACATTTTTTGCTGTTAAATGATACCAACAGAAAGCACTTGCTAATGTGCATTTGTGTTTTTCTACAGAGCCATTTAACCATCATATTCCTGAGGTTGGTGAATATAAGCGAGATATTATCCCTAGAATAGGCAGTCTGCACTGAATACCTCAGTTTAATGTCTGCCTGGGAATGTTCACACTGCATGCAAACTTCTGAAATGTGGTTTTCAAATTAAACTTTACACAGTGACTTCTAGCCACAGAATGGCCATAAAATTCTTTGGCTAACAAACCTGGAAAAAGTCCACAGTTACCAGGTGACAAAAGCCCATTATAGTGGCACTTTCTGTGGGATACTGTAACAAGGGAAGATTGAGACAATTCAGCATCACTCCAGCGCAAGACATTCAATTAAAATCTTCCTTTTAGTTGATGGATTATACAGAGTGTCAGATTCCACTGTTGCTATTTTTCTGCACTTAATTGTAATTCTCTTGGTTGCTATAACTTATCCAATAAAATTATTTGATCGGAAAGCAGTTACCTGAGGTAAATAAACACTTGGTTTTATTAGGCTTGTTGAAATAGTCAACAAATTCACACTCTAATGACAGTGCTCACTTGTCTTTCAAAACTGCAATGATTGGCCATCTGCCTGTATCAACAGGTGCAGGCCTCACATCCTCCCAGGGGACCAGAGGCAAAATGTCCACCAGAACTGATTGTACAAGCATGGCACCGAGGAGGAAATTCAAACCTACTTTTTTGGCAAAATAAATTACTTTGAATGCATTATGAATTTGCAGGGGAATAACACAAGTTCCCAGCTGGTAGATGTTTGCTCCCTCCCCCTCATTTCCATAGATCTGGGTCTGTCCGCTTCTATGGCAGATGTGTGGCCTTTCCCAGGATCCTAACAATGCCACCCTTCAGCTGCCTCTTCCAAACTCTCAGCAAGAGCCTCAGGGGAATGAACCCTCTATTGCTCAATACAGGAGGTGCTGCAATCTTAGATTACTTTATTACTGCTGTACTCCCCATTACTGTTCACATGACCAACACTCCACAGATCAATACAATAGTACAGTTAGTAATATTTTTCTCCTTTCCTTTTCAGAAGGACACAAATCTTTCAGCATTACAGCTCAAAAGATAAGCAACGTCCTACCTACTGAGTGATTGTGAATCTTGGCAGTGAATGAAACTAGACTATGTTTCCAATAAGATAGCTAAACTATTGGGAAAAAAAACAAGGAACTGAGGATATTGGAGATCAGAAACAAAAACAGAAATTGCTAGGAAACAGGTCTGGCAGTATCTGCGGACAGAAAGCAGAGTTAATGTTTCAGATCCAGTCTCAGAACCAGAAATCCTGAACAGTTCTGAAAGGTCACTGGATCCGAAACATTAACTCTGCTTTCTCATCACAGATGCTGCCGGACTTGCTGAGTTTTCCCAGAAATTTCTGCTGTTTCAAAACTGAAACTAAACTGTTCACACCCAATATACAGTGTGTGGGAGAGTTGACCAGACAATATGCCGAGTGGCAGAAACAGCTGATGGTCACCTCCCTAGTTCCGAATTGGTGCGGGATATTGCAATGTCCTATGAGATTACTAGCATTAGCAAAGATTGGTGGTTAGGACTGACCTTCAATTATACAGGGCATTAGTGAGACTGCATGTGGAGTACTGTTTATAGTATTACCCTCCATAATTAAGGACGTGAGTGCATTGAAGGAATTCAGGTTTACTCAACTAATGTCTGGAATGGATGTACGTCTTATGAAAAAAGGTTGGAGTAGCTAGGCTTGTACCCACTGAAATGTGAAAGAGTAAGAGGCAACTTGATTGAAACACATCAATTCTGAGGGGTTTTAAAGGTTGGATGTGGAAAGGCTGTGTCTTCCTGCAGGAACATCTAGAACCACAGGTCACTATTTAAAAATAAGGGATAGTCTGTTTAAGACAGAGATGAGAAAGAACTTTTTTCTCATACTCTACTGTAAGCCCTTGGAACTCTCCTCCTCAAAAACGTTGCCAGATGCAGTCATCGAGACATATAGCACAGAAACAGACCATGCCGATCAGATATCCTAAACTTGTCAAGGTGACCAGATATCCGACATTAGTCCAGCTCGAATTGCCAGCATTCAGCCCATATCCGTCTAAATGCTTCCTTTTCACATACTATCCAAATTCCTTTTAAATATTGTAACTGTACCTACCACCAATCACTTTGTTGTGGTTCAGTTCGCCGAGCTAGGAATTTGTGTTGCAGACGTTTCGGCACCTGTCTAGGTGACATCCTCAGTGCTTGGGAGCCTCCTGTGAAGTGCTTCTGTGATGTTTCCTCCAGCATTCATAGTGATTTGTATCTGCCGCTTCCGGTTGTCAGTTCCAGCTGTCAGTTGCAGTGGTTGGTATATTGGGTCCAGGTCGATGTGCTTATTGATTGAATCTGTGGAATTCCCTGTGGAATTCCCATGCCTCTAGGAATTCCCTGGCTGTTCTCTGTTTGGCTTGTCCTATAATAGTAGTGTTGTCCCAGTCGAACTCATGTTGCTTGTCATCTGAGTGTGTAGCTACTAAGGATAGCTGGTCATGTCGTTTCGTGGCTAGTTGGTGTTCATAGATGCGGATCATTAGCTGTCTTCCTGTTTGTCCTATGTAGTGTTTTGTGCAGTCCTTGCATGGGATTTTGTACATTACATTGGTTTTGCTCATGCTGGGTATCGGGTCCTTTGTCCTGGTGAGTTGTTGTCGGAGAGTGGTTGTTGGTTTGTGTGCTGTTATGAGTCCTAGTGACACAGTAGTCTGGCTGTCAGTTCGGAAATGCTCTTGATGTATGGTAGTGTGGCCAGTCCTTTGGGTTGCGGCATGTTCTCGTTCCGTTGTCTTTCCTTTAGGCATCTGTTGATGAAATTGTGCGGGTATCCGTTTTTGGCGAATACATTGTGTAGGTGCTCTTCTTCCTCTTTTTGCAGTTCTGGTGAACTGCAGTGTGTTGTGCCTCTTTTGAATAGTGTCTTGATGCTACTTCTTTTGTGTGTTGGGGTGGTTGCTTTCGTGGAACGAGGACATGCCACAACCCAAAGGACTAGCCACACTACCATACATCAAGAGCATTTCCGAACTGACAGCCAGACTACTGTGACCACTAGGACTCATAACAGCACACAAACCAACAACCACTCTCAGACAACAACTCACCAGGACAAAGGACCCGATACCCAGCATGAGCAAAACCAATGTAGTGTACAAAATCCCATGCAAGGACTGCACAAAACACTACATAGGACAAACAGGAAGACAGCTAACGATCCGCATCCATGAACACCAACTAGCCACGAAACGACACGACCAGCTATCCTTAGTAGCCATACACACGGATGACAAGCAACATGAGTTCGACTGGGACAACACTACTATTATAGGACAAGCCAAACAGAGAACAGTCAGGGAATTCCTAGAGGCATGGCATTCATCCATAGATTCAATCAATAAGCACATCGACCTGGACCCAATATACCATCACTGCAGCGGACAGCTGGAACTGACAACTGGAAGCGGCAGATACAAATCACTATAAATGCCGGAGGAAACATCACAGAAGCGCTTCACAGGAGGCTCCCAAGCACTGAGGATGTCACCTAGACAGGGGATGAAACATCTGCAACACAAATTCCCAGCTCGGCGAACAGAACCACAACAATGAGCACCCGAGCTACAAATCTTCTCACAAACTTTGAACACCTACCACTTTCTCCGGCAGTTCACCCTCTGTGTGAAAAAAAGTTGCCCCTCAGGTCTTTTAAATCTCTCCCCTCTCACTTTAAAAATATGCCTGCTAGTTTTGAACTCCCCCACCCTAGGGAAAAGACTGCTGCTATTCACCTTAGCTACGTTGCTCATGATTTTTCTTAACCTCTATAAAGGTAATCTCTCAACCTCCTGCACTCCAGTGAAAAAAGTCCCAGCCTATCCAGCCTCTCCTCATAACTCAAACCCTCCTGTCCTGGCAACGGCCTGGTAACTCTTTTCTGCACCCTCTTCAATTTAATAATATCCTTCCTACAGCAGGATACAACTGTACACAATACTCCAAAAGTCTTCAAATACTTGTAAGGAAGTGATAAAAAGGAAATGAAGGTTACCAGGGGAAGGCAGGAATGTGAAAGTGCCAGGTCAGCCATGACCTGATAGAATGGTGGAGAAGACCTGAGGGGCTGAATGGCCTCCTCTTGCTTATAGGGTGTAAGCCTTAATCTGCGCAACTCTAAAAGCTGCAGTTGTTAAAGGAGCCATTGGAGTGTTTGCCATACCATGATCCACACAAACAAAACAGTAGCTTTCCACATAAATCAGACTTGCTGATTGTTTGCAATCAAGTCACTAACACATCGCCAGTTTCTTATTTTATTCCCAGCTCTAAATAGCTGGTGATCAGAAGTCTTACTCCAGAAAGTTTGAGCAGTTAGCGAACGAACAATTACTTATGATAATGCATGCTGAAGGTTAAAGACTTTCTGCATAGAGGGAATAAAACCAGGTCAATCATGAATAAAATGTGAGTAACCTTTGACAAAGGATCAAGGAAATCTAGACTTGCAGTTAGCAATCTCACGTCCACTTGCAAGAAGAATGTAACATTGAAACTGAGCTCAGACTATAACATAGATATAGGGGCTTTCAGAGAGAGTCACAGTTCAGTCAAGTGTGAATCTCTCTGCAGCAGTGTAGGCTCTGCCTTTGGAACCTAAATACAATGCGGGCTTTCGGCTAGACTACCCGAATTACAACTATTACAGCCCTCAAGGAGACCATTTAGCCCATCATGTCTATACAGGCTCTAAGAGCAATTTACTAGCACTACTCCCTCATGTCCTCCTAGTAGCTTTGAATATTTTTTTCTATTCAGATAATAATCCAATTTGCTCTTGAAAACCTGACTGAACTTGTTTGTACCACACTCTCAGGCAGTGCATTTCAGATCTGGAATAATTGCAGTATGAGAAATCTTTCTTCATGTCACCATTGTTTCATTTGTTAGTTACCTTAGATCTGTGCTCGTGATTTTGATCCTTCAACCATCTATTGTTGCTCACTATCTATTCTGCTCAGACTCCTTATGATTTTGAACACACCTATCAAAACCCCTTCTAACCCAGTCTTTTCCAAGGAGCAGAACCCCAATTTCTCCAAGCCAGCTACCCAGCTAAAACTCCCCATTCCTGGGATCATTTTCATGAATCTTTTCCACTTTTACGCATCCACTTCACTGGAATATAGCCTCAATGAAATGAAATTCATAGATTTCTCTCTGTGGAAAGTTTTATCTTCAAAACCATCCATCTAAAACTAGATTTATCCTTCCTATTATGCATGTAAATACCTGGCAAAAAACAATGCACCCATTCCTTTACAAATTAGTTTTGAAACAATAGATAATCAGTATTTGAAGAGGGTAAAGTATAAATCTTGAGTCTTGTGGTGGGGGGAAGCTTATACTTATCAGATTCTAGTGATGGATAAATAATAGACAGACTGAAGTTTAGAAGATAAGTCAAGATTTTTCAGAAAGGTTCAATGAACAGTAACATTGAAGAAAATCTAATATATCTATGAGGTTGTGTAGTGAAGTTTTTTTTTTAATCATTCATGTGATTTACACATGATTGACAAGGCCAGCATTTATTGCACTTCCTAATGTCCTTCAGAAAGTGGCAGTGATCCTCTTGAATCACTGCTTTCCACACAGTGCTGTTAGGAAGGGAGCTTCAGGATTTCTACCCAGCAACAGCGAGGAATGTGACGCTGTTCCAAATCAGGATGGAGACACTTCGTGGTTTACTTTCAAACAGCAAATAGTGTAAGCAGTCCTTGTGCTTCTAGTTAGTAGAAGTCATGCGTTTAGAAGGTGATGTCGCAGAAACATGGAGAGTTATGCAGTGCTTCTTGTATATGATCTACACAAATGCTTGTGTTTTTTTCTTTCCAATTTCTTCCATGGGTTGTCAGCATTGCTAGCAAGGCCATTCTTAACTGCACTTGAGAAAATGATGTTGAGCAGCCTTCTTGAACTACGACAGTTCATTGTGGCAGTGTGGTGGAGGGAGTTCACGTTTAAGATGCTGATCAAGCAGGTTGCTTTTTCTTGAATGGCACTGAGCTTCAAGAGTTTTTGTTGGAACAGCAATCATACAGATTAGTGACTTATGCCTTTCTGGAGGTGGACAGGTTTTAGAATATCAGTTATTCTCTTGTTCAGTTAGCCCTTACATATGTACAGATGTGGCTAAGTTAAGATTCTGATCAATTGTAACCCAATGAATTTGATAGTATTAGATTGTAACCCTGATGAATATCAAGAAAGAAGTTTAAATTCTCTCTTGTTAGAGTTGATATCTGCCAGCTATTAACCAGAATCTGAATGTTGATCTGGTCTTCGTACATAAGGGCATGGATTGCTTCAGAAATGGAGCAGTCATAAATAGAACTAAAAACTTCAATCATCTACCTTTCATAAGATCAGTTGATGAAAAAATGAATTATTTTCCACAGAATTTCGACTCCTCAAAGCCTGTCCATGATCTACAAGGAACAAGTCAGGAGTATAATGGAATACTTACCACTTGCCTTGATCAATGCTGCTCCAACAACACTTAAAAAGCTCAACACTACCCAGGACAAGACACTGCACTTTATTAGCCCCCCCATATAAAATGTTCAACATTCATTTCCTCCATCACCAACATTAAGCAGTAGCTGAGAGAACCATTAACAGGATGCACCACAACAGCTCATCGCAGCTTCTAGGGTAGCACCTTCGAAACCCCGAACCTGTCAAACTGTAGGTCAAGGACAGCAGATACATGGAAACACAACTTCCCCATCTAGGCTCTCCCATCTTAACAACACTGTGGGGCTACCAACATCACATGTGCCATCACCTTCAGGGCAATTAGGGATCAGCAATAAATGCTGCAATGCCCACATCTCATAAATGAACAGCAAAAAATTGCCTTCCTTATGGTGGAAGGAAGATGATTGATGAAGCAGCTAAAGATGGTTAGGATTAGGACATTATCGTAAACAATTCCTGCAGCAATATGTTGCGGCTGACATGACTCCAACCACCAAAAATCGCTTTCTTTTTTGCTATGTATGGTATCAAATAGTAGGGTGCTTCCCCTGTTCACACTAACTCCAGTTTTACCAGAGCTCCTGTTAAAAGCAGAATTGATGTTAAGGGCAGTCACACTCATCTCATTTATGGAATTAATGCTCTTCTGTCTATATTTGAGCTGAGGCTGTAAAGAAGTCTGGAGTTGCATGGCTGTGAGGGCATTATAGAATCCCAACAGCATGGAAGCAGGTCATTCGGCTCATCGTGTCTTCCAAAGAGCGTCACATCCAGACTGCCAGCCTCTCCCTGTAACCCTGAATTTGCCATGGCCCAATTCTGCATATCTTGGATTGTAGGAGGAAACCAGAGCACCCAGAGGAAACCCATGCAGACACAGGAGAATGTGCAAACTCCACAAAGACAGTCACCCAAGGCTGGCATCAAACCCAGGTCCCTGGTGCTATCAGGCAGCAGTGCTAACTACTGAGCCACTGTGCTGTCCATTGAATCCAAACTGATAGTGGTACACAGGCTACTGAGGACAGCGCATGCAGGTTGACAGCAGTGCCATCACTTTGCTAATGAGCGAGAGTAGACTGATGGTGACAGTTAGCTAAATTGCATTTGGTCTATCTGCAGACTGGTTATACCTGAGCAAGTTTCCACATTCTGGTGGAAATACCAATGCTGTATACGTACTGGCACAGCGTGGCTAGCAATGTGGCTGGTAATGAAATGCAAGTCTTCAATGTGTCATGGGGCAGGCTAGGCTCCCTCAAAATATTTTAAGATGGTAGCCTAGACCCTAACTTTCCTTACTTTTAAAGCAGATATAAGGTGGGTATTCCAGAAGTGATGCAGCTGGTCAAACAACATGGCTTTAAGCAAAACAGAATTTATTTAAACACTACAGTTGAAACACAACAAAAGAAACCAAAATTTAGAATAACTTAAATATTTGAAAACTTAACTGACTCAATACAGCAATTTACTAAGGAGCAGTTCGAATTCCCGTAACATCCTGTAAATACATCCCTTGGCAAAAGGTAAATGCAAACACAGGCAGGTAAGATTTCAGAGAGAGAAGTCAGTCAAGAATCGTCTGCTAAAACTTGAAACCTTTTTATGCACTGTGGCAGCTTCTCTGCAACAACTAAACCAAACTAGAAAAAAAACTGAACTGGGAGGACTGGCCACTCCCCTGCCATTGTTAAACTGGGCTCTTTCCAGATGTTTTGGCACCTCTGCCTTTATGACTCCGCTTAAAAAAACCCAAGGACAAAATAATCTTGCGAAAGTGACAGCGTTGTCACGAATGCCTCAGCCAGTATATTCTCACATGCAAAGTCTTAGAATATGTGCTTTCAGACACTTCTTTAGAAAGAGGAGGAGAGATCAGATTGGAACTTACAGAATACTGAACGGCTTGGACAGAGTGGACATTGGGAAGATGTTTCCATTGGCAGGAGAAACGAGGACCCAGCCTTAGAGTAAAGGGAAGACATCTTAGAACGGAGATAAGGAGAAACGTCTTTAGCCAGAGAGTAGTGAATCGGTGGAATTCATTGCCACAGTAGGCTCTGGAGGCCAGGTCATTGAGTATACTTCAAACTGAGATAGATAGGTTCTTGATTGCCAAGATGATCAAAGATTACAGATAGAAAGTGGAAAAATAGGGTTGAGAAACCTATCAGCCATGGTCGAATGGCAGGGTAGACTGGTTGGCCAAATGGCCTAATTTCTGCTCCTATGTCTCATGGCCGCCTTTTTGTGACTAATACAAGTAATAGAAGTAAATCAGAACATTGAGAGTCACAAATTCCCAGCATTGACAGTGCATCAGAATCAAATGACACTGGAATGTTGAAAAAGAATAAAGACACTTTCTCAAAGTTCATTAACGAACTAACAAGTAGATGAGCTGGAAAGATCTGTCATACCTCAAACTGTGCTGAGCTGCCTGGTCTAGCTAATGCTAGCAAGGCCACAAACTACCTCAGTGCTTGTTGGGTTAGGTTAATCTTGTGTTATTCATTGACTTCTTACCACCACCTGGTGATATCCATTGGAATTTGTTTTGGGTATAGAAATTGGAGTTAGACAGGGTTAGACTCAGCTGCAAAATTAGTCTGAAGCATTTTCAGTTGATAATCACTTGGACGAGGTACTAGAAGACAACTGATTGATCTAAAAAAACTAAACAATTTTAAAATAATCAGATTTGGAAGCACTGGCTTTCAGAGCACTGCTCCTTCAGGTGGTTGTTGAGTATAAGTTCATAAGACACAAAATTTATAGCAAAAGTTTACAGTGTGATATAACTGCAATTATATAGGGAAAAAGACTTGGATTGTTTGTTCAGTCTCATTTTTTAGAATGAACAATTTGGTTTCAGTTCTTTCATATGTAAATCCCAGAACTTTTTTAAAGTTACATTCTCAACTGAACTTTAACAATTGAGGCAATCTAATCTATCTAATTGGTGTCATGTCGGCCCAGATAATCTCTGTGTGAGACTGTCTGTGCCACAATGTTCAGACTGACTGTAATCTAAAAAACAGATTTAGAGAATCTTCCTTGGATTCATGCTGTTTTCGTGCAAAATAAAATGTAATTCTACAAGTACAAATTCACCCCACAAACCTATATATGTGTGTGTGTGTTTGGGGGAGTTGGTTTACAGTGCCTATAAGAGATTGTGTGTCTGTGTGTGAGAGTGTGAATGTAAAGGGGTATAAGTCTGTGACAGGGTGTGTGGGCATGCATGTGTAAGCATATGAGAGAGAGCTTGTGTATGAGCGTGACTGTCTGTGTGTGTGTCAGAGTGTGGTGCAGTGGGGTCACCTGTAGTGTGATATGAACCCAAGGTCCTGGATGAGGCCATCCCCATCAGTACTGAACTCAGAGTCATAGAGATTTATAGCACAGAAAGAGATCCTTCAGTCCAACTCGTCCATGCCAACCAGATATCCTAAATTAACCATGTCCCATTTGCCTGCATTTGGCCACATCTCTCTAAACCCTTCCTATTCATGATTTGGAGATGCCAGTGTTGGACTAGGGTGTACAAAGTTAAAAATCTCACAACACCAAGCCATAAACTCTGTGCCTTAGAATTGTGTCCTCCACCATCACCTGATGAAGGAGCGACGTTCCGAAAGCTAGTGCGCTTCCAATTAAACCTGTTGGACTATAACCTGGTGTTGTGTGATTTTTAACTTCCTATTTATGTACCCATTCAAATGCCTTTTAAATGTTGCAACTGTTGTGGAAGACAGGAAAGTGGATTCCAGGCCATGGTCAGACTGAATGGCTTGGATAGCCAATCTACAACTGGCATTCAGCACCCAACTGCTACTCTGTGGGTGGCACGATGGCACAGTGGTTAGCACTGCTGCCTCACAGCGCCAGAGACCTGGGTTCAATTCCCGCCTCAGGCTGTGTGGAGTTTGCACATTCTCCCCGTGTCTGCGTGGGTTTCCTCCGGGTGCTCCGGTTTCCTCCCACAGTCCAAAGATGTGCAGGTCAGGTGACTTGGCCATGCTAAATTGCCCATAGTGTTAGGTAAGGGGTAAATGTAGGGGTATGGATGGGTTGTGCTACGGTGGGTCGGTGTGGACTTGTTGGGCCGAAGGGCCTGTTTCCACACTGTAATGTAATCTAATGCTGTGCAGGCTAACAGCTCGCGGAAAATTAGCATCCAATTTCAATTAGCCCAGGGTGATGAACGGGGTAGGGAATGAAAAGGATGCAGAACAAGGGACAAAATGTCCTTTGGAAAGGATTTGACTCCAACTTACTGCAGATCCAAATACTAAAGGTCTCTTATGCCTTCCTCCAGGCCAAAATCGGATGAAGGAATAATCTGGATGGAAACCAGTGATCTCTTTGAGGGTCACCATTACACACGACAACACAGCAGGTTTTTTTTTTAAAACAAACGGCACATTTTCAAAAGAATCGACCAATTGCTGAAAATGAAAGCCATGTGGAGCTCACAAACTTCAATTCCATTCGCCAACTATGAAATGTTGGGAAAGCTTAAAAATTGACGCATACTACATCCCTGAGTAACAGCACGTTTTAATCAAGGCAGTTAACGACTCCTTGAGAAAGCTTGTGCTCAGAAGTTCAAAATTTTAATCAGCTATTCATTTGAACTCTTCTAAAGGTCTTGGGGTGAGACAATTCAAAGAAATCATGGCTGGAATTCAATGCATGACCTCATCGCTGGATTATTCCACTTAGTGTGGACTGTAAAGGAGGGAACTAACTTGCATTTATATAGCACCCTGCATGACCTCAATACGTGTCAGAGTTTTATAGCCTAGTGGTTTCCTTTTGAAATACTGTAATGAAGGAAAAGCTGCAGCCAAACTGTATATTGCAAAGTTCCACAAGCCACCGTAAACTATGAGACTAATATCCAATGTACATACTCAAGAGGCAATTAGAATTCCTATAAGTTTGGAAATAAATGAGGTAAAGTTGCAGCAGCATTCCTTGGGAAGTGACCTTGGAACAGTTGATAGAATAAAGTGCTTTTTCTTTTAAAGTACAGACATGGCTTATGGTGAAAAACTGATCAAGAACTTCATTTTATTTCCTTTGAATAGACTTTTTCTCCAAAGATGGTTTTGCTTGCATGCCCATCGATATGGTGAGGATTAGCCTCACACTATTATGCATTAATAATGTAAAGAGCGAATACAAAGGCAAACATCAAAAAGTGTGCGGCACCTACAGAACAAGGACTTCGGGTGAGTTGATGCAAGTTAATAAGGAATGGAGAAAAATTGGGCAAAAAGGATCTTTTCCATTTCTGTCATCCCAATATTGATGAATTCTCAAATGTGAGATGACACAGATTACACTTCAGGGTGGCACAGTGGCTTCGTGGATAGCACTGCTGCCTCACAGCACCAGGGACCCAGGTTCAATTCCAACCTCAGAGCCAAGTTTATACATTCTCCCAGTACCCACTTGGGTTTCCTCCCACAGTCCATAGATGTGCAGGTAGGTGAATTGGCCATGCTAAATTTCCCATGGTGTTCAGGGATGTGTAGGTTAGGTGCATTAATCAGGGGTAAATGTAGAACAATAGAGTAGGGGAATGAGTCTGGTGGGTTACTCTTTGGAGGGTCAGTGTGGACTTGTTGGGCCAAAGGGCCTGTTTCCACACTGTAGGGAATCTATGATTCACCCTCTGACTGCTGTTGCTAATTTACTTGATGCTACTTCTTTGCATTTCTTTATCCTTTCTGTTTCTATCGGTAGCCAGTGTTTCTTTCCTCTTGATCCTCCATTTATTTTCTCACCACTTTCTCGTAATTCTTACTCTGACCTCTCGCCAGTTAGATCTTCATTCTCCTTCACCCCAATGTTTCTGTTCTTATTCTCACCCCATGAATCCTTGAATCATTGTTATAAAACCATTCTCAGGAAGACAGCAATTAATCTCCTATCCTTTCCCAGAGAACTGCCTTTGGGAAGCCCTTGGCCTTTCCTTACATGGAGACTGAACATTCAGGACGTAAGGAGAAATTAGGAGTCGTCTGACAGTGCACTGCTCACTGAGAAGGACTGCCATAATTGCCTGTGCCGTGTACTAAAAAAAGGGAAATAACCGTATGCAAAAGATGCAAGTTGAATGTCGTTTCAAAAATAAAAAAAAATCATACAACACCAGGTTATAGCCCAACAGGTTTGTATGGAAGTACTAGCTTTCAGAGCGCTGCTCTTTCAATCAGGTAGCTAGCTAGCTCTCTGACGAAGGAGCAGCACTTGTAAAGCTTGTAATGGCCGACCATTGTATCTGCGAGTCCAGTTTCCATGCTTTCAGTTACCCATGGTTTATTGCGGCCCAAACATATTACAGGGAACATTCCAGAACCAGGGACCACGGAACTGCCTGGATTTAAATTTTCCAATTTAAACGAAAGGCTTCGCGTCTATTTGTGGTTTCAGGCTTCCATGGTAGATCTTGGAATGCATCCCCCTGTGGGTACAGGGAGACTACTATATTACCAAATAAACCTGTTGGACTATAACCTGGTGTTGTGCGATTTTTTAACTTTGTCCACCCCAGTCCAACGCCAGCACCTCCACATCAAGTCAAATGTTCTTTGCCATTAACTAAACATACTCCAAGAAACCCAAAAAGTACAAAATTCCTGCTTGGATTAAAAGAAGATAAACACTGACTTTATCAGTGTCAAAGTCAGAAGTCACGCAACACCAGGTTATAGGCCAACGGGTTTATTCAAAATCACAAGCTTTCCATCTGTTGAAGGAGCAGTGCTCCAAAAGCTTGTGATTTCAAATCAATCGGTTGGATTATAACCTGGTGTTGAGACTTCTGGCTGTCCACCCCAGTCCAACACCAGCACCTTCACATCACGTTCACCAGCGCTAAACAAGGAAATTCCAGTTCAGTTCCCTTGATGGCAACAGTCAGTGCAGATACTTCACGTGAATAAAGAGTCATCATACAAAAGCTAATAAAGTGCAATATGTTTCTCCTCTTCTTCATAGAAGGTGTTCTGTTTCTAACTTTATTGATCTGCTCTAGGTGGCGAAAGAGAGAGATAAAATCCCATCTCTAAATTACTAATGAGGTCAACAAGGCAAAATATAAGACCCCTGCTCGGATTTTACAGCAAATGGTGGATGATATATTTTTACAGATGAGGAAAAGGAAACAAAAAGGAGGCCGTTTTATTGGCTTTTATGGGACATCTGTCCACTGTCCTCTTAATCTGAGTCCCATTGCAGTACAGACAGACAGTACCTGAAAGAAGATGGCACTCAATGCCCAGATGCAATCTAAAGATGAATCTGCTACAACATTAAATCTCAGGTAAGAAATAAATCATAACAAAAGCAAGGACCCACAATAAAAAAAATGTACACTTTCTGCATCCACTGGATTTCACACTCTATCATAGAATCGTAGTACAGAAGGCATCGTGGCTCATTGTGCCTATTCTGTATGTCGGAGCAATTTATCACCTCCCATGGACCATACATTCTTCCTTTTTAAACAATATTCCAATCCTCTCTTAAAAGCTTCGACTAACCTGCCTCCACCACATTCTCAGACAATGCATTCCTGATCCAAACTACTCACTGCATGAATAATATTATCCTCATCTTGAATTTGCTTCTTTTGCCAATTACCATAAATCTGTGGCCAATGTTTCTCAATCCAGGCAGCAATCGGAACAGGTTTGCGACACTGTCCAGAACCAATCAGGATTTTGAATATTTCAATCAAATCTCCTCTCAAACCTCTATTCAAGATCAAAAGTCCCAACCTCTCCATTCTGTCTTTAAAACTGAAATTCCGAAT
This sequence comes from Chiloscyllium plagiosum, assembly GCF_037043375.1. Taxonomy (NCBI): domain Eukaryota; kingdom Metazoa; phylum Chordata; class Chondrichthyes; order Orectolobiformes; family Hemiscylliidae; genus Chiloscyllium; species Chiloscyllium plagiosum. The sequence goes on along the minus strand of NW_028270170.1, from coordinate 35,115,354 downwards.
CCCTGAAACTTTTCTTGTAAATCCTTTCTCACATCCATTCACATCTTTGCTGAAGAGAATGAGACGTAATGCTCCATTAGTAGTTGAAAGACTGCTGTATACAGATTATCCTAACTCAAACAGGGAAATAGGAAGCAAACATAGGAATGCTCTTTGAGACATTCAATATGATCATGGCTAGTCATCCAACCCAAACCTTTGTTCCCACTTTCTCCCATAACCTTTGATCTCTTTAACCCTAAAGACTGTGGCTAACTCCTTCTTGAAAACATTCAATATTTTGGTCTCAACCACTTTCTGTGGCAGAGAATTCCACAGATTCACTCTCTGGATGCAAAGCTGCCCTCATCTTAGTCCTAAATGCCTACCCTACAACCTTAAATTGTGATCCCTGATCCTGAGCTTCCCAATCATCAGGAACATCTTTGCTGAGTTTACTCTGTCTAGTTATATTTTAGTTTTATAGTTTTTTTTTTATGAGAACCCCTCTCATGCCTCTAAATTCCAGTGAATACAATCTTAACCAAGCCAGTCTCTATTCATATGCCACTCCTGCCATCCCAGGAATAAGTCCAGTAAATCTTTGTGACTTTCCCTGCATAGAAACAACACACTTCCTCAGCAAAGGAGACCAAACTACACACAATACTCCAGGTGTGGTCTCACCAAAGCCTTGTGCAATTGCAGCAATACGTCTCTGCTCCTGTACTCAAATCCTCTCACCATGAAGACTAACATTTGCTTCTTCACCATCTGCTGCATCTGCAATGCTTAGTTCGTGACAGGTGTTCAAGGACACCCAGGTATTGCTGCATCTTCCTTTTTCCCAATCTACTGCCATTCAGATAATAATCTGCCTACTATTGCTACCAAAGTGGATAACCTCACAGTTATCCCCATAATACTTCTTCAATTGCCTTGCTTTTGTATTTAATTGATGAAGCCCAGGATGTCACTAACTTTATCAACGGCTCTCTTTCCCTCCCCCTGCTACTTTCAATGGCCAATGTGCATACAGACACACAACCCTTTGCTCCAACACCTTCTATAGAATCATGAGATAATAAGGCCTGCAGATGCTGGAAGTCAGAGTCAGTAAAATGTGAAGCTGGACAACAGGTCAGACAGCATTGGAGCAGCAGGAAGGTCGATGTTTTGGATCAGGAGCTGAAACATCCTGAAGAAGAGTCCCAACTCAAAACGTCGACTTTCCTGCTCCTCCAATGCTGGCTAACCTGCTGTGCTTTTCCAGCTCCACATTTTATCAACTTCTATAGAATTATGCTGTCTTTCTGCATACATCCTTAAAAAATGTTCTCACTTCTCTGCCTTAAGTGCTTTCTGTCACTTGCCAACCTATTCCTCCAATCTGTCAATGTCCTCTTGAAGTTTTAATTTTTTTGTTCCCCACAGTTCACAATATTTCCCAGTTCCATATCACAAACCAAGGGCTGGGCCACACATATAAGTCAGCAAGAATAGAAGCCCCAATAATGTGCCCTGGGGAAATCCACTACAAACTGTCCTCCAGTCAGCAAATCAACCACTAGCCATTACATTAGGATTGCTAGCACAAAAGCAATTTCAAATCTATGTTACTATTGTCCTTTTTGCACCATTAGCTCTGAAGGTGGTTAACAAGTCTATTCGTGGGACATTCTCAAATGGCTGTTGGAAGTCAATATACACTACATCAATAGCACAGCAACCTTGTTATAGCATCAAAAACAGCTTTATTACGCATGATTTGCTTCTACTAAATACATGCTGGATTTAATTAATTAGCTCATATTTACCCACGTGATTACTCATTTTTCCCTTGAACTATCATTCCTAAAATCTTCACTGTAATTCTAGTTAAACTGACTGGCCTATAGTCACTGGGTTTATCATTTTGAAAACCATTTTTTGAACAATGCTGCAACTTTTGCAATCCTGGCACCACCTCAGAAAGTATAAAAAGCTGGAAAACTGGGCTGGTGCCTCTGCAGTTTCCACTTTGACTTCCTGAGTCTTCTTGGATGCAACTCATCCTGTCGTAGAGCCTAACTATAAGTATAGACAGCCTATTCAAAATCTGTTATCAATATTATAAATGTTAAACATCTGAACAACTTCCTCTTTCATCTTGACCAGTGCCACATCATCTTCCTTCATTAAAAGATATATTATGCACTCTGTAATTTTTAGCCATAACCTCTGCTTCAATGAGAAATTTCTGCCAGTTCACTTTTTGCCAACCTTTTCCTATTTTTATGCTGACATAGGATTTTTGCATTCCCTTTATGTTAGCTGCCAGTTTCTTCTCATACTCTCTCTTTGCCCCTTATCTGTTCTTTAAATTCTCAGAAGAATCTCTTAAATTCAACTTGGCTGTATAATCCACTTGACATCTATCATCAGCACTTTCTTCAGCTTAATCTTTAGGGAACTCTGACTTAGTTTGCCTCACATTTCCGCTCTGTAGGACTGGGTTTGAGCTATCTCTTAGGCGAAAGTGAGGACTGCAGATGCTCGAGGTTAGAGTCAAGATTAGAATGGTGCTGGAAAAGCACAGCAGGTCAGGCAGCATCCGAGGAGTAGGAAATTCAATGTTTCATGCAAAAGGGTTGATGAAGGGCTTTTGCCCAAAATGTCAATTTTCCTACTCCTTGGACGCTGCCTGAGCTGCTGTGCGTTTCCAGCACCACTCTAATCTTGAGCTCTCTTCCCCAGTTCTCAGATACCATTTTGCCTGCCAACCTTTCTTTCCAGCGGATCTGAGCCAGATCCATTTGTAACCCACTGACAGTTGGCTTTCCCCCAGCTAATTATTCTTGCTTTGCATTGTTCTTTTTCCTTTTCCTACAGCCAAGCTAAACACTATAATATAATGATCTGTCCCTTGAATGATCCTCTATCAACATCTGATCCATTTGGCCCATCTCAGTCCTAAGAATTAAGTCCAGCAATGGCTTCTTTCTCCTTGGACTGGAAACTTTCAGCTGCAAAGAAAAATTCCTGAAAACTCTCCAAGAACTCTTACCTCTCTCTGCTTTTTGCACAACTGTATTTCCAGTCTATGTTCAGATAAGAAAGTTTCTCAACGTAACTAGTCCAAAGTTTTTGCACTTCTCTGCAAGTTTGTTGCCACTAGTTGGTATCCTATGGACTGAGTAATGCAACTGCACTTTTTTAAAAGATCTGACCAAATAGACTGCATTGTTAACCCATCTCGGGCATCGTCTCTCTCCAGCACTATGTTTTCCCTCAATCAAGACTGGCACTTCTCCATGACTTTCTTTTCTGAAGATTGTTTTGCAGAAATATTCAATTGCAATATTGTTGACTCAATACTCCATTTTCAACCCCCTATCATATTTCAGGTGACCATCCGTGCTTGCAATGCAAACTTATTTATCATACTTCATTCACAAATATTCACTTAATTTAGACTGTATTACCTTGCCCTTCATTCCGAACACACCAATTAGCCTATTTGCTACTCTGTGCTATGTCTCTTCTAGTATTCTATGCACCTTGATATTCTTCTCTCATATGAACTCACTCCCTTCATTGGAATGAGCACATTATCCCACCGAGAAACCGATTTTAGCCCAGTTTAGGTACAATGCATTTGGACACTTAATAGGAAGATCAAACAGGTGAATGTGAGACTGGAAAGATGCTTTAGATTGCTCGGGCATTGGGACCATCTGTGAGGGCAGTGAGACCTGTCTTTACCAAATTGATTGCTGGTGAAACTTATATCCTGCCAAGCAATTTTTAAAATGCCAATTGTCCTGTCACACCTGAAATGTGAGGTGACAGTGCTCTGCAGGTTGGACCTTGAGTCACAGAGGTGTACGTCATGGAAACAGAACCTTCAGTCCAACTCATCCCCATTGACCAGATATCCTAAATGACTCTAGTCCCAGTTGCCAGCGTTTGGCCCATATCCCTCTATCCTATCCAGACGTCTTTTAAATGGTGTCATTGAACGTGCCTCCACCTCTTCCTCTGGCAGTTCATGCCATACATGCACCACTCACTGTGTGAAAAAGTTGTCCCTTAGCTCCCTTTTATATCTTCCCCCTCTCATCTTAAATCTATGCTCTCTAGCTTTGGACTCCACCACCATGAGAAAAAGACCTGGGTGACTCACCCTATCTCTGCCCCTCATGGTTTTATAAACCTCTATAAAGGTCACCCCTCAGCCTCTCGCTATGGGTCAAACTCTCCAGTCTCGACAACATCCTTGTAAATCTCTCTGAATCCTTTCAAGTTTAACAGCACCTTTCATATAGCAGGGAGACCAGAACCGAATGCAGGGTTCCAAAAACAGCCGCATCATGACATTCCAACTCGAATACTCAATGTACTGACCAATAAAGGTAACTGTACCAAATGCCTTCTTCAGTATCCTGTGTACCTGTGACTATACCTTCAAGGAACAATTAACCTGCACCCCAAGGTTTCTTTGTTCAACAACACTACCCAGGACCTCACCATTTACTGTACAAGTCCTGCCCTGATTTGCCCTACCAAAATGCAACACCTACCGCTTATTTAAATTAAACTCAATCTGCCATTCCTTGGCCCATCAGCCCACCTGCTACAAAGTTTGCAGGTAAGTCAGCTAGAATCTTTGTTACCGACCCATGCCCCTTGAGATACAAGGAGTACTGCTGGGCTAGAAAATTACATAAGAACTTAAAAAGCTTTTCCTGCCGAGACGAATCTCACTCGAGGCAAGTTTAAAAATCGTTTAACAGTTTGCCATAATCACTCAATCATTTAATATTGGGCTATTTCAAACTGTTAAATCTGTAGATATGCTATATATCTGGCAGTGATCCTAACTGGAGAACAGACATTATAACTCCACTGTGAATCTTGTACTTGCATTGCACCAACTGTGCGGTTGTGAAACAGACACATTCATTCACTGAATCTCAGGGTAGTCGGGTACCTACAGTACATACGGCATGCAATAATTGTTTTTAACATTTATAAGGTAGTGAAGTAAATATCAATTGTGTATACAGAGCCTGGTCACTTCTCTGCCTGTTATTTTTATTCTTTGATGGGATGTGGGCATCATTGGCGCACTTACTATTTGTTGCCCATTCCTAATTGCCCTTGAACTGAGTGGTTTGCTGGGCCAGTTCAGAAGGCAGCTAAAAGCCAACGACACTGCTATGGGTCTGGAGTCACATGTAGGTCAGACCAGGTAAGGACAGCAGATTCCTCCCCCCGCCAAATCCTAAAAGGTATTCATGAACCAGACAGATTTTACCAACAGTGGATATATGATTATGATGGGAATAATTTTAATCCCAGAATTTATTAAATTTGAATTTCTCCAGAAACTAATGTTACATTACCACAACATCACTGCCTCCTCTACTGTATTTTGAGTTTCTTGTCGTAGCAGTTACATAGCATGCAATGCACTGAGGGTGGCAGACTAATGATCCCAGAAGCAAGTGATAGGACAGCAGAGCGCTGAATCAATTTAACTAACATTCAAGCAGTCAACACTTTCATTAAAAATATCTCCCACAAAGGCTTCAGTCAAGAGTTGACAACCCTAAAGTTCAAACCTGTATCTACCCCTAACCACAGTGTGGCCTTTTATGTCTCAGTCTCTCATGGGGAAGAACAAAACCACCTGGGGAGAAATGTAAAGATCAGATATCAAAGGTTCTGGGTTACCACAGATAGTGACAGCGACTGTGTTGTTGGGACAGGCTCTACTGAGATCTACTGGAGTTGATTAATGCTTCAGTTTTGATGCACAACTGTAGACAGAGCTATTTCCTATTAATGTCTGCATATCTGAGAAATACCTACCACCACCTAAAGTCAGCCAGTTTGCTCAATTCAAGTACTACTGAGTAACATGTGGAAACTCCTAGCAGATGTCGTTATCATCATTTCAACAGATCCTTCCATGTGGCTAAACCTTTGAAGTTCGAATTAACACAATTTTCGCACAAAATCAAAACAAATTAAATGGTTGCATTTTCCTTTAGAGAAGACAATATAACAAAGTATTGAATGTTCCTCTGATTTTTCTGCATTATTTTACAGGAATTCTTAAATTTTAGAATAAAAGAAAAGGCTATTTGCCCCATCAAGACCACACAGGTCTTTTTCCATGTAACTAATGCACAAAATTTTTCATGTTTCTATTTTTCAAGAAATGAGTAATTTTGAAATGATTTAAGGATTTAGCTTCAACAATAGTTTTTATTGTGGAGAATTTTACACTTCAGTTGCTTCTACAAGTAATGGCTTTTGCCCATCAGAAGTGGATCAATTGGTAGCAATTGAATCTCAAGGTTCCAGGTTCAAATCCCGTTCCAGGTATTGAGCAGAGAATTCATCACTGACCCACCAGATCAATACAGAGAATGTGTGTCGCACTATCAAATGTGCCATCCCTTGGCTGAGATGCTAAACATATTTGCCTGCTTGACTGTGGATCAGGACAGCAGGGATGCTACCTCAGAATACTTGCCAAGCGGTAAAGAAGCAACATTACTTTCTCTTACTCCTGACACCAGTAGTGCATCCAAAACAGAAAAGCTCATGATCAATAATTTGTGATGTCAAAGTCATGAAGGGTCTGGTTCAGAGAAACTGTAATGACAGAAGTGCCATAGGAACCAACAGGACTTACTGGATTTGATTTATTACCATGTACTTAAGTACAGTGAAAAGTTCTGTTTTGCGTGCAGTACAGGCAGATCATACCATAAAAAGATCATGGGGTGATAGAATACAGTGAGAGATACAAGGTTACGGCTGCAGAGAAGGTGCACAAAAAGCAAGATCAACGTTAGATTTGAAATTTGAGGGGTTCCATTCAGAAGTCTAATAACTACCAGGAAGAAGCTGTTCTTGAATCTCTGTGTTTAAGTTTATCTTCTGCCTGACGAAAGAGTTTGCAAGAGATTATCACCAGGGTGGGAGGGATCTTGATGATATTGGCTGCCTTTCTAAACCAGCAAGAAATGTAGATGGTGTAATTATGTTGCAAGGATGTACTCCTGAAAAAAAAAATGGTGGAAGCAAATTCAATTGTAATTTTTGATATTCTCTATAAAAATATCTCGAGTGGGAGATACTTGCAGGACTATGGAGAAAAAGCAGATGAGTAAGAATAATCCAGCAGCACGTTTGAAAACAGTTCACTGCATGATGGGCCAAATGGCCTGTTTCTGTGGAGTAGGATTTCCAACATGCCATGGGTGTGCCTCATGTGTCCTGGTGCAGCAGTCATCATCCAGAGTCTAACCCACCAGAGCACAGAAACAACCATCAGCACATCGTCCCTAGTGAAACAAAAGGACATTGTTGAGCTTTACAGAAGGCTGCGTCACTCAGCTCTCTAGTAACCAGTTTGTGTGGGAGGCTCAGTCTCCTTCAAAAATGGTTGGAAATAGCCAGTTTTGTCCTTTTGGCAGCTGCAGAACCTGTCCCTTTCAATGAATCCCAGAGACGACTGGAGCAGCCAGCTCTCACCTCCCATTGATTTTAAGGCCCAAGCTCTGAGCAGCTCAGCTATGGGCAATCTGTAAAAACCTTTCACATAAAGATCAATCGTCATTGACTGCAGTGGCAGGAAGAAAATGAACAATAGATGAGATACCATTGCAAACAGCCCCATTCGGTCAGAAACCAAGTTAACATTTGAAATAAATAACTCAAAATGCGAACCAGCTACAATTCCACTAATGGAGACCATTGCCCGCCCACTGTCCAGCCCGTCTGATTTCAATCAAATGAAGCCTCTCTAATAACTGGTCAAACTGACCTGGCAACAATGTTGCAGTGCTCCCAATACACCAGCCATAAATTTTCCTTTGTGTTTTGTATTTATATGGAAGAACCATTTATTTTAAGTAACTGTGCCTTGCACACCCACCAAACCCACGGCACTGTGTCACCCTCTATTGCTCACAGCACCATGGATACTTTGGCAAATTTATCCACGAGGTTCCAGATTCAACAAAAGATTTTCTGCCCTTCCCAATGGCTGAGCTAACTCGGTCTTTCCTCTGATGTGGGTGTGTTTCAATCTCTCACTCTCTGGACTGAGCAGCATCCTCGTCAACAGCAATGCAGGGAGTCTGGGACCAGTGTGCCTCCCACTGTTGTACTGGAGCTCCCTGACTGGGGCCTAGGAGTGGAGAGGAGCGTGGCCACTTACCAAATTCACTGCTGGGTGATCCAGGGAGAGGCTGAATAGGCTGGGAATATTTTCCCCTGAAGCGTCAGGGGCTGAGGGGTGACCTTATAGAATCATGAGGGGCATGGATAGGAAAAAGAGGCCATTCACCCTAAGGTGAGGGAATCCAAAACCAGAGGGCCTAGGTTTAAGGTGAGAGGAAAAAGACTTTTTAAAAATACCCAAGGGGCAACATTTTTCACACAGAGGGTATTGCGTGTATGAAATAAGCTGCAGAGGAAGTGGTGGAGGCTGGTACAATGGCAACATTTAAAAAGGCATCTGGATGGCTATATGAGTAGGAAGGGTTTAGAGGGATGTGGGCCAAATGCTGGCAAATGGGACAAGATCAGATTGGGATGTCTGGTGGTGTGGATGGGTTGGAACGAAGGTTCTGTTTCTGTGCTGTGTGATTCTATGTGAATTAAAATCATTGAAACCAATATTATGCATTTGGCAGTGATGAAAGAAAGGTGTTCGAAAATGCTTTTGTAAGTCCAGGATGAGATGTGAAGCCTCAACAACACACTGACTCTTGGTTAGGTAGCTTGAGAGCTGCTTATTACTGGATTTAAAGAGTTTTGGAAGGCATTACTTGGTGATGCTTCCCTAGTGCTCTTCAAATTCTCTTTTAGCATTCCATTATGAGTAGCCCTATCTTCAGCTGCATGACCCCAAGTTCTGGAATTCTTTCCATAAATCTCTCTCCCTCTTCCTTTAAAACAACCTGAACTCCCCCAACGTCTGACCAAGCTTTTGGTCATGTGTATGACCACCAAATTTATATCCTTATGTAGCATATAAAGTGTCAAGTGTCGTTTGATCACTTCCTTTGAGGATTCTTGGACATTGGACTATAACAGGGGTGCTGCATAACTATAAGTTGTTCAAAATGTTTGGATTCACAGGTCGTTCTACTATGAAGTAGGTTTTGTGAAAACGAATTTGCTCTAACATAATTGACGAATTGGGAACGTTTCTAAAGCACAAACATTTAACATGTATGTGGGCTATAACGCAATTACATTGCCAACACTTTGAGCTCTGCTTCTAAACCGTGATCTTTCTATAACACAGAGTTGCACATGAACACAACCATTGCATTGTAGAAGGATTACCGGTATTTGTTGCACAAACTAGGTACACACACCTTCAACCACACAGCAACTTGTTACAAGATTGGTAATGGAATGTGGGTCATATCAAACTCAGTTCTCTCTTTTCAAAAATAATCATTTAGAAAATGACTGAACAAACCCAACCAAACAGTTAACGAAACAAAGATAATTAAGTAAATCTGAGCTATGAGTTTTAACAAAGCTGCACAAAGTCAATCACTGGTTCCCCGGGTTGTTAGCTATTTAGCCTTTTGGTGACTGGCCAGTTCTTATTCCAATCATAACTTCATCTGTGAAAAGGTCAGGTGAACCATCAATCTGCATTAACCATGGGCTGTGATATGGTACACCCCAGGGATCTCTGTCATCTGATGACTTTTAATGGTTTTCCAGTATATTCTGCACAGTTGCTGGGAACAAATGCTTTAATGTTCCAGGAATAATCCTTGGTGCCCCGGACAGAGGGGAGAGAATCTGTATTCATGGAGATAATGTCTATTCAGAGAGTGAGAGATTTCCAACCTCAGGCATGTGTGTGATCTGAGAAATCCTCCGATTCCATTTCTTGGCCCTCAAAAATGCACAGGCTATGGTTGGACTGGACCGGACATTAAAAAGCTGAAACCCAAACCAAGCCAGATACAACTAGGCTCAGCCCAGATTTTAAAGGAAGTGTGATAATGAACATAAAGTCTTCCTGGAGGACGGGAGATCAGACACGTGACATTTTCTTCCTGAGACTGGAGTCTTGTGGGTCCATCATCATATTCATCAAGAATTCATTCTTACACCAGAATTCCTTATTTGAACATGTCTCGGGTATAAATGGAAGAATCTTTTGCATTTTTATAGCGATTCCACCCCACCCCCCCACAAACAATCACAAGATTGACAGTGAATGAAGTACTTTTGAATTAAATGCAGCCAACTTGCATGTAGACAAATAACATTTTCGATAATGACCAAATCATGAGAGCTTTTTGTCACGATCGAGGGATTGGTCAGGATACTGGTGATCACTCCCCTAAAATAAGACCATCCAATTTTTTATGTCCATCTGAGATGGTGGATGCAGTGTCAGTTGACAGTGCATTCAAAAGACATCATCTCCACCAATGCGATGCTCCCTTATACACTGAGTCCCTCCCTCACTCCAAACCCTCCACCACTGCGTCCCTCCCTTGGTAGCGACCCCGCCCCCCCGCCAGTGCAACACTCCCTCCATAGCGACCCTCCGCCAGTGCGGCAATCCCTTGCTACTGACTCCCCTGCCAGTGTGGCACTCCCTCAGTACCGAACCCCCGCCAGTGTGGCACTCCCTTAGTACCGACCCCCTGCCAGCGCGGCACTCTTTCAGTTCCAATCCTCCGCTAGTGCATCACTCCCTCAGTACTATACTGGAGTATGGTAAAAACAATGACTGCAGATGCAGGAATCCAGATTCTGGATTATTAGTGCTGGAAAAGCACAGTTCAGGCAGCATCCGAGGAGCAGGAAAATCGACGTCGATTTTCCTGCTCCTCAGATGCTGCCTGAATTGCTGTGCTTTTCCAGCACCACTAATCCAGAACTATACTGGAGTATGTCAGCTTGGAAATCTGAGCTCAAATTTTTGGAAGTCAACTCTGAACCTTGAGACTCTGGAGTAAAGTGTGGACCTGACTGAAGCACAGCTGAACAATTTAAGTTGAGTTTAATCAAAAGCTTGAAATTTTCAGTTCGAGTAGAGATTCCTTTTTTTTAGCTAAAGGAGGACAAGCTGAATCTGTTTAGTGAGTAAATGGAGAAAACTCCATCAAACACACACTATCTTTAAGCTGCAGACATGGACATCCCCCTTATCTCTGTAAAGACAGCTCTTGAATTCTGAAAAGAAGTTCTTCAGAACTCAGTTGTGATACTGATACAGAAACCCTACGTTTTAGCAGGCATTACATCTGCTGCACATCATAATCATTACAGCCCTATGGTCCAGATAGGATTAATAATAGAAATGCATCACCATTCGTAGGAGAAACTGAAATACCTCTGGTCTGTCTCATCACTCAATTAGACCATGAAGGATTTGTATCTTAAATCCATCTGCTATGGTTCTAGACACCGGGTGGCACGGTGGCTCAGTGGTTAGCACTGCTGCCTCACAGCACCAGGAACTCGGATTCGATTCCGGCCTCGGGCAACTGTCTGTGTGGAGTTTGCACATTCTCCCAGTGTTTGTGTGGGTTTCCTCCGGGTGCTCCGATTTCCTCCCACAGTCCAAAGATGTGTAGGTCAGGTGAATAGGCCCCCACCCCAGTCTGACCTATCACCCTCACCTTGACCTCTTTCCACCTATCACATTTCCGACACCCCTCCCCCAAGTCCCTCCTCCCTACCTTTTATCCCGATCCTCCGCCCTTGAACTTCCACTTCCCGATCCTCCGCCCTTGAATCCCGCTCTTCCAACCGCCACCAGGACAGAACCCCACTGGTCCTCACCTACCACCCCACTAACCTCCATGTACAGCGCATCATCCGCCGTCATTTCCGCCACCTCCAAACGGACCCCACCACCAAGGATATATTTCCCTCCCCTCCCCTATCAGCATTCCGTAAAGACCACTCCCTCCGTGACTCCCTCGTCAGATCCACACCCCCCACCAATCCAACCTCCACTCCCGGCACCTTCCCCTGCAACCGCAGGAGGTGCAAGACTTGAGCCCATACCTCCCCCCTCACCTCCCTCCAAGGCCCCAAAGGAAACTTCCATATCCACCACAGATTCACCTGCACCTCCACACACATCATCTATTGCATCCTCTGCACCCGATGTGGCCTCCTCTATATTGGGGAGACAGGCCGCCTACTTGCGGAGCGTTTCAGAGAACACCTCTGGAACACCCGGACCAACCAACCCAACCACCCTGTAGCTCAACATTTCAATTCCCCCTCCCACTCCACCAAGGATATGCAGGTCTTTGGGCTCCTCCATCGTCAGACCACAGCGAAACGACGGTTGGAGGAAGAACGCCTCATCTTCCGGCTAGGAACCCTCCAACCACAAGGGATGAACTCGGATTTCACCAGTTTCCTCATTTCCCCTCCCCCCAGTCTCAGTCAAATCCATCAAATTCAGCACCGCCTCCCTAACCTGCAATCTTCTTCCCGACCTCTCCGCCCCCACCCCAATCTGTCCTATCACCCTCACCTTGACCTTTTTCCACCTATCACATTTCCGACGCCCCTCCCCCAAGTCCCTCCTCCCTATCTTTTATCTTAGCCTGCTGGACAAACTTTCCTCATTCCTGAAGAAGGGCTAATGCCCAAAACGTCGATTCTCCTGTTCCCTAGATGCTGCCTGACCTGCTGCGCTTCTCCAGCAACACATTTCCATCTCTACCTTTTATCTTAGCCTACTGGACAAACTTTCCTCATTCCTGAAGAAGGGCTTATGCCCGAAACATCGATTCTCCTGTTCCCTGGATGCTGCCTGACCTGCTGCGCTTTTCCAGCAACACATTTTCAGCTCATTCTAAATTGTCCATAGTGTTAGGTACATTAGTCAGAGGGAAATGGGTCTGAGTGGGTTACTCTTCGGAGGGTCGGTGTGGACTTGTTGGGCCAAAGGGCCTGTTTCCACACTGTAAGGAATCTAATCTAATCTAATCTAATCCCTCAACACCTCCTACCTAATAACCATCTACCTTTTATTTTAGGGGTTTGGAATGAAGAGGTGCCAGATAGTTCTAGATGTGTATGAAGAGATGTTACACAACAGCACCCTGAAAGGTCTGGAAATGTGATGGTTAACTTCTTTGTTCTCAAACTTACAGTGCAAAAAAGATGTTCTTTCTGATTACCTGCTGAATCACTCAATGATCATGAACACATGATTGAGGTCACTATTTAATCTTCTTTAGGTCAAGGGAAGACAAGCCTAATCTGCACAACCTGCAATCATAATTTAAGCCTTTTAGCCTGAACTGCACTGTCTGCAACAAAGCAGAGAAAAGCCACTTGACAAGATGAGAGCACCCCTTTAAAAATAGATTTTGTCATAAATGAGGTCAGGCCTGTAAAGTGTGCTTCTGTGAATCAAGTACATTTTTGAGTCAGCTATTAAAGCTGGATAGTTGGTAATATTTTATGCTTCCAATTTGACTTTCTGCTTATGGTGTGCATGAATGTTAAATCCTATACAATGGAAACCCATTTGGGACGTTAGAAATCTAGTCTTGGCTCTGAATGTGACTTGGAGTAGGGAGATGTGAATTGATCTGGTGAGTTTTACATTAGAGTTGGACATAGGTTTACAGCAAAAAGCAAAAAAATGCTCCAAATCTTACTGCTCCCAAGCCATTAAAGGAATGCTTCTAATTGCAAAGATGGTCTCCATATGTTTCTGTCTTTTCACAGAGTGGCCGTCCAGAAGCGTGTAAAAATCCTTCCAGTTATCACAACTTTTACATAAAATACCACATTTCGCAGTTGAGAGTCAAATCAGGTAACGATGACAGATTTCCTTCTCCCAAGACCATTAAACGAGGTGGGGTTTTATGACAATTCATAATAGTTTCATGGTTACCATTGCTGAGTACAGTTTGCATTTCCAAAATCATTAATTGGATTTCAACTCAGTCAGACTCTACTAAGGTGTTGGAACCAGTGTCTCTACAGCATTAGCCTAGGCCGCTGGATTACATTACCATTGCACCATTATCTCCCTCATAGGTTTACAGCTCTTAATATTTCAGAAATTTAAACGCATAGAATTGAACCCAAGCTTTTTGTTGGGAATGAATCACATTTCAAATCCAAACTACAATGCTCATCCAAGCTCAAAGCAATTCCTTATTAAATGTCCCTCATGAAAAATGGAAAAGACTTTTGTCTACTTTATTGCTGTAACAACCATCTTCTCCACTTATTCAATAAACTGCTTCGCTGTTCGAGAGGAGCCATTGAAGATCCCTAGGTGGCCAAAACATTTTCAAATGCCTTGAATAAATTTCCTGACAAAATACTTCCCAAGACACCAATCCCTGACAACTGAAAATAATTTGTTCAAATGAGGTCTTCATGCTTAAATTTTAGATTTAAACCTACAGCTCCCAACTGCAATCAGGCTTGCAAGACAGCCCCTCAGATAGAAGAAGGGAAACTGAAAATGAAGGAGAATTCATTCATACCCCAACCATATCTGAAGACCGCTAAATATTAATGGTGACTACAATTGTAAAGTACCACTCTAGTTACAAATGCACATGGGATTGTTCAGAATTTGTTAGAGGGAGGAATTAATTGCAAACCTTTCTTTCTTCTATAGAACAACATGGTCAAAGCAATGGGAGCTGATGTCTTGTGTCCTATCACGATCTCCCCCATACTGCTGTTTAAGTTTGTAATCTCGGCCATTTCTGTGACAATGCAAAACATATAATTTACATCTCCAATATTGAAAAGCAACTTATATTCACATATAAATTTATATATCAATTTATATTTAGGAGGCAGCAGTGGCCTAGTGGTATTATCATTGGACTGAGACAGGATATCAACTCATGGAACGTTTCAGGGAACATCTCTGGGACACATCCACCAAATAACCCTACCGCCCTGTGGTCGATCACTTCAACTCCCCCTCCCACTTTGCCCCATGACATGCAAGTCCTGGGCCTCCTCCACCGCCAAATCCAAACCACCTAACAACTGGAGGAAGAAGACCTCAACTTGCACCTTGGGACACTCCAACCATATGGCATCATCATCAATTTCACCAGTTTCCGCATCTCCCCTCCCTCACCTCATCCCAGATCTAACCCTCCAACTCAGCACTTCCCTCTTGAACTGTCCTGTAAATCTTCCTTCCCATCTATCAATTCCACCCTCCCCTTTGACCTATCACCATCACCCCCCCACCTCCATCGACCTATCAACTTCCCAGCTATCTTCCCTTTAGCCCCACTCCCAACCTCCTTTTTATCTCTCAGGCCCCTGCCTTCCCTCCTACATTTCTGATGAAGGACTTATGCCCAAAACGTCCATTCTCCCGTGCCTCAGATGCTACCTGGCCTGCTGTGCTTTTCCAGCGCCACACTTTTCGACCATTAATCCAGAAACCCAGATAATGTTCTGGGGACCCAGGGTTCGATTCTCGCCATTGCAGATGGTGGAATTTGAATTCAATAAATATCTGGAATTAAAAGTCTAATGCATGACCATGAATCTATTGTCGGAAAACCCAATCTGGTTCACTAATGTCCTTTACGGAAGCAAACTGCCATCTTTACCTGGGCTGGCCTACATGTCACTCCAGATGTACAGCAATGTGGTTGGCTCTGAACTGCCCTTGGGGAAATTAGGGATGGGCAATAAGTGCAATGAGTTAAGTTATATGTAGTCTGATCATAAAGGAAAATAGAGAAGTGTAGGGAGGGCACTCCAGAGCTTGAGACCTGGGCAAGTCAATGCATAACCACCAGTAATGGAATAATTAAAACTAACGATACACAGGAGGCCAGAATTAAAGTGCAAATATTTTGGAGGGTTGTAGAGATGGAGAAGATTACTGAGTAAGGGAGAAGTGAGCTTTAAATAAACTTGGAGAACAATGGTGCAAATTTTAAAGGCAAATGTTCACCATTACATGGTGACCTCCAAGGAGCCCACAGTGATGTCATAAGTTACGAGGCCTGTGGTCTTTCTCTAAGGCAGAGATACCTCATTTCAGACTGAGTGTCCTCACTATTTGCAGGCTGAGGAGAAAACTTAAGCTGGGATCTCGACTCTTCAAGTTGTTTGGTGCCCTTTGTTGGAAGGCACATTTGTGTGAGCAACTTTTGAATTTAGGATAATACTTGGATGTGCTGGCCTTGATGATTAGACAGTCTACTGTCACATGCTGTAAAGGTGTGCATCACCATCAGACTACTGGGTCTGTAGAATGGGACCTGGTCAGTTTGTGATATATTAATATTTGGATTTACAGGCATGAATAGTGAGGTCTGACGTTAGAGTCATAGAGATGTACAGCATGGAAGCAGACCCTTTGGCCCAACTCATCCATGCCAACTAGATATACTAAATGAATCTAGTTCCATTTGCCACCATTTAGCCCATATCCAGATGTCTTTGAAAATGTTGTAATTGCACCAGCCTCCATCACCTCCTCTGGCAGCTCATTCCATTATATAGTTAAATCATTTTTATTCTTTGGACCTCTCTACTGTTGAAGCAGTGCACTATGGGTAGGAACCAAGCAGCTTATTGATGAAGTATCATGTCCCACCTGCCTCCGAAGTGTGTAATAATATCTGAACAATTTTATTTGATAATATCTATCTTTAAAATCTTTGCTGCAAACAGAGGGTCCCTGAATGGGAAGTTGAAATTATTGTATCGATATTTGATGTGTTTTTATCTTTATTCTCAGTTATATCAAACACTTATTTAATTAATTGTTGTTGTCCTAAACATAGCATGCCCTTTGAACTGGTGGTGAAGAGAATCCAAAGCAAAAACACTAAGTATTACTCTGAAAAGCATATAGTCCCTTCTACCTTATAGGCTTAAATCCTGCAACAATCCCAACGACTATCAAAACCTCTCACAGCCACACAGTTTTCTCAGTCAGGTTTAACCCCATGCATGATTAACACGGTATTGGATTTTAACATAAGCAGCCACACATGCACATCTACATCTACAGACACAAGTGAAGTCAGACAAGGCTTCAGTGTCATTTCAAAGGAAATCAATTTAGAGAGCAAATAGCTTTTGAAAGCCAGATGTAAAAAAGTGTCTGGGAGCAAAAAAATGCAAAGAGAGAAAAATGTCAGCTGGCTCAAGGTACTTCCCCTCTGATGGCTGCGAATATCATACCAGCTATCAATCCATATTCTTCCAGATCAGAAATTCATACTTTGGCTTTCTGCTCACTTTTTATGAAGCTAATTGCTCAGTGCATGTAACTCATCAACAGAGACCAAGGATCACTGGCAAAAACAGAGCTGATTAATTAAAAACATAGCTCTTGGGAAAACAAATGAAGCAACAAATGCTCTAAACCAGCATTTCATCAGTCATATAGATGCTGGATTGGTTTGGCAGATGGTTTTGGGGCTATCCTCCCTGGATTTGAAAGATCTAAAGTAACAAACATGCAAATTCAAAGCAGACGTAGGCCAATTCAACTCCTCAAGTCTTCAAGAAGATCATGGCTGATTGGATTGCAACCTCAAATCCAAACTCCTCCAACACCTCTGATAACCTTTCACCCACTTTGCTTAATTAGAGTATATCCAGTTCAGTCTTAAAAATATACAAGGACTCAATTTCTGTCACATTTTCAGGAAGAGTTCCAAAAACACACACAGAAAAACTTTGATTCCTCTCAGTTTTAAATGGATATCCCTTAAGCATTGGTCCGCATTGCAGTATCCTAATCCTAGCTAAATGATTATGAAAAAAAGTGCAATGCTCAATAAAGTGCAGTGTATTACAGATATAATAGCTGCTATCTCACAGAGATGATGTGGACGTGTCGGTGTTGCACTGGGATGGACAAAGTCAGAAGTTACACAACATCAGGTTATAGGCCAACAGGTTTATTTCAAACTATAAATTGAATTTTCACCTGATGAAGGAGCTTAGAAAGTTTGTGATTTCAAATAAACCCGTTGGGACTATAACCTGGTGTTGTGTGACTTTGGACTTTGTCCACAGAAATGAAAGAGAGAAAGGAATGCGCGCACACACAGTATGAACTCTCTCCACCTGGGATTCATTCCAGTCGTCTTCATACAGTAGAAGCAAGGCTTCCAGGCACTGTTTTTTTTGCCACAATAACATTCAGTCTGAATTTATTATCCTTTTGACAGTTCAATCCCTGTTTTTCTGCTGAACTTCACACTATTTTATAACAGGTCCCAGACATAATACTCTTTCCGGGCCTTTTGAAATTAATGATGTATTATCCTCTTTGTGAATTCTCCTAACTGAACCAGCTGGAAGACACTAAGCTGTTTCAGAGTTTCTCTACTTCATAGTGTTTGTGCTTTCACATTCCATTCATTTCTACAAACTCTAAACCTATCAATTCAATCAGGCTTCCGCTATGTCCGTTCGAATTTGGGCTCTCCCATTAGTCAACAATAACAACTGTTAATCACTGGCTACAGATTGCCCTCATGTTGGTACCAAGCCCACTCTCATGGCTGAAGCATGGTGCATCGGCATGTAGGGGCATATGAGTGTGTGGCAAAAAATAAAGAAACAGGAATGGAAATTTCCAACCACTTTCCATCAATAATCCTTTCTACTAATTGCTGTTAACACAAGTTAAATGCCAAATCGTTTCTATGAATTGAATTCAGTGATCAAGGAAAACTTGTTTAAAAAGAAAATTAGTTACAAATTGCACACAGTGGAGGAAATTATGACATTCTGCGATAATGTAAGTTGGATATTGTGATATCACTAGAGACTAATAACTTCTGAAGAGAAATCTGAACTAGCAGAAGAAATGACGTGACAAGCTTTCACATTTTGTATCTTTTGTGATAACAAGTGACTAAAAAACACTATTGACTTAATACTATTATCCTTTTACAGGAAACCTACACATTAAACTGTAGGCTTTAAGTTTTAGCATGACTGAAAATCCCCTAAGGTTTTACTTTACGCTATTCTTTAAGTAGATACTTCATCTTCCAGGAACCAGTTTAAAACTGTTTTCAGCTCCCAATGGCTTGCTTCATTTTCACTTTCCCAACTGAGTCACTTGTTATTCCAGAACTGCTTTTCACTGAGGATTGTGGTATAAATCCCTTCCTTTACTTCCAAACTAGATGGATCTTCCAGCATCTTGTAAATGCTTACAAACTGAATCTTCCATCTGTGCACTAGCCACTAATTTGGCTAATAACGTCAGCAATTTTCTCTGTTTAAGATTCAGTCAGTCCTGCACCCATACCAACATTCCCTTTAAGCTGGGTGCCTGTAAACTGGCTGAGAGGTTCTGTTCTCGTTGAGGCTTTAGCTTTTTGCCTTCGGGCTGCGGGGGGGGGGAGAGAGCCAGTATTGCGCGTGAACCTCAGGAACTCCAGGAGCATCGCTGAAGACAGCACAAAACAAATGGTAAACTTCTATCTGTCAATACGCATGTGTTTATAAGGAAGTCTGCAACCAGAGCTCTTCCTCTGCCCTCTCTCCTCAGGCAATGTGAAATATGTAATATTACTAATATATCATTATCATAGATTCTATATATTTGCTCCCAAGTTCTCTCTGGGAAATAAACAGTAGTTTAGAGCAGAGTTTAAACTCAATACCTATGTTATCTTTATGGCATTTTGGGAGACTCAAGGTCTACTCATGGTACACTGAGGACATTGATTCCAAGTGGAAATACCTTCAGTAATTTTGAGTTTTCCTTTGATCTCTAAAGAGACAATTATTGTTCAGCAAACTCCACAACACATCACATGACCCGTTCACTTACACCAAATTTAAAGAGAAAGTTTGAAAAAAAGAACTTCATAATTGTAGCAGTATTAACCAGCTGATTATCCATTTTATATCTCTCCCCATTTTTATTTCTATCAGCCTCAACAGACATATAATTTGGAAGTGAGGTCAAACAGGCTGCTATTCAAATTTTCACACAAATTCAAAGTTATCTTCAGTAACTTTCGCTCTGTTTATTGAGATAGTGCAATAAATTAACAGCGTGCTTCACTCAGAATTCTGTCTCATCCAATAAATATCGGTTGCGTCGTGAAATAAAATCCTTGCACTTCACTTCACAACTGCACGGCCTTCAAAGGGCACAGCATTCTCTTGCCACTCGATGGCATTTCTCACTTTGGAGAGTGGCTGCAGATTGAAACATTGCTGAGCTTATGCAATAGGTCCAGTAACAGACTGGAAAACCAAACCGGATTGCTCAGTCAATGTGGACCGAATTCTACAACTGTCTGCAATAACACTTTTATTCCATTTAATTGCAGCAGTGAGGGAGCTCCCTGGTCAATTGATTTTGCAATTGGCAGAATGGCATGCTCTGCAAATCACTGAATGAAAGCCACTCATCCATTTTTTTTTTATTAACTCCCCTCCCATGGTCTACTACTTATTCTCCTGCTCAACTGAGGCATGGATTGGCCCAGCAGTAGTAATTATACCAGGCACCAGTGCTAATTTGTACCTCAGCCAGACATTTGTAATACTACAGTGAGCAGCGCAGAAGACATGCCCATCAATTGTTCTCAACTGTCCCTCAGCATGAATTATTTATTGCAGCGTCCTTGTGCGAATTGCTCAAAAGCATCAGATGTGCTTCTGCAGGGAGAAAGGGGACTGATGAATAAGTTGAGGAAGAGGAGCTGGGCAGCAACCAAAAATGAACTAACATGTTGAGTCAATGACCTTTACCTGATCCTAACAACTCCCGTCGTCAAAACAGGCACAACACAATCTTAATTTTCTATCCAAACAAAATGGAAATATCTCGATGCGATGAGCTGCAGAAAATTCCCATGGGAAGTGTGTACAGCACAATATTGAAAAAGCCTTACAAAAAATAGTGTTGAAATTTAATTTTAGAGATTAGTGATATTAAAGGTCGGCACATTAGCTCAGGCAGAAACTTTAAACAGGAGAGATTTGGACCAATTATGAGAACCACACGGTTGTTCAATAATAGAAAGAGTGAACAGCTAAGGTCTGTTCCCCAGGGTAGGGGAGTTCAAAGTTAGAGGGCAAAGGTTTAAGGTGAGAGGGGAAAGATTTAAAAAGGATCTTAGGGGCAATGTTTTCATGCAGAGGGCGGTGCGTGTATGGAATGAGCTGCCAGAGGCAGCGATGGAGGTGGGTTTAGCTACGACATTGAAGTCATCTGGATAGGTAGATTAATAGGAGGGGTTAGAGGGATCTGAGCCAAATGCTGGTAAGTGAGACTAGATTAGGTTGGGATATCTGGTCAGCATGGACGAGTTGTACCGAAGAGTTTGTTTCCGTGCTGTACGTCTCCACTTTCATCCTGACAAGATAGCTTCAGGCACTCTGCTCATCCGTTATCATTAGTTCCATGATGTTTTAATCACCAGTAATCAGTTTTCAATGCAAGTAACATATTAATATCCTATCGTGACTGAACACATAATTCAAAATCTATTCAAAAGGTTCCTGTCATCTTGAATGCAATCACAGAGGGTAGCTAGGTCTGTCACTGCTTGCAATAATCTTTAGATCCCATTAAAAATGGAATCCTGACATTTGCTTACACTGTGATTTGATATATATTGTTTTGATCATCAGTGCAATGCAACTCAATCAATTACTAATCCCTAATGAAGAGGTGCCAGTTTAGTGGCAACAGCTTTGTTATGGACAAGACCAAACCCCCTCAAAATATATTAAGAAGATAGTCTAGACCCTACCCTTTTATTATAAAAGGGTAAGTACAAGGCATTGTGTTCCAGATGCCATTCAATTGGTCAAATTGCCAGGTTTGAGACAAAACGCACTTTATCCATACACTATGGTTAAAATACAAACAAAACAAATATGCAAGTAGAAAATGGTTTAACTATCAAATTGCTTAACAAAATAATAGCTGTATTAACTATTACTAATTAACTGTTTTAATATAGTAACATCCTATTAACACACCCTTGGCAAAAGGGTAAAATTTTATATCTAACATGCAATTTCATCAGCAGGAACAGAACCTCAGCTTTTAGTTATGAGAGAGTGAGGAATGAAAACTCCCACATCCAGCTTGAAGATCCCAGTAACAGCTACTGAAAGCTAAAATTTGAAAAAAATTCTGGCTCTGTGGGAGCGTGACCCCACCCATTCAGGCTGCCTCTACCGTTCCTATTTTAAAACTCCAAGGCGTCACAAGCTGTTTATTGGCGTTGGAGCTGACTGCTCGGTATCTCCGTCTCAAACTTTTTTTCATAACAAAAACCTGAACAAAATACACCTCTTAAAGCCATAGTATTGTCATAACTTTGACAAAGTCCATATTTTGTCCCAGCCTTTGTGCTACAGTGGAAAGTTAATGATTGGTCATATTAATTAATAAAATGAACTATTCATGATCTTCCAGGAGCATCATTAGTTTTGCTGTCTTGGGAGATGACTATGCAGTCTTGGAGAGAAAACCAATCATTCATTAAGATCCAGGCTTTGCTTGTGGGAAAATAGATTGAAAATTAGAGTCCATTTTTCAGCTGTGCCCATTATATTCCTTCCCATCATTGTACACTCAACATTGCTTATTCGTGTTCAGAGAATATATTTCACCTTAAATTACACACCACATTTGTGGCAGCTATTACACTTTCTACTGTTAAATTCACAGGCTCAGTGGAAGTTTGCAGTATCAGTGGAAGGTAATGGTAAGAGGTTCACTACCCATGTTACAGCATGGTGGAACACATGAGTAGCAATGGAATATTTTGTTCTTGCTCTTCACAGTTCAATCAAGATTTGGAGGAGCTGGTGTTGGACTGGGGTGTACGAAGTTAAAAATCACACAACACTAGGTTATAGTCAAACAGGTTTATTTGGAAGCACAGCTCCTTCATCAGCTGGTGACGAAGGAGCAGTGCTCTGAAAGCTAGTGCTTCCAAATAAACCTGTTAGACTACAACCTAGTGTTGTGCCAGTTCAATCAAGTTTCTGTGGTGAGGCACTAAGCAGCATTCAAGGGCTGCTTCTGAACAGGAGGGTTTAGAATATAGAGCAAGATTCATTGCTCAGACCCTTTAGTGTCCAACCTACAAGGCAATAGTAAAAGAGCCACATACCCACGTTCAGCCAGGATTCAAGAGGACTGTTGTCCTGGAGAAATCCATCAGTCACTAATCTGGTCACCACATTACTGGAAGGGTGTGGAGGCTTTGAAGGTGGTGCAGAAGAGGATGCTGCCTGGATTACAGGGTATGAGCTATAAGGAGAGGGTACAAAACCTCAGATTGTTTTCTCTGGAGCAGCTGAGGGTAGACTTGACAGAAGTCTATAAAATTATAAAAGCATAGATAGAGTTGACGGTCAAAAACTTCTTTCCCCCAGAGTTACAATGTCTAATACTAAGGGGCTTGCATTTAAGGCAAAAGGGGGAAAGTTCAAAAGGAGTTTTTAGGGGCAAGTGTTTTACACAGAGAGTGGTAGGCGTCTGATGCATGCTGCCAGGAGTAGTGATGGAGGCAAATATGACAGGGGCATTTAAGGGACTTTTAGATTAGCACATGTATATGCAAGGAATGGAGGGATGTGGGCCAAGGGCAGGCAGAAGGGATTAATTTAATTTGGTGACATGTTCAGCACAACAGTGTGGGCCGAATGGCCTCTTCCTTGGCTGTACTGTTCTATGTTCTTAACCTCAGTTGAAAAGGAAGCCTGAGCTGCAATGACAGATATATTTGATTCATTTTCATATACATCATTGCCGTATCTTACCCAAAATGCAGGACCTTTGGGTTAATGACATCATATAGCAACTGTTCTAATGATAGCAGGACCATTCCCTTTAAAGGTTGCATCTTACTTTTATACAATCACTGAATAAATATTTCTGTGTAAGATATAAAACACGTGTCGGGAAGTTCTGTGATTAAAGGATGAAAAGTGTTCATAGTCAAGGGCACCAGCACCTTCGCTGCCAGTTGCCAAATTTTACTAATAAAAGCTGCCAAAGCAATTGCTTCTAACTGCTGATTCGGCCGTTCTCCAGTCTGGAAGGCTGTCAACTCTTCTGGTCATGTGAGGACTGAGAGGTACAGTCAATGGTAGGTCTCTTGGACTCTGTTTGAACCCTGTCTCTTTCTGCTGCTGTAGATATTAGTGCAAAATGGTTTGGCTAATGTGGCGTAATTTGCAAATTATTTTTCTAAAAGGGAAATGTGGACTATAATGGATTTGGCTGACCAAGCCTCTGTGGTTAGTACAGTCCACAAGTCCTGCCATGTGACAGTTCAGAGATCTCAAGGGTGTCTGATGTGGGCAATGGAAGCATCAGTGGCGCAGCTGTGATAGTTTGAAGCTGGTGTCTGAGGCACACTGGCAAGGTAATATCGAGCCAGCATTACACCGTGATTGATTCTGCAACACCTTTAATGCTGAAAATATGTTGTGTAGTACATTTCAAAATGTATCTCAACATGAACACTAATGTACAATCTAAAGAATTAGATCAATGACCAGACTAAAGGTTAAAGGCACCACTTGCTACAGTTAAAAGATTTGTATGAATACAGGTCCATCATATGAATACAGGTTAGGGCGGCACGGTGGCACAGTGGTTAGCACTGCTGCCTCACAGCGCCAGAGACCCGGGTTCAATTCCCGCCTCAGGCGACTGACTGTGTGGAGTTTGCACGTTCTCCCCGTGTCTGCGTGGGTTTCCTCCGGGTGCTCCGGTTTCCTCCCACATCACAAAGATGTGCAGGGTCAGGTGAATTGGCCACACTAAATTGCCCGTAGTGCTAGGTAAGGGGTAAATGTAGGGGTATGGGTGGGTTTCGCTTCGGCGGGTCGGTGTGGACTTGTTGGGCCGAAGGGCCTGTTTCCACACTGTAATCTAATCTAATCATATCCTCAGGATGGCCTTAAGTGCTTCTGCTGCTCATGAACATCGTTCTGCACCTAAGCCATATAGAGCTGGAGAACCGGTAATTGATCTTAAGACAGTGGGATTGGTATGAGAGGGTAATGAGAAGGTAAACAGGATAGGGAACGCAAAGAAATGACAATGGGTGCAAAGAAAAAGCATATGTTTTCTGCTCCTGATCATTATTCAATGATGCCTCATTGATCATGCAAGGATATGTGGTATTGGGCAGGAGCAACATCAGGTAAGAGATGAACCTTTGAAATGAAAGAGATACAGCTGAATGTGACACCTTTTGTAATGAGGTAGACACAGGCCTTCATGCAGCTTCCACATGAAACACAACAACTTGGCAAAGTACTCAGTGGCTGCCAGTTCCTCCAGCTCTGAAGCCAACGTGCAATTCTGGCTTCAGAAATTAAATAGAGAAAATAAAATGGACAGGAAAAAATATACATATTATTGGACAAATCCCTCATTCATCAAGCATTGCAAGAGACTAACTTCAATTTCCAAATTTGAAGAGAATATTTGTCAAGTCAGGGATCAAGGGTGATAGACCAAGGTGATCAGATGAAGATAAGATACAGATCAGTTCTGAGGAAGGGGCACTGGACCTGAAATCTTAACTCTGATTTCTCTACACAGATGCTGTTGAGCTTTTCCAGCAATTTCTGTTTTTGTACCAGATTTCCAGCATCTACAGTGCTTTTGGTTTTTAATACAACCTAAGTGGATGGCAGAACCCGTTCAAAAGGGCCAAACTGCCTCTTTCTTTTCCTAAGTGAACAAATGCTTTCCATCTCATCCTTGATATAAATGATGTACGAAATTTCTTCCAAGACGTTTTACCCCAGTGCCTCACATCTTTTAAATGCTCCAGTTAAACTTCAGACCACCATTTTGAAACCTCCACTACATGGACCACTCAGATGTGAAGTCACAATTACAAGCCTCAAGATGGAGATAAATGCTAGAAATTTGATTGAAACACTTATACAATTTGCATTACAAAATAGGTCTTGATCTTAATCAATCCTAATCTCTACAAGTTGACTTGCTTTTAATCTAATGGATCATTATCATATCATTCATTGTTAAATTACATTTTCTCTCAAATAACCTATCATGCTCCTGCTACCAAGTTTGCAGTTCCTATCAATTTATTGTGACAAGCAGGGAGATGTCAATTAAAATGTCTTAACAAAAATGCAAGGAAATACTGCGTAAATAAATAGGTGCAGCAGAGCTGCTTCCATTGAGGCTGGCCACCTCACTGTTAATTTGAAATAGTTTACAGCATTAATGCATCATTATGTGGTCATTCGAAAGCATCATGGGTCAGCAATCGATTTAATGTAGTTAGACTCAAACCAGACCTGACCTCTAAAAGTACCTAGTCTGTATGGTTTTCACCTTCATTTGGTCTTCTAAGGAATGGTTTTCAACGCACTAGCAAAGAGCTGTTGAACGTTCTTTGCCATGTACATGTATGGGATCAGTAACAAGTGTTGAATTCCTGCAAGATACTGAATGCAGGAATTTTGCAGGATGTAAAAGCTCTGGTTACTACATTGAAATTTCTGTACACAAAGTCCAAACACCACCTTTAAAACCTGAAAATTCTAGGGTAATGCAAAGATAGGAAATTCTCATGTATGCAAGATGGCTTGCGCCATTACAATAAGATCACAAAAATAAGAGTCATGTCACTCAGCAAAGGCATCATACTGGTGATGCACTTATTTGGATGAGGTCAGTGAGTCCTGTGCGTAGGATTCCATTCGCCGTGTTCAAGTAATTGAACTTTATTTGTACATTCACAGTCAGCTGGAAGCTCAGCCGAGAGGAAAGTTGGCCAACTATTCACATCACAATTTTGCTCCTTATTGCTTGAAGCAGGAGTCTAGGAGTGCTTTAGATGGATAAATGCAGCATCTCAGGGTCAGTCAGTGAAGCAAAAACAGATTGTCAAAACGGAGGAAGAAACAGCTAGTAGCCAGGAGAAACCAGGCCTTATTCTGTTGCATATTTGATGTGCACTGATCTGAAACAGGTTGGGACCTACTAAACACCAGATGTGCAAGGACACTGCTGCATTAATGTTGGCAGCATCTTTGATAAATTCAATAGAAAATGAGTCAGCTCTGAAGAAGAGTCATCTAGACTCAAAACGTTAACTTGCGCTCTCTCCACAGATGCTGCCTGACCCACTGTGATTTCCAACATTTTTTTTTGTTTTCAGTACAGATTCCAGCATTTGCTGCATCTTGGTCCCAATTTCTGATGGCCATTTATAATCATTTTACATTGTAATTCTGAACAATGATTTTGCTGGAAACTTCACTTTTCTTTCACTGTTGAGAATTGTGCCATTAGCGAGGTAGCATTGTCATCTCTCTCTGATTGCCCTGAAGACAATGGAAAGCTGCCTCCCTGAACCATTACAGTACACCTGGTGTACACCAACACTGCCATTAGAGAGGGAATTACACAGAGTTCTAATCCACTGATAGTGAAGGAATAGTAATCTACTCTAGCAGTTGTCATTCAGAAAATCCCCACAGTATGTAAACAGGCCATTTGGCCCAACAAGTCCACACCAACCCTCCAAAGCGTAACCCACCCAGACCCACACCTCTATTACTCTACATTTACCCCTGACTAAATGCACCGAACCTTACACGTCCCTGAACAGGATGGGGAATTTAACATGGCCAACCGGCCTAACCTGCACATCTTCGGATTGTGGGAGGAAACCCATGCAGACACAGGAAGAATGTGCAAACTCCACACAGACAGTCACCCAAGGCTGCAATCAAACCTGGGTCCCTGGTGCTGTGAGGCAGCAGAACTAACCACTGAGCCACCATGCCACCCTCTTTGTGGAGGGGAACATGAAGGTGGTGGTGCTCCCAGGCATCTGATGCCCTTGTCATTCCAGATGGTAGAGGTCAATGATTGAAAGATGCCATGAAGCAGGTTTGCCAACTCATGTACAGCAATAAACACAGCTGGCATTGTGAACTAGTAGTGGAGGGAATATTAACAGTTAAGATAGTTGGTAGGGTGCTCTGTACTGAATAGTGTAGAGTTTAGAAAAATGTATTTGGGACACCCAGGCAAAGTAGAGACTTTTCCATCACATTCCTGACATGTCTCTTGTAGATAGTGGACAGGCTATGAGAAGAGAGTGCAAGTTACTCACTGCACAGTTCCCAGCTTCTGAACTGCTCTTGTAGTTTGACTAATAATAAGGCTGTAACAACTTAGCTTCTGACATACGACAATTTCCAGAGTGTGGATAGTGGAGGATTAAAGAAGGATAATGGCATTGAACATCAAGGGGAGATGGTTCGATGACTCTTGATGGAGTTGGGGAGATGGTCATGACCATCAGGTGGTAATAGATTAGGATCAAGCATATGGATCACCCATTACAACTAAACGATATGCTGAAACCCACTGGCTAGACTCCTTTGTAAAGAATGGTGAATTGTGCATGGTCCACGTGGTTAACAAGAACCTTCAGAATCATACCCCATGAAAGAGCCAGAAAAGAAAAGAAACAGATCAGAATGTCTGCAGCACATTTCACAACCTCAAGCTAGTAATAGATGCACAGAGTGTAACAGCCAGGTAATTACACAAAATCTATAGAATGTTAGAATTGCTTGTAGTTTAGCAGGAAATTAGCTGGTTTGATGTAAAAACGGTGGAGGAGTCAGTGATTTGGTGATGGGAAAGTCATTTGGTTCACTTCCAGATGAATTTTAAAAAAAGGGTAACAGTTGGGATGTGGGTGTGGGAAGAGCTGGAACACTGAATAGTTGTTAAACTCTATCCAGAAAGAAAGGTATCTTCATTTCTATTTCACTGACTGGAACTGATTGACATTGGAAGCAGAAGACAATTACCTGAAAGTGATGAAAAGAAAATCAGATTCCAGCCTCGGGGGATTGTGTGGAATTTGCACATTCTCCCTGTGGGTTTCTTCCAGGTGCTCCAGTTTCCTCCCACAATCTAAAGATGCGCAGGTTAGATGGGATTGGCCATGATAAATTTCCCATAGTATTCAGGGATGTGTAGGTTAGCCACAGGAAATGCAGTGTTACAGTGATAGCGTGTGGGGGGGGGGGGCAGGGGTTGAGTCCGGGTGAGATGCTCTTTTGAGTGCTGGCATGGACTTGTTGCACCAAATGGCCTGTTTCCACACTGTGGGGAGTCTATAGACTCTAATCTACAGAAGTCAGAACCTTAAAAAAAACTTGGAAAACATTCATTCCCAGCATTCAGTTGTGACATAAGCAATGGATGCAATGTGAAATGACCAGATATAGGCTGAAAGCATCAACATGAAACACAAACCATAATTAATAGGACTGAGGAAAGAGATACCTTGTGCAAGTGAAACAGACAGCAGGAATTGAGCAACCAATACAGAATAATGAACTCCAGGATCATCTAAGGGAGTATGGTCAATCGGTATGGCTCAACATATCATCATGCAATGAATTGTCTTACATCAAATAACAAACATTTCAAAATTATGCATGCTATAAAGGGTTTAGAAGTAGATGATGCTAGTGATCAGGCAGAAAGAAGTGCACTCATTACAACAGCCTTCAATTTTTCTTTGGCAGACTCATCCAATTGCACTATGTTGGACAGTGGATACACATCCACAATGTCTGGAGTAGATGGGTTGAAATGTTGCCTGCATTCTTTAAATAATGAAGGACCAAAGGTTAAGGAATTTTAAAATTTTACCTGCTTCAGGATTGGAATTGACAAGTGGAATGAATGATTATGTTTTCAAGCCTTAATATTATCACTTATTTACATTCCCACTTAGATTTTATCAATTATTTCAATGTTTATCAAACACATAGCAGTGAAAAAATTAAATTTGCTCTTCAAAAACAAATCAAGTATTCCCATTGAAATGCCTGAGCTACTGCCTTAAAAGCTCTATATAGCCAAGGGATCTCTATGGGAGAAAATAGATTGTGTTGTTTAATGGTTCAGACTCCCCTGCAGCATATGGTAATATCAAATTGTGCTATTGTATTATGTTAGGGCTGGAGCAGAAAAACTCTCTGCTACAACAGATCAGTATCTGGGTTCAGAAAGGCACAATGGGGCAATCCTATGTTGGTCATGCCAAGTAAAATATAGACGAGTGACCTAATGGATGGGTTATGCATTACAAACTTGGGCTGCAGACAAATCTTTAAAAAGAGCCCTATTGAGATAAGGCAATGACTTTCCAGTAAAAAAGCATATCATTCTCTTCACACACAAAAACAAATTCAATCTTTAAAAATAAGCTCCAAGTCATTTCACAGAAGGGTAAGTTGAGCAAAAATTGGCAACAAATCAAAGAGACGACGTTAAGACAAAATGTTTACTCCAAAGGATAGGTTTCTTTCTAGCATGGGAGAGTGCTAGAGCACGTGGTGGTTCTGGAAGGAGCTCCAAAATAGAGGACTGAGCTGCCTGGAAGCACAACTGCCAGGGAGAAATTGCAGAGTAGAATTCCTACGGCCCCTGGTCTCAAAATTCAGTCAGCATCAGGCTGGCATGACACCTGCCTGCCTCACAGCTGTAATACATTGAGGGGGCCTTAATGGGATAATCGTGGAACTTCTATGCCCAGAGACAGGTCATCTCACCTTAAAGAGCTGCCAGGCAATCTGATTGACCGATAGCTCTACGGTCCCAGCAGCAGCAGAGCATAATCTGCAAGAACATTGAATCCTGAGAAGAATGGAGGATGGAAACCAGATTTTCAGTTAGGTCTTGGTATTTTGGTCAGGGATATTTTTGTGTTAATGGCAAGAGGGGAAGAGGATGGATTTGCAGATCAGGTTATGGAGGCAAAAGGGGGAGGCACAAAGTTGCATATCCATAATCTTGGGGGGGGGGGGGGGGGTGAGGAAGGAAATCCCTGATGGGCAGAAGAAGGGAACTCTCCCTCTCCAAAACATAGCTCGCAACACCTCTTTCTGCCCCCCCCCTTTAGCTCATGCTGTGGGGTTACTCCACTTCTGCCCTGCCTTCTAATGCCACATACATTGTTTCAGCAGAGACAGAATGGAGTCCTTCAGTGGCCATAAACTGGCGTAAAGGAAGGCAAGCTGTCTAGCACCATTCCCATACCCTCTCAATGTCGGTGTGGGCAGAGAGGCCACGTGTGTCCTGGCCACCCACTTCAGTTTTTGTTTTGCCAAATATTGGAGGTGATGGCCTAGTGGAACTATTGCTGGACTGGTAATGCAGCGACCTTGGTAACGTTCTGGGCACCCATTTTCAAATCCCAGATGTAGGAATTTGAATTCAATTTTTTTAAAAATCTAGAATTAAGAGCCTAATAATGATAATGAGCCACTGTCAGTTGTCTGGTTCACTGATGTCATTCAGGGAAGGAAACTGCCATCCTTACCCAATCTGGCCTACATGAGAGTCCTGACCCACAGCAAGGTGGTTGATTCTTAACTGCCCTCTGGGCAAATAGGGATGGGCAATAAATGCTGGCCTAGCCAGTGATATCCTCATCCTCTGAACCAATAATAAATGGACATTTTATGAAGTCAATGCCCCTTTAAAATGCAGCTCATATGAGACAGCAATGAAAATAAGAAAATTGATTTACTCCACAAATAAAAATCTCTTCTTCTCATCCTTCGCCTAATACTGAGTCTATATCACATTCATAAAATTTTGATCAAAGCATCTTTGAAAAGCAACACATTTCTAGTCAGTAATTAATTATTCCTTTTAGCAGGAGACTGCTTTTTTTTTAGTATTCTCAGCAAGGGTAGCCTTCAGAGTGCAGTGCGGAACGAGAAACTAAAACAAGAGACAGACTGTACACGTCTGCAGATAGTCCGAGCACTGGGAGGTGTCTACTTTTGGAGGTCTCAATATTTGGAGCTTTGCAGGGTGCTGTCAGAGTTCAAAGGCATAGGGAATTGTGGGAGGATTTGAACAATTTCAAAATGGAAGTGTTGACCAACTAGGGACCAACACACAAAAATAAAAAATGTTATGGAGGCAGGAAATTTGAAATAGAAACCTACACAGCAGAAAACCAGAGTGAAGTGTGTGGTGTTGGTAAAGCACAGCAGGTCACATAGCATCCGAGGTGCAGGAAAAGCAACGTTTTGGGTAAAAACCCTTCATCAGGAATGAGGCTGTGAGCTCGAAATGTCAATTCTCCTGCTCCTCGGATGCTGCCTCACCTGCTGTGCTTTTCCAGCACCACACTCTCAACTCTAATTTCCAGCATCTAAAGTCCTCACTTTCGCCTAGAAAACCAGAGTTACTATGCCAGTTCTGTGACCTATCATCAGAATTTTAATGAAAGGACTTCAACCTGAAACATCAATCTTTTCTTTTTCCAGGCAGGGTGCCTAACAAGCTGAGCATTTCCTGTATTTATTTGGGAGCCAATGTAGGTCAACAGGTACAGAGGTAACAATACCATAACATGTTGGAGTACAAATAGCCTAATCAGCACCATGCCTCTGCTCCACCATTCAATGTGATTAACCTAATAATGCTTTGCTCCATTTCCCTGCCTTTTCCCCATTAGCCTTACTGAATAGAATTAGAATTAGGTTTATTGTCATGTGCACTCAAGTACAAAAGTATAGGAGTGCAGTCAAAAGTGTACAGAGTTGCCACACAAGGTGCCACCTTAGGTACAAAGTACCTAGTTACAAGTCTTAGGTACAAAAATAGAGAAATAAATAAAAATGCTAGAAGTTCTAATTACTGTTCTTCATAGTATAAATTAGGAAAATAAAGAAATAAAAAGGCAGACATTACAGTCCTTCTATAGCCTGCAATTGCTCCACACTAAGGGCTTTCCATTAGCCAGAAGAAACATTTGACTATATTCACCATCAGGCTCTCTAAAAATGCTAGCTGATGAAGGAGCAGCGCTCCAAAAGAATCACAGAATAGAATAGAATCCCTACAGTGTGGAAACAGGCCCTTTGACCCCACACGTCCACACCAAGCCTCCGAAGAGTAACCCACCCAGACCCATGCCCCTACCTTATATTTACCCCTGTCTAATGCACCTAACCTACACATCCCAGAACACTATGGCCAATCCACCTAACTTGCACATCTTTGAATTGTGGGAAGAAACCTGAGCACCCACAAGAAAGTTACGCAGACACAGGGAAAATGTACAAACTCCACACAGACAGTTGCCAGAGGCTGGAATTGAACCCAGGTGCCTGGCGCTGTGAGGCAGCAGTGCTAACCACTGAGCCACTGTGCCACTCCATGAAAGCTTGTACTTCCAAGTAAACCTAGAGAATGAAGACCAAGTCTCCTCATAAAACAATCCTGTCATCCTCAGGATGAATCTGGAGGATATGAATTCAGGGCTTAGGTTACAACAGAGGGCTGGGGAAAAATACCCTAGAACCAGTTAAACAGATTATTTCTTTACGACTAGAATGGAGACAAAGAAAACCAGAGCAAACTTCAGTTTGTTACAATTTGTTACAGTAACTACTTACTCGAAAATCTCAATACATCCTTCAGTATATTGACCTAACATAGTGTACAAGTCCAATGAACACATTGTCCA
Source organism: Chiloscyllium plagiosum (assembly GCF_037043375.1). Taxonomy (NCBI): domain Eukaryota; kingdom Metazoa; phylum Chordata; class Chondrichthyes; order Orectolobiformes; family Hemiscylliidae; genus Chiloscyllium; species Chiloscyllium plagiosum. The sequence goes on along the minus strand of NW_028270170.1, from coordinate 35,081,809 downwards.
ATCTCATTTAGTAGCCGCTGTAAAAAAAACCCAACCTGAGCATTTAGTTAAGCTCAATGCAGATTCACAAGATTATGCGTTTGATCACAGAAATGTATAAATAATCACTGAAAAGGATGCTGTTCAATTAAGTCCTTTATATTACCAAGTCTTCCTCTCCCTTGCAAGTATATCACAAAACAAACCCTGAACTCTGGCAATCTGGCAGGTTCTTCCTGCTTATACAACAGCAGGTTTAAAAACAGGAAAACGTATGGGAGACAGCCGAGTCCATCAACAGCAAACAACTCACAACAGCCATTGTTTAGGACAGACTGTCTCGGTGGAGAAGTCCTTCACAAAAATAATCAAGTGCAACTATTTATTTTCAAACCACAGTCGACTAGGAAAAGTTTATTTTTGCCAATAATAGACTGAAGCCAGCAAAGACCTTGAATGCTGCATTCTTATCAACAGCTTCATCTTGCTTGTTGTAAGAAAGTCACAGTAATGGAAGAACACCGACACAATTACACCAGATATAGGGATTCTCAAGTTCCAGGATTATCCGGTGTTTCCTGGAATTGAACATTAACCTATCTGATCCACATCAAGAGATCCAGGGACAAAAACCATTGGATATTTGAAAATAAGTGATGTTTAATTTTCTTGGAACTGATAATTAATCATTCGATTAAAAAAAATTCTTTAACTGTGTGTGGGGGGGGGGAAAGGGTGAAACTGATTGGGGCAGTTGGAAGCAGGAGATTACAGGGTGGATTTTATGGATTCTCTTGTACATAGAACATTGAATATTGCAGCGCAGTACAAGCCCTTCAGCCCTTGATTGCTTCACAGGTCGGTGCAACGATCTGAAACCTATCTAATCTACACTATTCCATTCTCGTCCATATGCCTATCCAATGACCATTTCAGTCCAATGACTGTGTTCGGGCAGCACAGTGGCTCAGAGATTAGTTCTGTTGCCTGACAGCACCAGGGACCTGGGTTAGATTCCAGCCTTGTGCAACAATCTGTGTGGAGTTTGCACATTCTCTCAGCATCTGCGTGGGTTTCCTCCGGGTGCTCCGGTTTCCTCCCAGAATCCAAAGATGTACAGGTCAGATTAATTGGTCATGCAAAATTGCCCATAGCGTTAGGTGCATTAGTCAGAGGGAAATATTGGGTGGGGGTGGGGGGGTCTGGGTGAGTTACCCTTCTGACGGTCAGTGTGGACTTGTGGGGCCAAATGGTCTGTTTCCATGTTAGGAAATCTAATCTAAAAACAAAATGCCCTTAAAATTGACAAGTCTATTACAGTTGCAGGCAGGGTGTTCCACGCCCCTACTACTCTGAGCTGTCTCACCTCTGCTCTGCCAGAAAGTCAATTGGAGCAGACATGCATTCTCCGCAGGGGGATTATCGAGATCAAACTTAAGGTAAGTCTATAAAAGTGGTAGGGCGAGACTGGGAATCATCAAGGAGGGTGTGAAATGGAGACAGGAGTCAACTTTGAAAGACCAGGCCAAAGGTGAAAGGGGATGTGACCTTTAAAAGGGAGGTGCCTCCAACAGGCACAGGGAATTAGGAGTTTAATAATGACCCCAGCCCCACATAATGCTGGTACCTTCCCCTTTTCTGGACAACAGCTAAGCCACTGAAAGCATTTGGACTTCCTGCAAGATGTTGGTGCCTCAGGGAGGGGAGGATGAGATACTTAAACAGCTATCAATGTAAGGGCCTCAATGTGCTCAAGGGCAGGTGGACCACTGACTCCTCCGGCATAAAGTGGAGAGAGGGGCCCTCTTGTAGCTCAGGTGGTAGAATTCCTATCTCTGGACCAAGAGGCCTGGGTTCAAGTCTCACCTGCTCCGGGCAGGCTGTGTAATAACATTTCTGAACTGGTTGATTTGAAAAAAGAAAATTTAAAAGATTTTTAAAATTTTAATTCCATCATCTGCTGTGGAAGGACTCGACTCCAGATCCCCAGAACATTACTTGGGTTCCTGGATCAACCGTCCAGCGATAATAATATGAGCATGTCTCCTCTCCTAGACTAGTAAGAAGAGAAAAGACATGACTTGGTTGAAACATAAACGTCCTGAGAGGTTTTGACAGGCTAGATACAGCTTCCTGTTATGGGACAACCTGGAACCAGATAGTCATGATTTAAAAATCAGGGATCACCCATTTAAACAGACAGGAGGTCAACCTTTCCCTCTGACCCCGAAAAGGTTGTGCAACCAGAGTCCTCAACTATTCTTAAGGCAGCGGTAGCTGGATTCTGGTTAAACAAGGAACTGACAGGTTATCAGGGTAGGCAGGAATGTGAATTTGAGGGTACAACCCCATCAGCCATGATCTCAATCAATGGCAGAGCAGGTTCAAGAGGCTGAATGGCCTATGTTTACTGCTCTTCACTTCACACTGACAGATGATGTGTCAAACTCTTTCTTTGAACAAGTCTTTGTCTAACACATTCTCCACAGGATGTGGCAGATAATTACATATTAATCCATGTATTTAAACTTCAGTTGTTAGTGCGCCAAGAACCTGAACAATGGAATAAAGCAATTATGGCACAGAAACGGCTTTTGGCTCAGCAGGTCAGTGTCAGAAAGAAGAGCTGAATGCTATTACCACCTCTTGGTGCCTGGCACTCAAGTGTTATTAAACTACAAAAGGAAATTCTGCCTTTACCAACCTCTTTAGGATATAGAATGCCTTTATTGACCAACATTGGGCTGGGGGTTTACAAAGTACCGATCAGAACTCACAGGATCCTGAGCACAATACCACAACAAGATATATACCCATGCACGAGGAAGGATGAAGAGCAAGTAATAATCTGAGAGAGAAAAAAGATTAGACAAAAGGGAACAGTGAAGGGAAACCTCTGAGCTACATAAAATGCTAAATACAGTCAAACAACACGCAGAACATTACTCCAAATAAAATGAGCAAAGGACTTAAAACTCTCATCTGTGGAAAGTAAATCATATTTGGCAAAGAGGGGAAATGTTTGGAATAACCTGTGCAGGGAGAGACATTCAGTACTCATTCCTACAATGGGACTGTGAGCATTTCAGGGGATTGTAATGGGTTGGACTAAATAACTTTTTCCGATCTTTAATTTTCCTATTCCTCTTGCTCAAACACAGCTGCAGAATTAATGCTGGCACAATAGGGCTGTAATTATTAACAGCTTACATGCTTTCCATTGTTTTCATCACAAACCTTTGCAGTGTCTCATTAAAAAGATTCATTTCGATAAATAGTGAGATGAGTCAAACGTATGGGCAAGCAAATCAATCTCTGCCTGTTGCTCCGACTCTCTCCCCACCTTCTGAAGCATGGAATTATTAGGCAGCCATCCAGGCCCTTCATACACAAGAAATCACACGACAAGTTACATGTGTACAAGACAATTTACTCTGGGGGAAAGAGGTGAGAAAATACTAAAAGGTGAGGATTATTAGTGTTCTTAACCAGACATGCATGGAAAACATTCTAATACATCAGGAACATGCATATATTGGCAGCTCCTAATCAGTGCTTTGCCCACTGTCCTGAGGGTACTATAGGATCAGGTATGGGTCAGTATCAATAAAGCCACATCTTCTTGCAAGCTTTGCGAGGCTGTGGAATGGATTAGTGACTGACGCAGAGAAAGTATCAATGTGAAAAATTCCAATGCTCAGAATGAATGGAGGAAAATGGTTAGAAAGGATACGTAAGCAGGCGGGGTAAATGCGATTACAGTCACTTGCTCATACATCGGGTAGACACCAGCATGGACCATAAGACTTGCTTGCATGCACCTTCAATGTTTAATTCTGGTTCATGGACTCAGTTAGTGTGACACTGGGAGCATTACAACGATTCTGGGCCAGGGAAGAAACGAGTTTATAACTTGGGGCTCTTTGACCCACTGAATGATTCAGGAAATTCCTTTTGCATTGCTACGTCTCAGTAGGCATTCCCAAAGGCTACAGATGACTTTTAATAAATGCGAGCTTATTCTCCTTGATGTTCATGGCGAGGATGACAATATTCATTTTATGCTGTGTAACCCAGTAATGGTGTTAGTACACTCTATTTATACGGAGCAGTTTGCACTGACTTAAAAGCCATTGGCAACACATTTCCTTTACTGTGTGGAGTGGTGCTGCTACTGGAGGCACTGCGTCCTGTGAAAGAAGGTTTCATCCAGGCATCAATTGGTAATGGGATTCTCATTTGCAAAACAGCCAGTAAACTGAACGGCTGAATCTGTGCCATTGTGAGGCTGTGTTGGCCTCCACGTATCATCTGCAGCCATTGTCATAGCAAAGTATCCACAGCGACGCTTAAACAGCACAGAGCATAGAGATTAGTGCATATTCAGTTAGTTTAAATAGGGCCTAGGTAATGTCAAAAGGACGCCTTTCATACCACAGATTATACCAAGGATCTGTTTACCCTTACACGTGGATATAAAAGATCCCAAAGTACCATTACAAAGAAATGTCTGTTAATTCGCACCAGTTTCCTGGTGAAGGATGTCAGGTTGTGGCTGTACAGGATATTGGTTAGGCCACTTTTAGAATACTGTGTTTAACTCTGGTCTCCCTGTTATAGAAAATATGTTGTGAAACTTGAAAGAGTTCAAAAATGATTCACAAGGATGTTGCCAGGGTTGGAAGGTACGAACTACAGGGAGAGGCTGAATAGGCTGGGGCGATTTTCCCTGGAGTGTCAGAGGCTGAGGGGTGACCTTATACAGGTTTATAAAATCATGAGGGGCATGGATCGGGTAAATAGCCAAGGTCTTTTTCTCAGGGCAGGCGAGTCCAAAACTAGAGAGCACAGGTTTAAGTGACGGGGGAAAGATGTAAAAAGGGACCTAAGGGGGGAAACATAGGTAGAGGCTGAACAGGCTGGGGCTGTTTTCCCTGGAGCATCAGAGGGTTAGGGGTGACCTTATAGAGGTATACAAAATTATGAGGGGCATGGATAGGATAAATAGGCAAAGTCTTTTCCCTGGGGTCATGGAATCCAGAACTAGATGGCATAGGTTTAGGGTGAGAGGGGAAAGATAAAAGAGACCTAAGGGGCAACTTTTTCACACAGAGGGTGGTACGTGTATGGAATGAGCTGCCAGAGGAAGTGGTGGAGGCTGGAACAATTGCAACATTTAAAAGGCATTTGGATGGGTATATGAATAGGAAGGGCTTACAGGATATGGGTCAAGTGCTGGCAAATGGGACTAGATTAATTAGGATAGTTGGTTGGCATGGATAAATTGGACTGAAGGGCCTGTTTCTGTGCTGTATGTCTCCATGACTCTACGACTAATTATGGAATGAACTGTCCAAGGAATGGCTAAAATTGCAACATTTAAAAAGCATCTGGATGAGTATATGAATAGTAAATGTTTAGACGGATATGAGCTAAATGTTGGGAAATGGGACTAGGCCAGTTTGGGATATCTCGTTGGCATGAATGAGTTAGCCAAAAGGGTCTGATTCTTTGCTGTGTAACTCCAACTCTGATACTTAGCCCTCTACCAACATCAATGACAAGACAATTGTTGGCTGCAAAACAGCTGCCACATCGTTGTTGTTCTAGTGCTATTCGAGTGTTTTCACATGAACAGTACGTCACTGACTGTAACCTGCTGTGGGATACCTCGAGTGTGTAAAAGTTGCTTCTTAACCGCTTTCATTATGTTACAGGATGAGTAAAGGAGTGGGTGGGTGAGTGACAGAGAGAGAGAGACAGAGACTATACACATGTGTGTAAGGGGGGGGGGGCAGGGGGTGAGGAGAACTGATCTTAAATATAAATAGTTCATTTCTTTTCATTATCAGCCACCTCAGCAGAGGACAATTAAAGTGCCAGTTTGACTGAGTGCACCCATTTTCCGGGAGGAAAGCTGCTCAAGCAGATTAAATTCAATGAGTAATAAATCTGGAACTGAACGTTAGCCCCAGTAATGGTGACCATGAAACTGGCTGCTGTTAAAACCTATCTGTTTCTGAATGTCCTTTAGGGAAGCAAATCTGCTGTCCTTACCTCAGGCCTGGCCTACAAGTTACTCTCAATTCCGGATTACCCTCCTTAAAGACCTCTTTATGTCCTCAGCTCATGTGCAATAAGATATGTGTAACCAATACTGGTCTAACTAGTGAATCCCATGAATGAATACATTATAATTAAAAAGCTGGTCTAGACAGTTTCTATTTGAGGCTACACATAAATACGGCTGCTGTGCAACCTTTGTGTTTTAAAGCATTGGAATAAGTGAATTGTCTGGAGGTTTGGAACAGCCACAGGGATCCCAAGAGCTCTTAATCCAAATTTTGGTGATGCCACTCAAACAGGCCTGAATAAAGTTCTTCTGTTGCTCCAAGTCTGAGTGAATACTTGGTGACAGCTGTGGAGTAGCACTAATAACGTCATACTCGTCAGGGCAGGAAACTTAATGGGTCAGTTCCTATAGCATTTACCTTGTGGCTCAGTGCATTTATTGTATGATAAAAGTAATGGAAAATAAATATTTAAGCTTCTGGGATCTCTCCCTCCAGGTAGCTCAGTGGGCCGTCAATTAATGCTTGCATTAGGGTACCCATGACAAGCTGTGAACATCTATTCCCTGTGAGGAGATTTTCATGGCTCATAGTTTTTAGTCGCACTGTATGGCACTTCATGTGATGTGTTCATTTCATGGCAACTGCTGTGTCTCTCTCTCTCTGTCTCTCTCGCAATCGAGAAAGAGGTTGAGGGGTCCATGTGCCAAGAGGGTTTGTTTGAGCCCGGGAAGCAGCTGCACTAGTTCTGTTATTGTACAGAAATGCTCATTTGGTAACTGACAGGGACGTCCTAAGCAAGTCAATCCCCCAGCCCCCCAACCCCCCACTCGCCGCCACCCCCCCCCCCCCCCGAATACAACAGTCGGTCTCATTACACACCAGTCACTGCACACCCCCATATCCTTCAAGTGAGCGTGACCATTTTAGAAACTGAAATTTAAATTAAATTTTTGGAAATGTTTTCTTCCAATTTAACAACTTGAAGGCACATCCTGCCATCAATTTTCTACCCATCTCTCCTGAAACTGGACATTCTCCTCAAAGCACTTGCAATACTACAGTGCCTTCCTGAGGGTCATGTCCCATCGTTAAGTTACCACCCGGCTCTCATCAACACCACTTATTCCAGTCTTATTCTTTATCAACATACAGGCCGAAAATGGGTCCCATATACCAAGACACTAAACATCACATTAAGGGATGGTTCAAGCGATGAGGGAATTGCCCTGTGATAACAGGCAGAATATATTTGGGCCTACACTCACTGGCTTGTTAGAAAAAAAAAAGAGATGCTTTCATTGAAAGAGGTTCATGGTACAAGAAATGAGAGGCTGTTCTTCTGGCAGGAAACAATGTTGGTGATACATTCTGGGAGAAGGAACATGGGAAAGATAGTATAAAATGAAGGGCCCAATTCTAAATTCTTGTAGCATCACTGCCTATGGGCTTGAAGCTTCAGAATCAAGCCCCACTGGTCGGCACGGTGGCACAGTGGTTAGCACTGCTGCCTCACAGCGCCAGAGACCCGGGTTCAATTCCCGCCTCAGGCGACTGACTGTGTGGAGTTTGCACGTTCTCCCCGTGTCTGCGTGGGTTTCCTCCGGGTGCTCCGGTTTCCTCCCACAGTCCAAAGATGTGCAGGTCAGGTGAATTGGCCATGCTAAATTGCCCGTAGTGTTAGGTAAGGGGTAAATGTAGGGGTATGAGTGGGTTACGCTTCGGAGGGTCGGTGTGGACTTGTTGGGCTGAAGGGCCTGTTTCCACGCTGTAATGTAATCTAAAAAAAAAAATGTAATCTAATCTAATCTGGTCCAGAGGTGCGTAAGAAAATGCCCAAAACGGTTGATTCAAAATAAGTCTACCTTTAAAACGGTGTACAAGAACAGAAAGATCAGAGTGTACATGACATCAGAAGTGAAATGACAGGTAGAGAGCAATTAATAAAACATAAAGCGTCCTTCACTTTATAAACAGGAACCTAGAGTAGAAGAGCAGGGAGGTTATGCTGAACCAGTACCGACACTAGCTAGACTTCACCTGGAATATTGTGTACAATTCTGGGCACTAAACCTCAGGAAGGATGCAGGTGTACTGGGAAAAGTGCACAGGTTTATGAGAATGACACCAGCGATGCAGATAAATTGGAGAAGTTGGGAATGTTTTCTTTGCTCAGGAGATTTGATGGAAGTCTTCAAAACCATGACTGTCTGGACAAAGCTGATAGAGAAAACTGTTCCCATTTACAAAAGAATTGAGAGTGAGTGAGCACAATTTAAAGTAATTTGCCAGAGAAGCAACGGAAGAAGAAAATACAAAGCTAGCATTTGAGATCTGGAATGCACTGCCTGGAAATGTGGTGAAGGCTTTCAAGAAGGCATTAGATGATCATTTGAATGGAAGCAATATGCAAGGTCAAAGGGAAAAGGAGAATGGAGTGAAGTCACAACGTTGCATTGGAGACTGGGCACAGGGACAACGAGCAGAATGGTTTCCTTCTGCACCATAACAATTCTTTGAGCGATGGGTAATCCAGAATGTGGGAACGGACTCTCAGGATAATGAGTTTATCACTTTGGACTCAGGAGGAAGACAAATGCTTCGGAATCTTTAGAATAGTCTACTTCAGAATGTTGTGGATGTCCCTCCAGTATATTCAAAGCTGAACTCTCAGGGGATGAAGGGACATACAGTCATAGAGATTTACAGCACAGAAAGAGATCCTTCAGTCCAACTCGTCCATGCCGACCAGATTTCCTAAATTAACCAAGTCCCACTCGCCAGTATTTGGCCACATCTCTCTAAACCCTTCCTATTCATGTACCCTTCCAAATGCCCTTTAAATGTTGTAATTGTTGTGGAAGACAGGAAAGTGGATTCCAGGCCATGGTCTGACTGAATGGTGGAGCAGGCCCAATGGGTTGTATGATGTTACTGTCTGTTCCAGTTTCCTTCATTACCTACTAACAATACTTGCACAATAGAAACGGAATCAGATCACAAGAGTTTAAAGGTGCTGCAGCTTCTAGAATCTTCTCAACACATTCTTGCCAACACACATTCTCTGGTGGCAGGCAACAGAATTTCTGTTCAATATGTCTCCTCAGAATGAAGTAAATCACAGGCTGCAAACGGGACCAGGATTACAAGGACATCTTTGAATATCATCCTTAATGAACAGTATCCAAACAGCACATTCCTGCAAACAGTTCACTAATAGTCTAGGAAACTAGGCTGTCCTTGGCTAGCCTGTATTCAGAGCCAACAATAGGTAATCACAGTTTGGAACAGCTGACACCCAAGAGAAATATACAACAGAACAGTAAAAAGAAATCCGCATTTATATAACACCTTTCATAACCTCAGAATGCCCTAAAGCGTTTTAATGCCAATGAAATGCTTTTTAGTCATGGTTATACTAAAGGAAATGTAGCAGTCCATTTGTACACAGCAGAATCCCACAAACAGCTTGGGGCACTCACTGAATAATCGGTTACAGTCACACTAGCTAAGGGACAAATGTTGGCCAGGCTCTAGAGACAACCCCCATATTCTTCTGCGATACTGAAGCCCATGGACATCAACAGTGGACTACAGCTTCAGTCTATGCCCAGGTACAGTTTCAGTGCAGCAACTGGAAGAGTGAGCTAGCTGAGCCCTTCTCCAATACACAGAGTGGGACAGATGCTATGTAAAATAATCACAATCTTGCATATGCAAATCAGCAGAAATATTTGTCCAGTGCAAACGTGTAAAGCAGTGACTATATGATATGCCTTCACCAGGTTCTAAGGTGCTTCAGCAGAGCATTATCAAACTATCTGACAACTAACCACATACAAGGAGAATAGATAACATGTCCACAAATACAGTCAAAGAGATAAGAAATGAGGAATAATTTTAAAAGTCAAAAGAGATGTTCAGCTTGGAAATTTCAGAGCTTAGACTTTTCATTCAGATTTCAGATTTAGCTCTTGGACTGGGAGGTGTGCTGCCCACATTTATAGATGCTAACAAAACAGGAGTAATGAGTAACTGAGGCCACGATTCTGAAGAGAAAAGGAATCAAGAGGGTATTGATGGAATGATGGAATAGCATGCATATGGCAGATGGAAATCAACGTCAGACAGTGTAAGATGGCACATTTATATTAAGAATATAATACCTTGCTTTTAGGAAAGGCTGTCGCATCAGCGTTTATGCTCATAGGTATTAAAGAGAATTGTGGGATTATGAACAAATAGCAAAAACATACTGGAACACTGGGTTTTAAGAGGCATATTTGTAAAAGTTGTAATGTAATGATAAATCTATAAAACCTTATGATCCTGTTGGGAACAATGATAAAATGCTGAGGAGAGCTTAGAGTCCAAATCTGCAAGATTCTGCTTGGTATAAGGAAATACTGATACAGAGAAAGTCTTGATGAATTGATTCTGTTGGAAGAGAAGGAATCATAAAATGATATGATAGAGGTCATGAAAACAGTGGGAAAAAAAGTGGGAAAGAATAGGCAGCACTTGGTTGTTTCCGGTGATTGAAAATTGAGAATGAAGGGAGATATGACAGACACTAATGTGAACAGCCTGTGCTAAACTGTCCATTTCCATGTTAAAACTTTCTATGCATTTAAGAAATATTCAACAACTTGTTTCTCAGGACCAAGGATGATCTGCTTCCTCTCCAGTCTGACGAGTTGCAAGATGGTGGAGTTCAATGTAGACTATATATTGGTTACACAGTCATACGGTATGTTCCCAAATGAAACCAATCCCACCTGCCTGCATTTACTCCATATTCTTCCAAACATTCCTTATTCATGTACTTATCCAAATGTATTTTAAACATTGGGAAGTCATGTTGAGGTCATACAGGACATTGGTGAGGCCTCTTCTAGAATACTGTGCCCAGTTCTGGTTACCCAGTTATAGAAAGGATATTATTAAACTGGAAAGGGTTCAGAAGAGATTTACCAGGATGTTGCTGGGCATGGAAGGTTTGAGTTATAAAGATGGCTGGATAGACTGGGACCTTTTTTACTGGAGTGTAGGAGGTTGAGAGGTGACCTGATAGAAGTTTATAAAATAATGAAAAGTACAAATAGAGTTAATGGTAGTTGTCTTCTCCCCAGGATTTGGGACCGGGGTGGGGGGGGTTCAACACAAGGGGGCCCATTGTATGGAATGCACTTTCAGAGGAAGTGATGGATGCAGGTACAGTTATAGTCATAGAGTCATACAGCATGGAAACAGACCCTTTGGTCCAACTAATCCATGCCAAACATAATCCCAAACTAACCTAGTCCCATCTGTCTGCATCTGGCCCATATCCTGCCAAGCTTTTCCTATTCTTCCTGTAGTTATCCAAATGTCTTAAACTTTGTAATTGTACACAAATCCACCACTTACTCGGGAAGTTCATTCCACACAAAAACCACCTGCTGTGTAAAAATAAGCCTCTTTTTTTTAAAAAAAGTCTCTCCTCTCACCTTAAAAATGTGCCTCCTAGACTTGAAATCCCCCATCCTATGGGAAAGACAACTGCCATTAACTCTATCTATACTGTTCATGATTTTATAAACCATTAGGTCACCTCTCAACCTCCTCCACCCCAACGAAAAAAAAGCCCCAGCCTACCAAGTCTCTCCTTATAGCTCAAACCCTCCATGCTCAGCAACATACCAGTAACTCTTTCCTCAACATGCTCCTGCTTAATAATATCCTTCTTGTAAGATGGGGACCAGAGTTAGACTTGGAGGGTTGGTCATGTTTCTCAAGAATGGTCCTGAAGTAGTTAAGGGTAAAGTTGAACAATATATGGGTATCTTAGTCGACCTAACACTAAACAATCCCATTCACTATCAATCATCACACAAATAGGTGCATAGCACAAGGTCCATGGTTATCACATTTAAACTGCGCAGTACTCCAATCAAATGTTGCTTTAACTACCACATTCAGTCTTAACCCATAAGACACACTCAGGGTTGAAGCCAGTGTACTGAGCAGCAGGAGACTAACACCTGCATCAGTAGACAGAGTAATCACAAACAATAGAAGATATTTGGGATTCTGAGTCCTGAATACTGTCATATATGGGACAGCAAATCATAAAGGTTAGGTGAGTGGTCAGATGCATGGCAGATGCAGTTTAATGTGGATAAATGTATGGTTATCCACTTTGGTGGCAAGAATAGGAAGGCAGATTACTACCTAAATGGAATCAATTTAGGTAAAGGGGCAGTACAGAGAGATCCGGGTGTTCTTGTACACCAGTCAATGAAGGTAAGCATGCAGGTACAGCAGGTAGTGAAGAAGGCTAATAGCATGCTGGCCTTCATAACAAGAGGGATTGAGTATAGAAGCAAAGACGTTCTTCTGCAGCTGGACAGGGCCCTGGTGAGACCACACCTGGAGTACTGTGTGCAGTTCTGGTCTCCAAATTTGAGGAAAGACATTTTGGCTATTGAGGGAGTGCAGCGTAGGTTCACGAGGTCAATTCCTGGAATGGAGGGACTACCTTACATTGAAAGACTGGAGCGACTGGGTTTGTATACCCTTGAGTTTAGAAGACTGAGAGGGGATCTGATTGAGAAATAAGATTATTAAAGGATTGGACACTCTGGAGGCAGGAAACATGTTTCCGCTGATGGGTGAGTGCCGAACCAGAGGACACAGCTTAAAAATACGGGGTAGACCATTTAGGACAGGGATGAGGAGAAACTTCTTCACCCAGACAGTGGTGGCTGCGTGGAATGCTCTGCCCCAGAGGGCAGTGGAGGCCCAGTCTCTGGATTCATTTAAGAAAGAGTTGGATAGAGCTCTCAAGGATAGTGGAATCAAGGGTTATGGAGATAAGGCAGGAACAGGATACTGATTAAGGATGATCAGCCATGATCATATTGAATGGTGGTGCAGGCTCGCAGGGCAGAATGGCCTACTCCTGCACCTATTGTCTATAAGTACAACCAAAACATGCCATGGCAAATCATGGAAGTCATATGATAGGTGCACAGTTCAAACAAGTGAGAAGCAAATTTATTGGCAGGCGTCATGACGTTTTCCCAATGTTAAGAATAATCAGTAAGTCCAAATCAACTTGAGACGATGAAGGCAAAATGCTGGAAAGAGATGTTTTTGAAAAAGGATTTTAGGTTCTTTCTGAAGGGTTGAGCTAAGTTTGCCTAACAGACCTGCACCTCAGTAACAGAATGTCACCAAATTATCTGATTAATGAGATCATAATTATGCTAATCCCGAGTTCCCCTAATGTATAAAATGGCATGTTCTGCACAAGAACTCAATGGGTAACAATCAGAAGTAGGAGTGCTGAAAGATATTTTTATTTTTCTGGTTTGTAGATTGATCAAAAACTATTAGGGCATCTATCAGCATCTAAATCAGACAGTGCTTCAACCCATGGGTCATTTCAGTTTCACAGCAGGCAGCTTTTACCAGAGGGTTTGCAGCTTGTCAGTATCAACTATTCAAGCCAGTTGGAAAGGTGACTGGAGACGACTCAAACCAATCAGATCCATTGGAAGGTAGCACTACTCCATCTTAACCAATCAGATTGGGTGATATCTGTCAAAATCAATTAATCATTTTTCTTTCAAAAACAATTTGAAATGATATCAGTCCTTTAAAGTAGTAAAACATTTCAAAGTACTTTGCCAGGAGGTTATCAAAGTTTGACAACAAGCCACTTTAAGGTGTTACTAAGAGAGATATCCACAGTCTTTAACAAAAATACATTTATACAGTACCTTTACTGTAATAAAATGTCCCATGGTACTTCACATGAGTATTTAAGACAAAACTTGACACTGAGCCACATAAGGTGATATGAAATCAATCAGTCAGGCGTGTAGCAGAATAGACCTACCTAGAGGAGATAAAGAAATGGATGAGGTTTCTGCACAGGGGTGGATCTGTACATGGGTAAGAACAAATTACTGCAGATGCTGGAGTCTGAATTGAAAACAACAAAATGCTGGGGATCACAGCGGGTCAGGCAGCATCCATGGAGAGACAGCAAGCTAACATTGAGTCTCTCATGAAGAGTCATCTAGACTTGAAACGTCAGCTTGCTCTCTCTCCACGGATGCTGCCTGACCCGCTGTGATCTCCAGCACTTATTGTTTTCTGTAACTGGGTACCTTCATTCCGAAGATGGCGCCGTAAGTAGTGACTTGTAAACTTTTCACTGTACCCATATGAGCACATGCGACAAGAAACCTAATTCTAAATTCTAATTTGAAACAAGGATGAGAAGTTTTAAAATTGAAGCATTGTTAGACATGGGATGAGATATTTCAGCAAATATGGGTGAAGAGTAAACTCCATTCAGTGCCACTTTAGACATTGGTGTTGGATTCCACTAGCCCATACTGGATTCAGCAAGCCCACACTGGATTCCGCGAGTCCAATGTTGCAAAGATATGGGTGAAGGTTTCAGCAGCAGCTGAATTGAAGCAGAGTAATACGAAATGAGAACTGAAAATTAATTAATGGAGAAATACAGTAATGCATTTATTTTACATTTGTTTCCAAAGACTTTTTTAAAATTTTTATGGAAGGTTTGTAATTCAGCCTTCAAATGTTCTCATTTTTCCAAAATGTCTTTCTGGAAAATGTCCAGCAGCTACTTTTTTGAAATTTCAAAAGCAGCTGTAACCACTATTTGAGATAAGAAAGATGCTTTTAGTGAGTATTGGGCTACATTTGAGTCTTTCCGTAACTGATTAAGTTGCCAGTGTGTGGGTTAGGGTTAGAAATGCTGCAAGATAGGTAAGTTTTACATAATTAGAAATAGCACTGAATTTTACCGAATAGAAGGTGGTCATTTGGCCCATTATGTTTATACCAGCTTCTGAAACAGCTACACAGCTAGACCATTCCCCAGCCCTATCTCTGTAGTTGTCTAATTTTCACTTTCAAATATACGTCCAGTTCTCTTTTGAAACCTCAAATGGAAGCTGCCTCTGCCATTCTCCCAGGCAGCGCATTCCAAATCCAAACAACTGAGTGAAGTTTCTCCACACCTCATTCCTAGCTCTCTTGCTGACAATCTTCAAATTGTGACCTCCAGTTACTGACAGACCAACCAGATCCAACCATTTGAATGGCTTCCACACTCACACTACTGACTATACTTCAAAGATACCTTATTTGCTACAAAATGTTTTGGTACATCCAAGCCATAAAAGATCCTACACAAAATAAAGTATTTATTTAATAATCAATAAGACAGTTTATAAAACAATTTATAAGCCCTAACTTGGAGAGGGCCAAATCAAACCCACCAATAACTCAAATGTCAGTGCCTACCTTGATTCCCATTAACCAGAGGAATGTTTTCATCTTTTTTACTGGCAACACAACGCCTTTCCAGGCACAGTTAAAATATTTAAAAGACACTTGGATAAGTACTTGAATACGAAAGGTTTGGAGGGATACGGCTAGCAGCAGCCAGTTGGAATTAGCTTTGGTTTGGGATTATGATCAGCATGGACTGATTGGGCCAAAGGGTCTGTTTCCCTGCTGTATGACTATGTCGACAAGAGTCATTTCGGCTCTCTATCCAGGAAGGGCTGCAGTAAAAGCAATGCTGGTAAAATTTGCCTTCATTTTTGTGCACTTCACAGCTTAGTCACACTACAGGCATGCAATCATTTTCATTTACGAGTTATTAAATAAACCTTTTGACAAGTTCACAAGTGTTATGCAGGGTGGATGCCACTATTGGCAATAAATGTTGATGATTGTTAACACATTCATAGACCTAACACTACAGGCAATTTAGCATGGCCAATTCACCTGACCTGCACATCTTTTGGATTGTGGGAGGAAACCGGAGCACCCGGAGGAAACCCATGCAGACACGGGGAGAACGTGCAAACTCCACACAGTCAGTCGCCTGAGGCGGGAATTGAACCCGGGTCTCTGGCGCTGTGAGGCAGCAGTGCTAACCACTGTGCCACCGTGCTGCCCACAAAGGGAGGCATTCTCATGTTAGCATCACCTTAAAGTAACAGACAGTATTGCCTGTCGAGCATTTATCCACTGAGTTGGGTTAATGCCATGTATTAATCCTTTGAAAACAGAAACATATTAAAACACACAGAGGTATCCAACAAAAAGAATCTAGGTTAACATTTCATGAGAACTTTAATTGAGAAACCTTGTTTTAAGGTATTATTTTGACGCTATCAGCACATCTTTACCCCTTCTAAAGTTACTTCAAATACTGAAAACAGTATTCCTCTTCAATCAGGTTGGCTTGGCTGCTTAAGTTTGCCCTGGGGTCAAACATAAATGGGCGATAATGAGGAATCTACTTTTGATTGAGATTAATGCTGGTGTGAGCCGTAAATATTGTCATTCACAGATTAACAGTGTTTCTGGGGTTAGATTCCCAGCAAAAAGGGCTGGGCCACGAGAAGTAGGATTGAAGTCTACCCAGTTAGTTTGATTTTTACCCTCAAAATCTTCTGCAACTCTTTGAGAACTACCATTTTCTGCTGGGATAACAGAATTACAGGGAGAACAAAAAGGCAAGAAATGTACCAAATAAAGTGCCAAAACAAAATTCAGTGAAAAGAAGGAGGTGTCTGCAAAGTCATGTATAAAAATAAATTAGTGAAAAATACCCTCAATAAATAAATGGCGTTAGATATTGGAGAATTGTCTAAAGATTAATCTCCAGAGCTGATTTCTGGATGTTCAGAAAAATAAACTTGTCCATACTGAATCCGAAGAATCTAAATTAGATTAGATTAGATTAGATTACTTACAGGGTGGAAACAGGCCCTTCGGCCCAACAAGTCCACACTGACCCGCCGAAGCGCAACCCACCCATACCCCTACCCATACATTTACCCCTTTAACCTAACACTATGGGCAATTTAGCGTGGCCAATTCACCTGACCCTGCACATCTTTGGACTGTGGGAGGAAACCGGAGCACCTGGAGGAAACCCACGCAGACACGGGGAGAACGTGCAAACTCCACACAGTCAGTCGCCTGAGTCGGGAATTGAACCCGGGTCTCTGGCGCTGTGAGGCAGCAGTGCTAACCACTGTGCCACCGTGCCGCCCATGAATCTGGGCTCAATCTGTACAAACTTATTCTGCAGCCATAAAGGAAACTGAAATTTCAATTCCAAATTGTGTCTTCATAGAGACCCCACCAAACATGATCAACTCCAAATTCTCTCTCTCCCTCTCTCTGTGCATATATTCATGCTCAGGGCAACTTTACAGCAGCAAGAGAGTGAAAGCATCAGGCAGATACAATCAACAGCAGACTCATTGCTATCCCTTATCATCTCCACATTAGTTTGACATTAAACCCCAACTGAATTATTTTTCTGGGAGTGTTCCAAATGCCCGCCCATCTCTCCCCTACTTTCTACAAAACGTTCTTTTAAATTTCAGACGGAAGTCAATTTGAAATCTCAATTCATCAAATTTACATCCTCTCCAAACTTGAATGTAAAAAAACGCCAAACACTGATACCAAATTGGCTTGCTAGTTTCTTCAAGAATATTGGTCATATATGGCATGCTCCTCAGTCACATGAAGTGAGGAGACAGTGGGTGAAGTTTAATGCACTTCCCCAAGGTGGTTTTGGAGGGGAAGTTATAGTGTTTAAAGCAGGCTATAAAGATGTGGAGTAGAAATCGCACTGCCATTCCACCGCGACATCAATTCAGACAAGCCTTTAAATTGGGGCCTTCACGTGAGCAAACAATGCACTCAGTGCCTGATAAAGGAATGGGGGACCCACTGAACAATAGCCAGATTCCCTTTCTTCTGACCTCCCCACACAAGTATGGACTTGCATCACACCCTCAGCCACCTGTGGTCTGGTCCCTCTCTAGTCGTGCAACTTTAGAGACTGGATTGCCATCTGCTGCTGTCAAGGTACGGGTGTATGTGCATTGTGTGTCCAATTTCACTGCCTTTTAACCTAGTTCAGGTCCCCTGCTTGCCACTCGAACACTAGATTAGAATTTACCCAAAAGAGTGACATAGTTCTCCATAAGAAAGTAAGGGATGGGAGCAGAATTAGGCCATTCAGCCCATCGTGTCTATTCCATCATACGATCCTAGCTGATAGACTTTTTAACTACATTGCCCTACTTTCTTACGATAACGTTTGATCCCCTTACTAATCAAGGACTTATCTCAGTTTTAAATACACTCAATGACTTGACCTCCACAGATTCACCACTCTCTGGCTGAAGAAATTCCTCCTCATCCCCCTCATTTTGAGACTGCACTTTGTTCCTAGTCTTTCCGAATAGTGGAAACACCGACTCCAGGAAGTCAGGGACAGCATAAAGGCCGGAGGATTGGGAAGCTTTTAAAAAGCTTCAAAGGATAACTAATAAAAAAAAAGCAATAAGGGGAGAAGATGAAATACGAGAGAAAGCTAGCTCGTAACATATAAAAAAAACTGCAAGAGCTTTTGTTTAAAAGACATATGAACGTAAGAGAGAGGCAAGAGTGAACATTGGACTGCTGGAAATGGAGGCTGGAGAAGTGGTATTGGAAAATAAAGAAATAGTGGAGGAATTGAATAGGTACTTTGGAGATATCTTCACAGCAGAAAACACCAGTGTCATACTAGAACTTCAAGGCAGTCTGGGGACAGAGAGGAGTGTAGTGGCTACCACTAAGGGGAAGGTACTTGGGAAGATGAAAAGGTCAGAAGGTGGATGAATGTCCCAGACTTGATGGACTACACCCTAGAGTTCTGAAGGAAATAGCTGAGGAGATTGTGGAGGCATTAATGGTGATCACTGGAGTTAGGGACTTGAAAATGGATAATGTTACACCCCTTTTTAAGGAAGACAGGCAGAAACTATAGGCCGATTCGCTTGACCTTGGTCATTATGAAGGATAAGATTGCAGAGTACTTGCAAGAGCATGGTAAAATAGGGCCGAGTCAGCAGGGTTTTGTCAAGGGGAGGTAATGCCTGACTAATCTGTTTGTCTAATTTGCTTGTCAAAGAGCAGTGGATTTTATTTGGATTTCCAGAAGGTCTTTGACAAGGTGCCACGTATGATTAGAGCCATGGTATTAGGTACGGGGATGGATAGAGGATTGGCTGCCTGGCAGAAGGCAGAGAATAGGGCTAAAAGTGTCTTGTTCAGGATGGCAGCCAATATCTTGTAGAATTCCTCAGGGGTCCATGTGGGGATCACAATTATTGATGCAAGACATTACCAACACAGACGAAGGAACTGAGAGCTTCTTGCTAAGTTTGCAGAATGCACAAAGATAGGTGGAGGGGGCAAGTGATGTTGAGGAAGCAGGGAGGCTGCAGAAAGAGTTGGACCGGCTGGGAGTGTGTATCCCATCTGCCACTTCTTGCACAATGTGGAAATTGTGAGGTTATGCACTTTAATAGGAAGAATAGAGGCATTGATTATTTCTAAATGGGGATAGACTTTGGAAATCTGAAGCATAAGAGTCCTAGCTCAGGATTTTCATAAGGTTAGCACACAGGTTCAGTTGGCAATTAGGAAGGCAAATGTAATGTTAGTGTTCATTTCAAGATGGCTCGAACACAAAAGCAGGGATGCACTGCTGAGGCTATGTAAGGCTCTGGTCAGAATGCATTTGGAATATTGAGAGCAGTTTGAGCCCCGTATCTAAGGAAGGATGTGCTGGTGCTGGAGGGGTCCAGAGGAGGTTCAGAAGAACAACTGCAGGGTTTAATGGCTTGTCATATGAGGAACAGTTGAGGACTTTGGATCTGTACTGAGTGGAGTTTAGAAGGATGCGGGGAAAATTTGAATGAAACCTACAGAATAGGGAGAGGCCTGGATAGAATGGACATGGAGAAGATGTTTCCACAAGCAGGGCCTGTGGGCACAGTCTCAGAGTGAAAGAATGAATTTCTTCAGACAGAGGGTGGGGAATCTGTGGAACACATTGCACAGAGATTTGTGGAGTCCAAGTCATTGTATGTATTTAAGACAGAGATGGGTTCTTGATTGGTAAAGGGGTCAAGACTAATGGGGAGAAGGCAGGAGAAATGTAACAGGCATAATCAAATGACTGAGTGGCCTAAATCAGCTCCTGTATTTTATGGTCTTAGTAAATGGCACATGGAAAGGATTAAGGGATTGAGGAGAAGCGTTGAACAGGTGGTGGGAAACAGCCAGCAGCAGTTAACTGGAAAGAGTAGAAGATTAGTAAGAATAGTAGGTTATTAAGTACAGTTTATGAAAGTGGATTTTGGAGCCAGGCAGCTAATATATTTCTCATTTAAAAATTACAAGTCAGAAATGTAACCCAATATTATTCCATTATTTCTCATGGGAAAGTGATTTTCATTTCACAAGTTTTCTTTTAGGAACACATCAAGAGTGCTAAACAAGTGATAGTTGTCCTATGATCCTTTCCTCCAATAAACTGGCACTTCTCGCCAGGTTCAAAGATCATTGCACGTGCTGACATCCTTAAAGGCACAGCACCTGTATGATTAGCACATTCATACAAATACAGCAGGTGTTCAAATAACAATTTTAAAGCAGATCCTTATCTTATATTACTCTTACAAGCTGCAATGTGTGACAAGCATGTTTCCAAAGAGATGGAAGGGGAAAATATCCTATCTACATCCATTCTGTAAACATGTTGTATGCTTCAATGAGATCATCTCTCTGTCAAAGAGTCATAGAGCATGGAAACTGACCCTCTGGTCCAATCAGTCTATTCCAACTATCATCCCAAACTAAACTAGACCCACCAGCCTGCACTATATCCCTGCAAACATTTCTTATTCATGCACTTACCTCAATGTCTTTGAAACATTGTAACTGTACCCGTATTCACCACTTCCTCCGAAAATTCATTCCACACAAGCACCACTCTGTAAAATATATGCCCTTCCTGTCTTTTAAAAAAATCTTTCCCCTCTCACTTTAAAAATATGCCTTCTAATCTTGAAATCCGCTCCCTTCGGGAAAAGGCATCTGTCATTTACCTTATCTATACCCCTCATGATTTTATAAACTTTTATAAGGTCATCCATCAACATCTTACATTCCAGTGAAAAATGTCACAATCTATGCAACCTCTCCATATAACTCAGACCCTCCATTCCTAGCAACATCCTGGCAAATCTCTTCTGAACGGTATCCTGATTCATGATACCCTTCGTATAGCTGGGCAACTAGAACTGGACACAGTGTTCCAGAAGCGTCCTCACCAATATCCTGTACATTCTTCCAAACTCTAAAGATTACAGGTCCAGTTTGCTCAATATCTCCTCATAAAACAATTCAATCATCTCAGGGGTGAACCTGGTGAATCTTTATTGGATTCTCTCACTGGCGCACTCACTTAGGAAAGGAGAGCATAACTGTCCACAGTACTACTGTGCACTAATTGGGTTGCTGCGAGAAAGAGGCATCCTTCTTGTAACTTCTGTTTGGTTCTGAAACAGGTATCTGACTATCTCAGACATAATTCAGAAAATGAGAGGACACTCTTTCAACTGAAAAATTAAAATGCAACACAACTATGTTTAACAGCAGTCATGAGAAATTGTTCCTAAATTATCCCATTTTCGCAACAAGTTGGAGCTCAAGGGAGAGCTGAATAGGCTGGGGCTCTTGCCCCTGGAGTATCGGAGGCTGAGGAGTGACCATATAGAGGTTTATAAAATCATGAGGGGCATGGATGGGGTGAAGAGCCAAGGGTTTTTTCCTCAGGTTAGGGGAGTCTAAAACTAGAACAGATAGCTTTAAGGTGAGAGGGGAAAGATTTAAAAGGGACCTGAGGGGCAACTTTTTCAAGCAGAGTGTGGTGCTTATATGGAAAAAGCTGCCAGAGGAAATGGTGGAGGCTGGTACAATTACAGCATGTAAAAAGGCACCTGGATGGGAATATGAATAGGGAGGGGTTAGAGGGATAGGGCCAAATGCTGACAATGGGATTAGATCAGATTGGGATATCTGGTCGGTATGGATGAGTTGGATCAGAGAGTCTGTTTCCATGCTCTACAACCCCGAGTCTATAAACCCAACTGATGATCACGATTCCATGTCGAAACTAGCAACACAGAAAATTAAATAGATCATTGGTGCTGCATTGATGAGTTGATGCATTCCAATACTAATGATTAGCTATGGTGATCTAATCCCTATTTAGATCTATTACAACTCAATTCGTCCGCAAGTGTCATTGCAATAATTTGTTCTCAGCATACATTCTTAAATTCCTGATGATAATCACAGATTATGGAGATCACATGCAGTCATCCTGATATAAGAATCTAGAATGCTGCCCAAGACATCACTGACCTCTCACTTGAATACTTAACAGATCATTTCAACAAAAAGCAAAATATTACAGATGCAACAAATCTGAAGTGAAAAGGAACATCAATGTTGGAAACACTTAGCAGGTCAGGCATCTTAAGTAGAGAGAAGAGGTCATCAACTAGGCATGCCAATCCAGTCTCACTCTCTCCAAAGATGCTGCCTTGACCTGCTGATTATTTTGAATCTTTTGGGAAGATGCTGAAACATAATTCATTCTGTGTGTGAATGGGAGGTCAGTTCTCAACGCTCAGCGATATTCCGAGAGCCAACTTCACAACTCACCAGTTTTGAGGCTTGAGTATCAACTTCTCACTGAAAGTTTTAATTCGTAAAATGAATTCAAGTTTCCAAGAAACCATGGTCATCATTCGTCGCACCTTGTACCCCACCATCCCCAAACAAGGTTAGCCTTAATGAAGAATTTGCATTTACATAGCACCTTTCCCAATTCTAGAATATCAACATTTCAAAACCAATTATGTAATTCTGGAGTATCTCCTGTCACACAGTAAAAGGTAACAGCTAATTTACAGCCAGCAACTCCCGCATACAGCAAAAAAGTAAACCTGCTTTTGGATATAGGATGGGATAAAAGTACTGGGTGACCCCAATGGGGGTTTTTCCACAATTGATGATGGTGGTCATGGTCATCATCCCCAGACTAACTTCTGAGTTTCTCAATTTGATTCATTGAATTTAAAATTCCACCAGGGCCTGTAGTCGGATTCAAACCTGTGTCACCCATAGCCTTAGCCTCTGGGATGACAAATCCAGTGACATTCCCACACTGATACTGTTTGTTTTAAGAAGGGTTAAGGTGTACAGCCAATAACATACATTTGCTATAGGAGAATATTATTAAATTGGAGAAGATGCAGAAACTGGAAGTTTTGTGTTATAAGGAGAGGCTGGGACACTTTTGTTGGAGTGTAGGAGGGTGACATGTGACCTAAGAGGTTTATGACATTGTGAGGAGCATGGATAGGGGAAATAGTCAAGATCTTTTCACCCAGGTAGAGGATTCCAAAATTAGAGGGCATAGGTTTCAGATGAGAGAAGAAAGATTTAAAAGAGACCTGAGGGGCAACGTTTTCACACAGAGGAGTGGTGAGCTGCCACAAGAAGTGGTGGAGGCAGATATGGTTATAACATTTAAAAGACATTTATACAGTTACATGAATAGGAAAGGTTTAGAGGGATTTGAGCCAAACGGCTTGTTTCTGTGGACTGTAGAGCTCTATGACTCTGCTGGGACACCAGGATATTCCCCCTATCCACCTCTCCTTCAAGCACTGTGTAGGATAGCCTCCATCCATCTGAAAGGTTAAATGGAGCTTCAGTTTATTCAGTTTCACATCTCATTGAAAAAGAGGCACAAGTGACCAGATAGCACTCACTCCAACATCTTGCTGAATGTCAGTCTAAATTATGAGACAAGTCACTGGAAAGGCATATGCGCACAGGAACCACTGAACGAAGGTTCACGTATGGAGGATCCTTTACTCAATAAAGCAGCAGCAGCAGTAAGGGTTAAACTTTGAAAATAAAAGGAGCTAAGATGAGCTCAGCCTTAACTGTAATGGGACCAGAGGAGTCACAGAAGAGATAAATGGGCTTTGGATAGGATTTTAAACTTGTAAAAATGGATCTAGTAAAAATAAGATAATCCTGAAGATAAAGGCAACAATAGGAGAGTAAAGATCAGACAAGGCTGAGGAGTAAAGGGTAACAAAGCAGAGGGCAAACATAGAAGATAGACTAAAAATAAACTGTCTGGAAAAAAATTGATAAAAATGAATTAAATTGCCAACACAGGAATCTGCAGTGTTTGAAAGGAAACAGGAACTGGAGTCAGACATGGTTGGGATAACTGAAATTTTGCATAACAAAGAGCAAGACAGGAACTTGAATAGGAGGCAAGATTGGGTAGCTGTGCAGAAATGGAAAACAATGAATAGTAACATAGAACAGAATAGCCACCCACCTCAACACGAATAAATGTCTGTCCAAATTAGATTTAGTTTTATTTAATAGTCACTTGCACCTAGGTACAGTAAAAAAAGTGTATGGGATTACAGAATAAATTACTGCATAAATTTTATAAATAGTAAAATACTAACAGATCTGGTTGAGAGTTGAAAAGACTTTCAGGCTCTCTCACTTTCTCAGTCATTCAGAGACAAAACCTTAAAGTAAAACCAGCTCAAAGTTTTCCTTCTCAATGGAGTGGCTTGTAAACCTGAAAGTTTCAAATATCATGTTTCTCACACAAAATGAAAGGGAAAACAAAGATCGATCACATTAATTCGATTATTCTACCTGGTCAACTAAAGTGTAAGTGAAGTGGAGGAAGAAATATGAGTAAATCTATGAAATGTTCAGGAAACATAAAATGAAAATGTAAAATTTAAACTACCCCTAAATAAATGATAAAATGAGATAACAGGAAAGGGGAATGGAGATTTTACAGTGTAATCGGGATTGCTTTGCCATCTAGTATTAGAAAAAAATCCCAACAATTAATAAAAAAAAATAGTAACAGGAAATGTATTAGAGGTAAGAGAGGTTAGTGTAGAGGAATATCTGGGTAATAGCTATAGTGATACAATAATATTTATTGTAATGATTAAGACAAAGACCAAAGCAATAAATGAGAAAAATATTTGAAGGGATGAGAATGGGACTACAGGAGGTAACCTGGACAAACGACAGAGAGCAGTGAGAAATCCATTTTAAAAATGGATTAATAGAATTCAAGTGAAATATACCCTGTTTTAAATAAAAAGGAACTGCCAATATTGACAGTGTGGATGAATAAATAGATGTAGAATTGGGCTATAGAGAGGCTGAATAGGCTGGGGTTCTTCTCTCTGGAGTGTCAGACATTGAGGGGTGACCTAATAGAAGTTTATAAAATCATGAGGGGCATAGGTAGGATAGACAGTCAAGGTCTTTTCCCCAGGGTAGGGGAGTCCAGACTAGAGGGCATAAGTTTAAGGTGAGAGGAGAAGACTGAAAGGGACCTAAGGGGTAACATTTTCATGCAGAGGGTGGTGTGTGCATGGAATGAGCTGCCAGAGGAAGTGGTGGAGGTTGGTACAAGGACAACATTTAAGAAGACATCTGGATGGGTAGACGAATAGGAAGGGTTTAAAGGGATATGAGCCTAGATTAATTTACGATATGTGGTTGGCAAGATGAGTTGTATAGCTCTATGACTCTATGAGATGTGGTCAAAAGTGAAACCAATTACAATAACTACACTAAATACTTAGACAAGGAAGAGGATGAAAAAGGAAACAGGCAAGGAAAGAACAATCAGAAAAGTAAAGAGGAACCACAACATTTAATATGGAGGAAAGCAAAATAGTGAGCTTGTACAGACACATTAATAAGAAAAGAAAATCAGGATATGGAAAGAGCCAATTAAGGCAAGCTCAACTCATAGATAACAGAAAATTAGTAATAAGTTAGCTCGCTCAGCTGGAAGGTTTGTTTTCAGATGTTTCATCACCATACTAGGTAACATCAGTGAGAGTAACTGGTGAAGTGCTGGTGGTATGTCCCACCTCTCTATTTATAGGTCTTGGTTTCTTAAGGTGGGTGATGACATTTCCAGTTTTCTTTTCTGAAGGGAAGGTAGTTTGGATCTAAATTGATGTGTTTATTGATGGAGTTCTGGTTAGAATACCATGCCTCTAGGAACCCTCGTGTGTGTCTTTGTTTCGCCTGTCCTCGGGTATGTGTTGCGCCCCAAAATGGTGTCCTTCTTTGTCTGTATCTATGGAAACTAGTGATATTGGGGCATGTCTTTTGGTGGCTAGTTGATGTTCATGTATCTAGGTGGCAGGTTTCTTGCTGGTTTGTCCGATGTACTGCTTTTTACAGTTCTTGCATGGTATTTTGTACTTGACATTGTTTTGCTGGTAGTATCTAATGGATCCTTTAGGTTCATCAGTCACTGTTTAAGTGTGTTGTGGGTTTGTGGGCTACCATGATGCCATGTGCTCTGAGTAGTCTGGAAGTCATTTCTGATATGCCTTTGATGTAAGGTAATGTGGCAATAATTTTTGGTTGCATTGTGACTGCTTGTTTGGGTTTGTTTGTGAGGAATCGGCAGATTGTATTTATTGGGTACCTGTTTTTCTTGAAAGCGTTGTATAGTTATGTTTTTCTGCTGTCTGTAATTTTAAAATTAGATTAGATTACTTAGTGTGGAAACAGGCCCTTCGGCCCAACAAGTCCACACCGACCCGCCGAAGCGCAACCCACCCAAACCCATTCCCCTACACCTAATGCTACAGGCAATTTAGCATGACCAATTCACCTAACCTGCACATTTTTGGACTGTGGGAGGAAACCGGAGCACCCGGAGGAAACCCACACAGACATAGGGAGAATGTGCAAACTCCACACAGACAGTCGCCTGAGGTGGGAATTGAACCTGGGTCTCTGGCGCTGTGAGGCAGCAGTGCTAACCACTGTGCCACCATGCTTGGATGCTGTAGTGTGTGTCGCTCTCCCTGGCTCCAGCATACAGACAAGCCAAGGAACTCCACCAAAAACTAAAAGATCTAATTGAAGATTCACACCACTCCATTCACTCCTCCCAAGAATTCCTGAACACCAAAGACATCAAGATAGAAGAGGATTAAATAACGGTCCCCTTTGATGTTACAGCCCTTTTCACATCAATTAACATCGACTTGGCCAAAGAAACACTGGCATCACTACCAGGAAAACCAGGACCACAAACACCAGGCAGCACTAACCTCATCAGCAAAGACAATATCCTCAAGCTAGTGGACCTGTGCCTCACCACCCACTTCACATTCAATAACAAAACCTCCAAACAAGTCAGTGGAACATCTATGGGATCACCAATATCAGGGCTCACAGTGGAAGCAGTAATGCAAAGACTTGAACAAGCTGCCCGATGAAGGGCTTTTGCCCAAAATGTCCATTTTCCTGATCCTCGGATGTTGCCTGACCTGCAGTGCTTTTCCAACACTACACTCTCGACTATGATTTCTAGCATCTGCAGTCCTCACTTTTTCCTGCCCTCCCATCTATCCAACACAAACTTTGGGTCCACTATGTAGATGACACCTTTGACGTCGTAAAACGGAACAAATTAGGAGGAAACACTCAACTCCATCAACAATATGCTGACAGACAGAAAATTCACAAAAGAGGAGGAGAACGACAACACACTCCCATTCTGAGACGTGACAGTTGAATGTACAGTTAACAGGGAGCTTCAAACCAGCATCTACAGAGAAAAACAACAAACACAGACCAAACACTTAGCTTCAGCAGCAACCATCCCAACACCCACAAACGGAGCTGCATCAAGACATTATTTCAACGAGCTACATCACACTGCAGCACCCAAGAACTACAAACAGCAGAAGAAAAATATCTATACAACATCTTCAAGGAAACCAGGTACCCAATAAACACAATCCGCCGATTCCTCAGAAACAAACCTAAACAAGCAGACACAACGCAACCAAAAACTACAGCCACATTACCTTACATTAAAGACATATCAGCAATGACTTCCAGACTACTCAGACCTCTTGGCATCATGATAGCCAAAAATCTACCAACACACTTAAACAGTGATTCATGAACCTAAAAGGATCCATTAGATACTATCAGCAAAACTAAAGCCATTTACAAGATACTATGCAAAAACTGTAAAACACACTGCATCAGGCAAACCAGCAGGAAACTTGCCACCAGGATGCATGAACACCAACTATACACCAAAAGACACAACCCACTGTCACTAGTTTCCATATGTACAGACAAAGAAGGACACCACTTTGACTGGGACAACAACCACATCCTAGGACAGGCGAAACAAAGGCATGCACAAGACAGGAGAATTCATACTCTCAACAAACAGTATTTCAATTCCATCTCAAACATCAAAAACTGTAAGTACAACAAACTTTTATCTACCCACCTCCATAACCAGCGCTCCTCAAACATTCCAGAAGATTCCCCTGGCCTCGGAAACACCATTAGCCATGTGGCTGATGCAGCTACCACCCCCACGCTGATTGATGATGTCACTTCTGCCCCCATCATGGCCACTCCCACAGCCACTTCCGCCCCTCACATCATCGCCGATGCCACACGCTCAGTGACTTCCGCCACCCCTACTGCCGTGTCTGCCACCACCTCCGCCCCCACCAGCGCCACTCACCTGCATTCTGCTGACACGCCCCCCACAGACCCCACTGTCACTATCCCCACCCCCCAGAACCCCGAGGGGAACACTACCCCTGCTCATGACTCTACCCCCATTCCCCCCACCATCACACCCACTCCAGGTACTGGCTCCGACCCCACTCCCAGCTCTACACCCACACCAGCTCCCAGCTCCCAGCCCTGCCGAGTTTTCACCATCCCTCCAGACCTCCCCCTCACTGAGGACGAACGATCAGTCCTTAACAAAGGACTCACCTTTGTCCCTCTCCGTCCACGCATCAATGAATTTAATACACGCCGTGACATCGAACAATTCTTCCGTCGCCTCCGCCTCCGAGCTTACTTTCACAATCAGGACTCCCGCCCACCTTCCGAGGACCCCTTCGCCCACCTCCAACACACTACATCCACCTGGACACCCCGCGCTGGCCTATTACCTCTCCTCGACCTCTTCATTTCCAACTGCCGCCGGGACATTAACCGCCTCAACCTGTCGACCCCCCTCCCCCACTCCAACCTCTCACCCTCACAACGCGCAGCCCTCCAATCCCTCTGCTCCAATCCTGACCTCACCATCAAGCCAGCGGACAAAGGGGGCACAGTGGTAGTCTGGCGCACTGACCTCTACATCGCTGAAGCCAAACGCCAACTCGAGGACACCTCTTCCTACCGCCCCCTTGACCATGACCCCACCCCCCATCACCAAACCATCATCTCCCAGACCATACACAACCTCATCACCTCAGGAGATCTCCCACCCACAGCTTCCAACCTCATAGTCCGGGAACCCCGCACTGCCCGGTTCTACCTCCTTCCCAAGATCCACAAGCCTGACCACCCTGGCCGACCCATTGTCTCAGCATGCTCCTGCCCCACTGAACTCATCTCTACCTACCTCGACACTGTCCTATCCCCCCTAGTCCAGGAACTCCCCACATACGTTCGAGACACCACCCACGCCCTCCACCTCCTCCAAGACTTCCGTTTCCCCGGCCCCCAACGCCTCATCTTCACCATGGATATCCAATCCCTCTACACCTCCATCCGCCATGACCAGGGCCTCCAAGCCCTCCGTTTTTTCCTCTCCAGACGTTCCCAACAGTACCCCTCCACCGACACTCTCATTCATTTGGCCGAACTGGTCCTCACCCTTAACAATTTCTCCTTTGAATCCTCCCACTTCCTCCAGACCAAAGGGGTAGCCATGGGCACACGTATGGGCCCCAGCTATGCCTGTCTCTTTGTTGGCTACGTAGAGCAGTTGATCTTCCGTAATTACACCGGCACCACTCCCCACCTCTTCCTCTGCTACATTGATGACTGCATTGGCGCCACCTCATGCTCCCGCGAGGAGGTTGAGCAATTCATCAACTTCACCAACACATTCCACCCTGACCTTAAATTTACCTTGACCATCTCTGACACCTCCCTCCTCTTCCTGGACCTCTCCATCTCCATCAGTGACGACCGACTTGACACTGACATTTTCTACAAACCCACCGACTCCCACAGCTACCTGGATTACACCTCTTCCCACCCTACCTCTTGCAAAAATGCCATCCCGTATTCCCAATTCCTCCGCCTCCGCCGTATCTGCTCCCAGGAGGAGCGGTTCCACCACAGAACACACCAGATGGCCTCCTTCTTTAGAGACCGCAATTTCCCTTCCCACGTGGTTAAAGATGCCCTCCAACGCATCTCATCCACATCCCGCACCTCCGCCCTCAGACCCAACCCCTCCAACCGCAACAAGGACAGAACGCCCCTGGTGCTCACCTTCCACCCTACCAACCTTCGCATAAACTAAATCATCCGCCGACATTTCCGCCACCTCCAAACAGACCCCACCACCAGGGATATATTTCCCTCCCTACCCCTCTCCGCCTTCCGCAAAGACCATTCCCTCCGTGACTACCTGGTCAGGTCCACGCCCCCCCCTACGACCCACCCTCCCATCATGGCACTTTCCCCTGCCACCGCAGGAACTGTAAAACCTGTGCCCACACCTCCTCCCTCACCTCCATCCAAGGCCCTAAAGGAGCCTTCCACATCCATCAAAGTTTTACCTGCACATCCACTAATATCATCTATTGTATCCGTTCCTCCCGATGCGGTCTCCTCTACATTGGGGAGACTGGGCGCCTCCTTGCAGAGCGCTTTAGGGAACATCTCAGAGACACCCGCATCAATCAACCAAATCGCCCAGTGGCTCAACATTTCAACTCCCCCTCCCACTCTGCCGAGGATATGGAGGTGCTGGGCCTCCTCCACCGCCGCTCCCTCACCACCAGACGCCTGGAGGAAGAACGCCTCATCTTCCGCCTCGGAACACTTCAACCCCAGGGCATCAATGTGGATTTCAACAGTTTCCTCATTTCCCCTTCCCCCACCTCATCCTAGTTTCTAACCTCCAGCAACTCGACTTGTCCGGACTTGTCCGACCTGCCCAGCTCCTTTTCCACCTATCCACTCCACCTTCTCTTCCCTGACCTATCACCTTCATCTCCTTCCCCACTGACCTATTGTACTCTATGCTACTCTCTCCCCACCCCCACCCTCCTCTAGCTTATCTCTCCATGCTTCAGGCTCTCTGCCTTTATTCCTGATGAAGGGCTTTTGCCCGAAACGTCGATTTTGCCTGTCCTCGGATGCTGCCTGAATTGCTGTGCTCTTCCAGCACCACTGATCCAAGACTGCTTGGGGCATAGCATTCTGACCAGAACTCCATCAGTAAACACATCAATTTAGATCGTTTCTACCTTCCCTTGGAAAAAAAGAACCATAACTGACATCACCCACCTTAAGAAACCAAGATCTATAACTAGACAGGCAGAACATACCACTAGCGCTTCACCAGAGACTCTCACTCATGATGTTACCTAGTCATGGTGACGAAATGTCTGAAAACAAACCTTCCAGCTCAGCGAGCTAACTTACATACTTGAGCTACAAATCTTCTAAAAAATTGCTAAATATGAGTAATATTGAATAAATGTTTGGTTTTGCTAAAAGTAGAGGCAAATGCTGAACATAACAAATTATAAAAGGTAAAAAGGGAAGAGATAACTGATTAGGTAATTAGACAGGATAAACCTCCAACCCCAGTTCGACTGTAGTCATGCAGAAGAGTTAGCAGAGATGTTTAAGACACACACTTACATACACACACTTATTATGAAAGGAAATACATAAAAGAATGGCAGACAGCTATGCTAATCTGATAAAGAGAGACAGAAATAGTCTAGGGCACGTTAGACTAGTTCGTTTAACAATGACAGCAGGAAAGATAATGGAATCTTTATTCAAAGATATAATAGAGAAACATCCAGAAACTGAAATGAATGTTTGAAATAAAAGGTAGGAGCATGATTGGCCAAAATTACTGAATTCTTTGAAAGAGTGGACAATAAATGTAACATATTTGGATTTTTAAAATATCATTAAGTAAACTTATCACTACGGTTACAGCATGTGGAGTTAGAAATCAAGAAACAGAATGCAAGCTAATTACAAAATAGAAAACGGAGTAGGAGCCAAGGGTAAGTACTCGGGAATTCTGGAAAATTGGATGTGTGTTCATTAGAAATCAATCCTGAAACTACTGTTTTTCCACAATTTCCATGAATAATTTGAATTAGTTACATAGTAACCAATAAATCCAATTGAGAAGTCAGGAGAAAATGATTAGAATGTGGAGCTTGCTATGAATAAGAATTGGTTGAGATGACTAGCATTTCAAGGGGAGCACTTGAGGGAAATAGGAAATGAAGAACATGTTGATAGGATTGGAGAATGAAAAGTGGAAGGACAGTTGTGTGGAGCAAAACGTCGCAAAAGACCAATTGGATCAAATTAAAGACTGACAGGTGATGGAAATCTGAATCAAAAACAGAAATAATTGGAGAAACCCAGTGGGTCTGGCAGCATCTGTGAGGAGAAAGTGAGGTCTGCAGTGGGCGGCACGGTGGCACAGTGGTTAGCACTGCTGCCTCGCAGCGCCAGAGACCCGGGTTCAATTCCCGACTCAGGCGACTGACTGTGTGGAGTTTGCACGTTCTCCCCGTGTCTGCGTGGGTTTCCTCCGGGGGCTCCGGTTTCCTCCCACAGTCCAAAGATGTGCAAGTCAGGTGAATTGGCCATGCTAAATTGCCCGTAGTGTTAGGTAAAGGGGTAAATGTAGGGGTATGGGTGGGTTACGCTTCGGCGGGTCGGTGTGGACTTGTTGGGCCGAAGGGCCTGTTTCCACACTGTAAGTAATCTAATCTAATCTAATCTAATCATGCTGGAGATCAGAGCTGAAAATGTGTTGCTGGAAAAGCGCAGCAGGTCAGGCGGTTTCAAGTCTAATGAGTTTTTTTTCAATTTGACCAAAGAACCTGTTGCAAATTCCATAACAATGGAATTATTTATTGGGTTTGTGGCAAACATTCTACTTTGAGAATAGCTTGGACTGTTTGCAACTTTAGTGTATTTGGGGGCTGCAGAATATTAACTGCCATGCTAAATTTGGTCCCAGCTTTTAATGAGACTTATAAAAGGTAAGCTGAATGTTATATTTATTCTAATATGATCTTACACATGTAAAACAAAAGCATAAGACAGGCTTGCTGTTCACATAAACAGAATATCCAAAACACTTTATAGTCAATGAACTATTTTTGAAGTGCAGTCACGTTTGTAATGTAGAAAATTTGACAGCCGATTTGCAAACAGCGAGTACACACATACAGGAATGAAATAATCTGACCACATAATCTGCATTCATTATTCATTGAAAGGTAAACAGGAGAACTCCCCTGTTCTTCCACAGATAGTGCCACAGCTTTCTTTGCATTTACTCCAAAGAGTAGACAGGATCTTACTACAATACCTCATCCAAACAACAGGACCTCTGGAACCACAGTGCCCTCTTGGTACTGCAAAGAAGTGTCATCCTGAATTGTGTGTACAGTTCTCTGGAGTTTGCCTTGAATTTCCACAATGCTGACTCAGAGGTGAGGGCTAGCATAGGCCCACAATTGACACAGAGGAAGTGATTTATTCAGGAAAGACTTCTATATTGATACTTAAATTGAAGTCCAGCACAGTAAGGAATGGGTGTGTAATGATCTAAAGTATCAGTCGTTGCTAGGGAGCTGTTTCCTTTTTAATTAACTCTTTGCAGTGCATTATATTCTTGCTACAATTGTATAGGGACCTGGTGAGACCACACCTGCAGTATATTACACAGTTTTGGGCTCCATGTTTAAGGAAGAATACACTCTTCTTGAAGTCAGTACACTGAAGGTTCACTAAATTGGTCCTTGGGATGAGAGTCTTTTTCCCGTGTGAAAGGCTGGGTAAATCCAGCCTATCATCTCTGGAGTTTAGAAGAATGAGATGATTTCATTATATGGGAATCTGGAGACAACTGACAAGGTCAAGTCAGAAAGGCTGTTTCCTCTGGCTGTTGATTCATAGAACACACGCTTCAGCATGAGGAGTTCATTTTTTTTTAGGATGGGATGACAAGAACTTTCTCCACTACAGGATTGTGAAACTTTCAAATTGTTTAGTCCAGAGTGTTGCAGATGCTCCATCAGAGTATATTGAGGACTCCGATACATTGATTTTGGGTCTTTCAGGGAATTAAAGAATATGGGGACCATGCAAGCCTTAGAGTTGAGGTAGAACATCAGCCATTATCATATGGCTAATATGATTATGGTCTATTCTTGCTCCTACTTAAATAATTATAATTCCAGTTTCCCTTGAATGGGCTAAAAGAAGGATTGGTAAAATCTCTCCGCTGGGATGCAACACGTGTTAACTACATTATTCAATATGACGTAGGTGTCTGACAGGTCAAACTCCGTGCAAACAGTATGGTGCTGGAAAAGAACAGCCAGTCAGGTAGCATCCGAGAAGCTGGAGAATCAACATTTCGGGCATAAGCCCTTCAGAGTTTATTCTCCTGCTCCTCGGATGCTGCCTGACTGGCTGTGCCTTTCCAGCACCACAAACCTTTGACTCCGATCTCCAGCATGTGCAGTCCTCACTTTCTCCCAAACCCTATGCAACCTAGCAAATCAGGTTCACTTTTGAAAAAACACACTGAACAGGCTTTTGGGTGCCTTTGGCTAGGCCAACTTTAGTTGCCTATCTGTAACTGCCCTCAAGAGGGCGGTGCTGAGCTGACTTCTTTGGAAACATACATCTGGTGTGGATAAAACTATGCTGTCAGATTGCAAACCTGGGAATGATGATAAAATTCCAAATCAGTATGGTGTGTGACTCAGAAACAAACTTGTAGGTGTTCCCATGCTTCTGCTGCTGCCCATGTCCTGTTTGATGGTAGAGGTGAAAATAGGCTTTGAGATTGCCACAATGCTGCTGGTAGTGGAGAGATGGTTCAATGCTTCAAGTGTGCATCAATGATGAAAGGAGTGAATGTCCAAGGTGTTGTATGGGGCATAGATCAAGCTGACTGCTTGATTCCAAATTGTGCCAACACTCAAATACTCTTGGAGGCACACTCGTCCAATTTTCAAGAAGGCTATTGTTTAAAATTGGTAAGTGGAGAGGAAGAATGGCAGATTTGCGAGCAAGAATACACCTCCTTGAACTTTGAAAGCAACAAGTAGTACATAATATGATCAAGCAGTCAGCATGGCTTCATGAAAGGGAGATCAGGCCAAGATTAGTCCTAAAGTCCAAAGTATCATGGACAGCAGGAAGCAGCACCCAAACTTTTGGAGCTCTGACATGTCAAATAAAGAAAATGAAGTAGTCTGTTCAGGATTTGTACTTAAATTATGCAATGACAATCACAGCTCACAGTTTAACTCTAGTGATTCTCCTGCTTCACAGGCTGGTGCTTCTGTCACATATGCAGTAACCAAGCCTGGCAAATTTGCTGGATTCTTTGAGGTGGTAACAAACAGTGTAGATAAAGGAAAAGTAGATTTAATATATTTGGATTTTCAAACAGTACTTGGTCAGAGACCACGCACTAGGCTACTTAATAAGGTAAATTAATATAAGACCCCATAATGTTGGAGGACGTGTATTAGCATGGCTAGAGGACTGACGAACACAGAAGACAGAGTTGGGATACAGGGACATTTTCAGGATAGCGACTTGTAACTAGTGGGGAGCCACAAGGATCAGTGAATTGGATGAGCAAAGTAAATGCCCCCAAGACCATGTTTGTAGATGACACAAAAATAGGTGATCAAGCAAGAGATGAGGATAACACAAAACAATCTGCAAAGGTTAAGCAACTGGGCAAAAACATGGCAGGTGGAATATAATGTGGGAAAACGTGAGGTTATGCACTTCAGCAGGAAGAACAGAGGAACTAGATATTACTTAAATGGGGAAAGACTCTAAAAGGTATGGATCAGAGGGATTGGGAGTCCTTATCGATGAATCATGAAAAGCTAACGTCCATAGAGAAGGCAGATGGAATGTTGTCTTTATTTCAAAGGAATGAAAAATAAAAGTTGAGAAGGTTTCACTAAAACTATACACCACACTATTCAGATCACAGCTGGAATACTGTGAACAGTTTTGGGCCCGTTACCTACTGGAAGTTAAGTTGGTACTGGAGGCAGTCCAGAGAAGGTTCGCTAGATTCTAACCAGTTACAAAGGGATTGTCTTCTAACAGAGGATGAGTGGGTTGGGCCTGTACTCATTGGAACTTAGAAGAATGACAGGTGATCTTACTGAAACATACAGCATTCTTAGGGGACTTGATAGGGTACATGCCGAAAGGCTGTTTACTCTCATGGGAGAATCTAGGATCAGAAAGCACAATTTCAAATTAAAGGATTGCACATTTAAAACAGGATGTGGAGGTGCCCCTATTGGGCTGGGGTGTACAAAGTTAAAAATCACACAACACCAGGTTATAGTCCAACAGAGATGAGAAAGGTTTTCTTCTCTCAGTAGCAAATCTGTGGAATTCTTTACCACAGAGGACTGTCAAGGCTGGGTATTGAAATATGCTCCAGCCTGCAATAGACAGTTTTTAATCTATAAAGGATCAAGGATTATGGGAAAAAGCCAACAATGGAGTTGAGGGTTATCAGATCAGCCATGATCTCATTGAAGGGCAAAGCAAACACGATGGCCTGAATGGCCTATATGTGCTCCTGTCTCAGGGTCTTATCAGGTCAATTTGAACTAAACTACGTTAGCACAAATGTTTTGTTGTCCTTTATCCAGCGTTCACAATATCAACAGCTGAATGTTAATCCTGCATATCAGATGAAATATTTGCATAATCTATTGGATGCAACCTGCTGAGATGCTGCTGAATAGCAGACACCTTTTTGAAATGAACATTGGCTGGAAACAGTAAACATTTCAACTACTGGACTTCCACTACGTAATTTCTTTAACAAGTAACTACAGTTGTCAGTTTAATTTTTAATTGTAGACATCAGGTGCAATTATTTTATAGTTTATTTGATGAAATATCCTCTGAATTGACGCCAAGCTGCTGTGCAAAATAAAGCTTTCCCTTTGGAGTTAAGCCATTCAGTTCAAACCAAAACAAATCCTACTTCAGTCTCTGATCAATACAAAGTTAATTGATCTCAGGCAAACCTAATGTTCAGTACAGTACAACAGACATTCAACAGAAAAGAAAAATCTGATTCCATTTCTGGTGTGGCTGCACTGGTTTCTGTTGGAAAATGCACATGTTGAAATGTTAAAATTGTTTTCTATTATATAGTAAGATGTAATTTACCTTTTCCATCCTTAATCACCCTGATTTGGTTTAAATTAGATGTTTGTTCAATCACTTTAGAACAAACAAGCTGTGTCACGTGTAGGCCAACTTCCAACATATCAAGTGGTATGGTAAATGCTTTGCCCAGGACTATAAGAAACTACAGAGAGTTGTGAACACAGCCCAATCCATCACACAAGCCAACTTTCCATCCATCGACTCCATCTACACTTCTCGCTGCCTTGAAAAGGTAGCCAACAAAGATCTCTCCCACCTCAGTTATTATCTTTTCTACCTCCTCCAACAGGCAGAAGATACAAAAGCTTCAACACAGGTACAAACAGATTCAAGAACAGCTGCTTCCCTGCTGTTAGTAGACTTCTGAATGGACCTCTCATTTTAAATTTAATGATTTGGAAATGCCGGTGTTGGACTGGGGTGTACAAAGTTAAAAATCACACAACACCAGGTTATAGTCCAACAGGTTTAATTGGAAGCACACTAGCTTTCGGAGCGACAATCACCTGATGAAGGAGCGTCGCTCCGAAAGCTAGTGTGCTTCCAATTAAACCTGTTGGACTATAACCTGGTGTTGTGTAATTTTTAACTTTAAATTTAATGCTAACCTTGTTGTCTGCGCACCTTCTCTACAGCTCTAACATTGTATTCCTCACACTGTTCTACTACCCTAATGCACTTTGTGCAGTATGATCTGCCTATACTGCATGCAAAACTTTTCACTGTACCTGGTACATATACCAATTGTGAGTTAAATCAAAAACTTCAGTAATGGACAACAAGTTTGCTTCCTTAAAAGGGCATGAATGAACTGAATGAATTTTTAAAGTCATCTAAAAACTTCACAATAGCGGTTTACCTCCAGATTCTATTATTTTAAAAGACAGACTACAAATTGTGAAACTGATTTGATAGGATTTGATTCCACCTCTTCTGGGTTATTAGTCGAAGCCACAGAATTATAATCCAGCAACATCACCATGCACACAGTGGTGTCTGGTTATGTCAGGATGATTCCACAATGGAGTCTGACTGCATCTCCAGACTCATACTGACCCATGACTCATCTGTCAACACAGAATCTTACAATCCTTACAGTATGAAAGCAGGCCATTCGGCGCAAGTCCACACCGACCCTCCAAAAAGCATCCCACTTCTACCCTATGCTATCCCTGTAATCCAAACCACTTAGCCTGCACATCTCTGGACACTATGGGAGGAAACCCATGCAGACATGGGGAAAATATGCAAACTCCACACAGACAGTTACCCAAAGCTGGAATTAAACCCAGGTCCCTGGCATTGCGAGGCCGCAGTGCTAACCACTGAGCCAATGTGCTGCCTCACACATACAATGAGCACGTGGAGGATGACAGCCAAGTGTACAGGCCACCCTCCCATCCAGCTTCCATGGATAAAGCAAGGCAATCAGAACATAATAAAGGCAAATACTTGGCAACTTCAGGGTAAGAATTCAAAATTAAAACATTAACAAAAATCATCCATTACATTTTCCTGCTCACCAAAATTTGAAAGAACCATCATTGCCTCGGAAATATTACCATGCAGTCACTGTAAATCTGAAGCTGGCTTGGAAAAATAGCTTGTTTATGTACTAGAAGCAGATGTGTATCTTCCTGTTCTCATTTCTCAAACAGTGAGCATCCAGGCCCATGTGAAATATCAGCGGAGGGTTCAGACAGCAGCTGGGGTCACTCATCCTCCTCGGCGCTCTTTCACAGAAATTTTGGGTGAGCCTGGAGACCAAGTTAATTTTGGTCAAGGTGACGTATGGTTGTGCGAGGTCAGGGATCTCTGGTGGCGATGTGAACGGGGGAAGTGGCAGAAGAAGAAAGCTCACAAACTTGGTAATGGAATCTTGGACAGTCAGGGCAAGGATCAGTTTCAAAACAACAAACTAGATTTAAAATCTGCAGTTGTTATTGCTCCTCTTTAATGAGACCACCTCAACTATAGATGTGAGCAAGGATTAAAAAATGTCAGGGATTAAAATTCATTTTTGTGCACTAATTGTCAGCGAGCAAATTAAATCTACCAGACAATTTAACCCCACTTGCAGCAATTATATTCTCTGTACTGTACCTCCCTTTCTCATATTAAAAGGTAGCCCATGCTATTTTTCCTTTTACAGATTACAGTCCAGTTAATTGCCACTAACTGGAGGGAAGTCTAACTGTTTATTTCAAACTGGGGGCTTTTAAAAATGACACCCTATCCCCAAGTCTGGGAAATGCTGACTGGGCTCTTTGAATCAACCTCCTCACGCTTAGCTTTATGTGATAGGGTTGGGGGGGGGGGGGGGTAAGTATGGGGCAGAAAGCAAGTAAACAATAAAACAAAACCATCTTGCACACCGAGCAATGACTGAATTGTAAACACAGGACACGTACAGAAGCCTCCATCCAGCCGGCCTTCGAACGACCCGCTTGTTTTACACACACACACACACACCCTGTTGACAAGACCAACAGGATCGCGTTCGCTGAAATCCAAACATCCTCGTCCATTTCAACACATGAAACCACCACCCCCCACCAACCCCAGCGCCCCCATAACCAGAGAGAAAAAGAATAAAACGACCAAAAGCGGGGGGGGGGGTCAGACAGCAGGTTCCCATTGCCAGTCTCTGAGCTCCTGGTCATTGTTCAGCTCAACACGGATTCCCCAAGGGGGGGGGGGGGGTGTACCATCCACACATTCTCACCCTTACAAAGATTAGGCAGGGAGATGAATATGGTCAAATCGTTTCTCCCCACTGCCTCCCTCCCCCTCTCGTTTTCTAAACCGACTGGAATATATAAAGTGGAAGCGAGCCTCTCCCTCCCAGGATTGCTGACCCCCCCCCCAGCCCCCCGTGCTGCGTTCATTGTGCTGCACTCACCGTGTAAGGCTGCTCCATGCAGCGCTCTGCCGACGCTCGAACCGAGCAAGCACAGGAGGCTGAACCTCAAAACCGCAAGAGGTGGCATTCTTACAGGGACATCACTGGAGAGCGCGTCCGCCTCTCATATCTCAGCCATCCCTCCGCATCGCCTGCAACACGCTCAGGCTGCTGCTCCCGAACCCTCCTTCCATCCCCCTCTCTCTCCTCCCCACCACCCTCCTCCTCCTCCCCTTCGCTCCAGCCACATCAAACTCGCAAATCGCGTAATGGTCTGTCTCAGTGTCTTCAGAGAAAGGGGGAGGGAGGGAAAATAGAAAGGGAAAAATGAAATTGCATTCATTTCCCCCAGCGCCATCCTCTGTCCCACACTGGCATAGCGGCGAACAGCGTCCGTCCTCATGTTCATATTTTACGAAATAAATTAATAACCCGCCCCTGGCCGTATTTAGGTTTATAATCTGACCGTAATAAGTGGCCAGCAGGGGTCAAGTTAAACCGGTGCAGTTGAGTTGGCGTCACTGAGATGTGGATTGGGTTACAAAGAGCAATTGCTCTCCAATTCAAAATACACAAAAGGGGAAGAGGGAGGGGAAAAGGGTTTGCTTTTAGGGGTCACTCGTCGTTCAGAGGTGACGCTCTTACCAGACTGATGGTCATGAGTTCCACACTAAGCATCAGGGAGTGTAATCCAGGTGGGTCGCCCAGCCTTCCTGATCTGAAACGTCCCTCAGGTGAACTATGGGGTCTGAGGTGGTTGCCACACGCAGGGCAAGAAGAGTTGAGAAAAATTGGGTTGTTTGGTGGCTTGTGTTTTTTTCCTCAATTTCACCCTTGCATGACCCCAGTGAAGCCTCTCAATGTTGTCGCTGCCTTCTCAATTGATCTTACCCCATTTTGGTCAATGACAAGCCAGAGGCTTCCTTGAGGAATCCTTTGACCTCTTCAAAGTTGCTTTGATGACATCATTCTAGCATTCATGGCATCCTCCTGTGTCTCTCCTCGATAAAGGGGATGAGTTTGTAGTTGGACAGGGAGTAGGTGGCAGTTATGCTAGGAGGCTCTAGTTGGGGGTTGTCAGGGTGGGTCTGATAGGGCATAGAGTTAGGAGGGAGTCAGGAAGTGGGAATCAATGATTGAAGTTGTGTGGGGTGGAGTTTGTGGGGAGGGTGTTGGATCTGAGAGAATAGATGGGAAGTTGGGAGGCTGTAGAGTGGGGCTGTCAGGACAGAGGGTGGTTCTGAGTCCATGATTCGGGGATGGGAGTTGCCAGGGTGGGGGTGTCAATGGGGGTGGGGCATGTAACTATCTGGTCTAAAGGGAAGTGTTGGCTGTCTGTGTGGCATCATTAAGTGAGTTGGAACCATACAAAGTCTCTGACTCCAGCTCAAATTTTGGGACATTTCTCCACACCAGATAATTACCCATTGGAAGTTTCAACGTTCCAGGAAATTCCTGCAAAGCCAGTCTCAACATGTGACTCCTGTCCTCCAATTCAGAAGACCTGGCCAATATCTGGTAGCTTAATATTGTTTGTGGGATCTCACTGTGTACAATTCGGACTCACATACACAACTTGTTGTAATCATTTAAGAGATCAAGGGGATGACAATTGATTTGAAGTGACCAGATTTTCTGGAGTCCAGAGTATGGTGCTGGAAGAGCACAGCAGGTCAGGCAGCATCCGACGAGCAGGAGAATTTTACATTTCGGGCATGAGCCCTTCATCAGGAATGACAGATTTTCTGGAGTGCTAAGTCAAATTGGAATACCATGGAAGCAAAGTAGCTGAAGGTGAGTAGTGGAGAAGAACAAATATTCACCAGGTCTGTTCGGTTACCTTGGAATATTAAGTAGTGTCTCTACAGAACATTCAAAGGGTAATGTTAATATGCATAATGCAGTCTCTAAAAAGAGAGATGCATGAGCTGAATATCCCTTGCAATTTTCTGCTCAGAAATTATGACAGTAACATAATTCTTTATAAAATGGTTCACACTGATTCCTAATAACATACTTTCACTCTTGCATCCAAAACAATAATGTTCATAGAAACAAAAGCAGACCATTCAGCCTCTTGAGCTTATTCTGTGATTCACTGAGATCAAGGTTGGCCTATAACTATAGTTCTGTTTTCCCATCTTTGCCTCATTTCTCTTGACACCCATTCTTGCAAATAAAATTCTTACTCCAGTTGTTCCCAGGCATCCACGGTCTTTCCGAAGGGAGAAAATTCCAGACTTCCCTCACCCTTTGTGTGAATAAGGTGATCCAGATTTTCCTCTGAATAGGCCTGATTTTTGCTAGGTTTCATTTTATAAGATGCTCCTCATGTTCAAATGCCTCAACAATGGAAAAGCATTTTTTCAGCACTTTCCTATCAAAACATCTAAACCAGATTTCTACTATTCCTCAATAGAATATTCAGTACAAGTAGACATTTGGAAAGCAAACTGAAGATTAAGTTCATGCTTTGGACTACAGCGAATTCAATCAATTGGCAGCAAATTCTGTGAATACAGTCAGTCATATAGATCTGTAAATAGAACATAGACAGGCAAAAAATAAACCTGTTTTTGATTCTATGATTATCTTAATTAACAATTAAATGTAGAAGTAAAAATAATGGCTGCTGATCTGCCTCTCTCTTTAAAACAATAACCAAGAGCCTGCTAATCCATTTTCCAAAAAATAGTAGCAGTTAAATTATTCTTGCGTATAGCTCCAATACTCAACTCAGCTCTCAAACACTAGCAAAAAGTTTTCTTCATTAAAACAAACCCTTACCTGTGTCCAGAGGCCCACAGGTTCCACTATCTTCTTTCACCAAATTGATGAGAAAGTAAGGGATAACCCATGTGACATCAACGTTCCTTATTTGACACAGGTACCACCTACAGACAGAAATCGGCAACTGCAAGCTTATCATGGCAATGACTCTAATAGCAACAGATTTAAAGAGATCAATGCCAATAAAGGGATAATAATGTGGAAAACTGAAGTGAACCAGAAGCAAGTAAGGGAAAAAGAGAGAATAGAGAAACATGTATCTCAGCAAATGGCTCTCCACATTACAGTTTACAAAAGAACATCTCACTGTGTATAAAGGATCACTAATTCCGATACGTGGCTGAATAACACAATGCCAATATGCAGCTCAAATTGGCTTCCTGGAATTTCCTGATAGATACTAGTCCTTGGCCCTTAGTCTCTCCCACTAATGGAAATATCTTCTCCATGTTCAC
Source organism: Chiloscyllium plagiosum (assembly GCF_037043375.1). Classification (NCBI taxonomy): domain Eukaryota; kingdom Metazoa; phylum Chordata; class Chondrichthyes; order Orectolobiformes; family Hemiscylliidae; genus Chiloscyllium; species Chiloscyllium plagiosum. The sequence continues at coordinate 35,038,304 of NW_028270170.1, read as the reverse complement.
TTTATCCAGGTCTCTCAGAATTCTGCAAATTTCAGAGTTTTACCGTCATTCTTCTAAACTCCATCAACTACAGTCCCAGAATCTTCATGTGACAAGCCTTTTATCCCTGGGATCATTTTTGTAAACCTTTTCTGGATCTTCTCCAATGCCAACATATTCTTCCCTAGCCACGTGGCCCAATACCGATTACAATATTCCAAATGTGGTCTGACCAGAACCTTATACAACCTCGGAAGTACATCCTTGCTCTTATATTCTAGTTCCCTCAAATGAATGCTAATATTCTATTTGCCTTCCTAACTACCATCTGAACCTGTATGTTAATCCTAAGAGAATCCTGAACTAGGACTCCCAAGTATCTTTGTGCTTCAGATTTACAAAGCATTCCCCCATTTAGAAAATAGATTACATCTCTATTCTTCCAAAGGAAGTGCATAACCTCACATTTTCCCACATCCTATTCAATCTGCCATTTCTTTGCCCATTCTCCTAGCCTGTCGAAGTCATTATGCATCTTCCCTGCTTCCTCAACATTACCTGTCCCTCAGGGTATCTTTGTGTCACCTACAAACTTAGCAACAATGCTCTCAATTCCTTCATCCAACCTGTTAATGTATATTGTGAATAGTTGTGATCCCAACACTGACCCTTGCAGAAATCCTCTAGTCACCGGTTGCTATACTGATAAAGACCACTTTATTTCCACTTTCTCTGCTCCAAAAGCTAGTGCTTCCAAATAAACCTGTTGGACTATAACCTGGTGTTGGTGAGTTTTAACTCTCTCCACGCCAGTACCATTCCCCTGATACCATCAACTCTTATCTTATTTAGCAGCCTCCTGCTTGTCAAAAGCCTTCTGGAAATCTATGTAGATCATGTCCACTGGCTCTTCTTTATCTAATTGGCTCATTATCTCCTCAAAGAATTCAAACAGATTTGGTCAGGCATGACCCACTCTAACTAATATCTTCACATGCAGATGAGGAAGTGCACCACTTCAACTGGGACAACACATCCATCCTAGGATAAGCCAAGCAGAGACATGCAGAAAATTCCTAGAAGCATGGCATTCCAATCAGAACTCTATCAACAAACACATTGACCTTGGATCCCATTTACCAGGCCCTGAGAAAAAGAACAGGAAATGACATCACCACAGGAAATTATGTCACCAACCCAAGGAAACCTGAACACATAAATAAAAAGCGGCCATACCACCAGTGCTTCACTGGAGGCTCACTGATGATGAAATGTCTGAAAACAAATATCCAGCTGAGCAAGCAAACTTCCAACCATGACCTCCTGTTGATGAGACCATGCTGACTCAGCCCTATTTTACCATGCACTTCCAAGAACTCCCTCCCTTTTTAAAACAGTGGTGTTACATTAATTATTTTTCAGTTCTCTGACACCCTCCCCGATTCCAGTGATTCCTGATTTGTGGTGATCTATGCCTCTACAGGCTCCTTAGCTTTCCCCTTCAGAACTTTAGGGTATAGTCCTCTTGGTCTGTGTGATTTATCCAGTTTCAAATGTTTCAGCATCTACCACCTTCTCCTTAATGAAGGCCACTACCCTTATCTCTGCCCCCAACTCTCTTGAAGTTCTGGTGTGGTACTGATATCTTCCACTCTGAAGATTGATGCAAAGTAACTGTTTAGTTCCTCCACTATTTCTTTGCTCCCTGTTACTACTTCTCCAGACTCATTTTCCAGTAGTCAAATGACCACTCTTGCCTCCTTTTCTTTTGTATATCTTAAAAAAACTCTTGCAATCTTCTTTTGTATTACAAGCTAGCTCACTCATGTTTTACCTCCCCACTTATTTTGTTGTCCTCTGCTGGTTTTTGAATGCATTCCAATCCTTTGACTTCTCACTAATCTTCACCACAGTATATGCTTTTTCTTTTGCTTTTATGCTGTCCCTACCTTCCCTTGTCAAAAATGTATGCCTTATTTTCCACTTAGTATGTTTTCTCTTCCTTGGGATCAATTTCTGCTGAGGCTTCCCAGTTATCCCTGAAAGGTCTGCCATTGCTGCTCCACCACCTTCCCTGCTTGGCTTACAATCAGCTCTGGCCAGCTCTTCCATCGTGTCTTTGTAGTTACCTTTACTGCATTGTAATACCATTACATCTTATTCCAGCTTCTCCCTCTCAAACTGCAGGGTGAATTCTATCATAATATAGTCATTGTCCCCTCAGGGTTCCTACACCTTCATGCTCCTTCTTTCTGTAAGGCAGGAAGAGAACCTCAAGTTTTTTTGTGTGTAGCTGTACTGTAGTATACAAGAGGTCAGAAATCTCAAAATCCAAACAATTTATCTTCCACTGCTTTCATTATAACATGTTTTGCTCACATTGTATGTTTTCATAAAGTTTCATGAAATATTGTTCTTCCTGTTACTGAGCGCATTTGTAATGATGCTTTTTACTGTGAGAAATTGCTGACAGCACTGGCCATATGAACATGACCTTCGAACAAAGGAAAATGGAACATTTTCTGCTCAAGAAAATGCTGACTCTGATCCAACTGAACACAAATCTAGTTTTATGAAACATTTAAAAAAAAAGCACGCTTCGATAAGCTGGTAAATTTAAATACAAATACGAAACCAGAAAAGAATGGAAGTATGCAGCAGTCTTATCAGCATCTGTCTGTTTAACATTCCAGTCGTTGATTCTTTGTTAGCATTGAATACTGATAAAAGGTCAACTACCAAAATGTTAACACTGTGCTGTTCACCAGCTGGAAATATAGATCACACTCTCTGCTGCTAGATCAGCTAGGACTTACCAACTATTAAACAAAAGCAGGAAGCACTGATAAATTCAGCCAGTCTGGCCACTTCTGTGGAGAGAGAAATGTCTAGAGTCCAGTGTGACTCTTTTCTGAAGTAGCAATAATTACTGAGTTTTCCAAAGCTTTCTGCTTTAATTTCAGTTCTGCAATATCCGCCATTAATGGCTTTGATCTTAACAAGTGGTAGCTTGGAAGGCAACTGGAGTTGAGTGAAGGGGGTTCCAGGTCTCATCAATGAGCTAAGCTAATTGATAAGAAATTAATCAATAATCAGAAAAAGGTAGAGATGCCTTATTTTGGTATTGGATTGCAGAGGCTGTCACAACATGATTGATTTACTTTCAATGTCTTGTTTTTCTCTCAAAGCTAATTCGCCTCAAGTGTCATTTACAACCTGTAAAGTTATTTCTGTTAAACTGCCAACCTGGATGACTACTGTCAACATAGAGTCATAGAGCCATAGAGATACATAGCAGGGAAACAGACCCTTCAGTCCAAATAGTCCATGCCAACCAGATATCCTAAATTAATCTAGTCCCATTTGCCAGCGTTTAGCCCGTATCCTCTAAACCCTTCTTATTCATATACCCTTTTAAATGTTATAATTGTACCAGCCTCCACCACCTCCTCTGGCAGCTCATTCCATACACGTACCACCCTCTGGTGAAAAAGTTGCCCCTCAGGTCCTTTTTAAATCATTCCCCTTCCACCTTAAACATATGTCCTCTAGTTTTGGACTTCCCACCATGGGGAAAAGACTTTGGCTATTCACCTTATCCATGCCCCTCATGATTTTATAAACTTCTATAAGATCACCCCTCAGCCTCCAATGCTCCCAGCTGATTTAACTCAAATCTTCCAACCCTGACAACATCTTTGTAAATCTTTTCTGAACCCTTTCAAGTTTAACAATGTCTTTCTTGCAATAGCGAGACCAGAATTGCACGCAATATTCCAAAAGTGGCTAACCAATGTCCTGTACAGCTGCAATATGACCTCCCAACTCCTATATTCAATGCCCTGGCCAATAAAGGTAAGTGTACCAGATGCCTCCTTCACTATCCCGTCCACATGTGACTCCACTTTCAAGAAACTATGAACCCGCACTCCAAGATCTCTTTGTACACCGACATTCGCTAGGACCTTACTACTGAGTGTATATGTTCTTATCTGATTTGCCTTACCAAAATGCAGCACATTTATCTAAATTAAACTCCACCTGTCACTCCTCAGCCCATTGGCCCATCTGATCAAGGTCCCGTTGTACGCTGAGGTAACCGCCTCGGCTGTCCACTCTACCACCAAATTTGGTGTCATCTGCAAACTTACTAACCATACTTCCCATACGTTCATCTAAATTATTTATGTAAACAACAAAAAGCAGTGGACCCAGCACTAATATTTCCTGAAGAAGGGCTTATGCCCGAAACGTCGATTCTCCTGTTCCTTGCATGCTGCCTGACCTGCTGCGCTTTTCCAGCAACACATTTTCAGCTCTGATCTCCAGCATCTGCAGTCTCCTCCAGCACTAATATTTGTCAATTTTAAGAACTATCAAGTCCCCTCTTTTGTTTAAATGGATGCATCCAACAAACAATTTTTTTAAAAAAAGCTAAACTAAACTAACATTGAATTTAAAAAAATCACAATTTAGCAGTGATGAATAAGGTAACATTGTGAGAAAATGTGGGCTTATCCACTTTGGACCAAGAAGGCCAGATTAGATGAATAACTCTATGCAATGGGTCCCGATGGGGACGTGGGCAAAGGGGAGGTAGGTTGCCTGAACTGTGGATGGTCAGACAGATCCAACACATGGTGTCCATGGAAACACTTGAAGGTTTTTCCAATCAATGACCACCAGAAGGACTGCAGTAGTTATCAACATTGGATACGATCATATGATATTATCATTTAATTTTTGGATCAGACACTATTGAGTCCCTTTAAAGGGGGCAATTTTCATTGAAATGTTAATTTTCAATGGTAGTATCTGTAGGGATGGGGCATTGTAGATATGCAGATTAGCCATTGACATACACCTTGATGTATTTGTGATTGCAGTAGCCATGTGAACAAGATTTGGTTTGAATGATGGTATTGGAATCACTATCTGACACCACAACCTACCTCCCCTTTGCCCACGTCCCCATCGGGACCCATCATACCCAAATCCAAGACACCATCAGTGCCCTCATTGCCTCTGGTGATCTCCCCTTCCCTGCCTCCAAATTCATATGCCCCCACCCCATGTTTGCGGTTCTACCTGCTCCCCAAGATCCACAACCCAACTACCTGGCCGACCCATTGTCTTGGCATGGAAGATATAGACTATATGGAAGATATAGACTGTGGGGACATAGATGGTGATATCTTACAAAATGTCCATATTACAGAGGAGGAAGTGCTGGATGTCTTGAAATGCATAAAAGTGGATAAATCTCCAGGACCTGATCAGGTGTTACCCTAGAACTTTGTGGGAAGCTAGAGAAGTGATTGCTGGGCAACTTGCTGAGATATTTGTATCAGTCACAGGTGAGGTGCCGAAAAACTGGAGGTTGGCTAACATGGTGCCACTGTTTAAGAAGGATGGTAAGAACAAGCCAGGGAACAATAGACCAGTGAGCCTGACATCGGTAGTGGGCAACTGAGGGACGGGATGTACATGTATTTGGAAAGACAAGGACTGATTAGGGATAGTCAACATGGTTTTGTGTGAGGGAAATCATATGTCACAAACTTGATTGAGTTTTTTGAGGAAGTAACAAAGAGGATTGATGAGGGCAGAGCAGTAGATCTGATCTATATGGACTTCAGTAAGGCGTTCGACAAGGTTCCCCATGGGAGACTGATTAGCAAGGTTAGATCTCACGGAATACAGGGAGAACTAGCCATTTGGATACAGAACTGGCTCAAAGGTAGAAGACAGAGGGTGGTGGTGGAGGGTTGTTTTTCAGACTGGAGGCCTGTGACCAGTGGAGTGCCACAAGGATCAGTGCTGGGTCCTCTACTTGTTGTAATTTACATAAATGATTTGGATGCGAGCATAAAAGGTACAGTTAGTAGGTTTGCAGATGACACCAAAATTGGAGGTGTAGTGGACAGCAAAGAGGGTTACCTCAGATTACAACAGGATCTGGACCAAATAGGCCAATGGACTGAGAAGTGGCAGATGGAGTTTAATTCAGATAAATGCAAGGCGCTGCATCTTGGGAAAGCAAATCTTAGCAGGGCTTATACACTTAATGGTCAGGTCCTCGGGCGTGTTGCTGAACAAAGAGACCTTGGAGTGCATGGTTCATAGCTCCTTGAAAGTGGAGCGGTAGGTGGATAGGATAGTGAAGAAGGCATTTGATATGCTTTCCTTTATTGGTCAGAGTATTGAGTACAGGAGTTGGGAGGTCATGTTGCGGCTGTACAGGACATTGGTTAGGCCACTGTTGGAATATTGGGTGCAATCCTGGTCTCCTTCCTATTGGAAAGATGTTGTGAAACTTGAAAGGGTTCCAGAAAAGATTTACAAGGATGTTGCCAGTGTTGGAGGATTTGAGCTATGGAGAGAGGCTGAACAAGTGGAGCTGTTTTCCCTGGAGCATCGGAGGCTGAGGGGTGACCTTATAGAGGTTTAAAAAATTATGAGGGGCGTGGATAGGATAAATAGGCAAAGTCTTTTCCCTAGGGTCAGAGAGTCCAGAACTAGAGGCATTGGTTTATGGTGAGAGGGGAAAGATATAAAAGAGACCCATGGGGCAATTTTTTCACACAGAGGGTGGTAGGTGTATGGAATGAGCTGGCAAAGGAAGTGGTGGAGGCTGGTACAATTGCAACATTTAAGAGGCATTTGGATGGGTATATGACTAGGAAGGGTTTGGAGGGATATGGGCCGGGTGCTGGCAGGTGGGAGTAGATTGGGTTGGGATATCTGCTCGGACGGGTTGGACCGAAGGGTCTGTTTCCATGCTGTACATCTCTATAACTCTATACTCCTGCCCCACTGAACTCATCTCGTCCTACGGGGAGAAAGTGAGGTCTGCAGATGCTGGAGATCAGAGATGGAAATGTGTTGCTGGAGAAGTGCAGCAGGTCAGGCAGCATCTAGGGAACAGGAGAATCGACGTTTCGGGCATTAGCCCTTCTTCAGGAAGAAGGGCTAATGCCCGAAACGTCGATTCTCCTGTTCCCTAGATGCTGCCTGACCTGCTGCGCTTTTCCAGCAACACATTTCCATCTCTCATCTCGTCCTACCTCAACTCCACTTCACTGTGGACATGCAGTCCTTATATATGTCCATACCCCAACAAGGAAGGCCTCCAGGCTCTCAACTTCTTCCTCTCAAACAGACCCATCCAGTCCCCCTCCAACAATACCTCCTCCGCCTTGCCAAACTGGTCCTCACCCTCTGTAATTTTTCCTTCAACTCCTCCCAATTCCTCCAAATCCATGTGGTACTCATGGGTACCCAGGTGGACCCCAGCAACGCCTGCCTCTCTGTTGGCTATGTCGAACAGTCCCTTTTCAGTACCAACATGGGCACTGTGCCCTAACTCTTCTGTTGTTACAACGATGACTGCATCAGAACAGCGTCCTGCACCCAGGCTGAACTGGAACAGTTCATCGACTTCGCCCACAACTTCCATCCCACTCTCAAATTCACTCGGGCACCTCCCTCCCCTTTCTTGACTTCACCATTTCCATCTTCAGCAACAGTCTGCAGACAGATGTCGACTACAAACCTACAGATTCCCATAACTACTTGGACTACACCTCCTTCTACCCAGTATCCTGCAAAAAACTCCATCCTATTCTCCCAATTCCTCTGCCTCCACCGCATTTGCATGGATGAAGAGACATTTTACTCGTGAGCATCTCAGATGTCTACCTATTTTGAGTAACATGCATTTCCTCCCTCCATCATCCAGACAGCCATCCACTGCACCACTTCCATTCCCTGTTCCACTGCTCTGAACTGCCCCCAACGCAATAAGGACAGAGTACCCCTTTGTCCTCACCTAACAAACCACCACTCTCTGCATCAAATGCAAATACTAACGCCAACTCCAAATAGACTCCACCACCAAGAACATCTTCCCCTCCCCACTACTCTCTGCCTTCCGCAAGGACCATTTTCTCTGACAGTCCTTAGTTCACGCCACTCCCACCCCCCAACTCCCAGGTACCTTCCCCTGCAACCGGAAAAAAATTCAAAACCTGTCGGTACACCACACCAGTCATCTCTATCCAGGGCCCCAAACAGTCCTTCCAGATGAGACAGAGGTTCATCTGCCTCTCCTCCAACCTAGTTTACTGCATCGGGTGCTCCTGATGTGGTCATCTCTACATCAGGAAAACTAAACGTAAACTCTGCAAATGGCTCACAGAGCATCTCAGCCAGGCCCACAGGGACCGACCGGACCTTCCAGTCACCGCCCATTTTAATTCCCCCAACCACTCCCTTTCTGACATGGCCATCCTTGGCTTCCTCCATTACTAAACCAAACTACAGAGCCTATTGGAGGAACAAACCTTATCTTCTGCCTGGGCACCCTACAGCCCGGAGGACTCAATATTGAGTTCTTCAATTTCAAATAACCTCCCTCCTCATCCCCTGATTCCTTTCACAGCCCCTCCCCTTCACTGCCTTGCTCCCTGCCTCCAACTGGATTCACTCCTCCACTAAACCAACCAGGTCGTACCCTCTACCTGTCTTCACCTATCTTTACCATCACACTGCCCCCGGCTCCCCCTTTATCTGCAGCTCCCCCCCCACCCTCAATCCTGAAGAAAGGTTACACCTGAAATGTCAGCTTCTCCACCTCCTGATGCTGCCTGGCTTGCTGTGTCCTTCCAGCCTCCTGCCTGTCTACCTTGGAATCATTTAGGAGAGAGATGTCTGCAAGGTAATCGTCTATTAGTTTTAATATAGATGCTTCAAGGAAACAGCTTGAGCTCTGGCTCCCACTGACTTGAACCCATACTAAAACATGATGTCACCAGCAGAGACATCAATCAAAAGTAGATTGTGTTTTCCACATGAGGCAGGAACCTTGAGAAAGTTTCCCAAGTACTTTATGTTGAAGATTTACCCAGAATGACATCTGATTGGCAGCTATGTCAACACTAGCTGAGCCATCACTGCCCATTCTACAGCCTTTGATTCTGTTGAAATACTAATGCAGGCATATGGAGGGGAGTAATGGAAGACCCTCTCTACAAGTACAAGTCAGCCTTGGGGCTCCATTCGGGGAGGCAACAGCTCAGGCTGGTACTTTCCTTATGCATAACGCATATTCCAGACCGCATCTTTCTAAGGTAAAGAATTGATGATACCGCAACAGGTTCTCTATCATTCCTAGTAGTGTTTAACATCTCTTTTAGCCCCAAGGAGAACCTTGTAATTGAACATGTTTGGTTTCAACCAGCAGCTCCAGAAACCAGAAGGCTCGTTTGACTCCTTTACTAATGATTTATATAAATTGACCAATTCTTGCAGCTAAGTCATGCTAAAAGATGAGTTTATTCAAGATAGAATAATGGACAGTGCCCTCAATCACAAACTATATTTTTTGTGATCTAAACAGATGTTTTGAGCAGGTGGTCCATATGCTAGGCAGGTAAAACAAAGATGCTGAATCTTGGATGTGATTAGAGGCAAATTTAAGGCTCTGTCCAGGCCTCTTAGTTATTTAGACCCAAAAATGCCTACCCATTCACCAGAAAAGTCTGCCAAAATGGGAGAGAAGGCAGGGGGTGCTATTTTGAAATGTTGGTATTGCAGCACAAGATGGCAACACAGATAGCAAGATTGTCCAACAGGGAATGCACAGCGATCTCACCGTGGTCGAATTGTCATTTTCAGTAATTCTATAAGTCAAGATCACTTTTGAAAGGCAAATTAACTCAATTAGTTCCTGGTCAGCAGGAAATCTAACAAATTGAATAGAATAAGAAAGGAATATAGCATACACACAGTTTTTAATTAGATGGAAATACATGACTCTTGAAGTAATCAAGATTTGTTGTCAAATAATCTTATAAGAATTTTGATGCAAAGTTTTGTCTTGACTCAGAAGCAATCATTCCTATTGATATAAGCAGTATTAGATGAGTATATTGTTGCTGTAGTCCCACTACTCTGAGACTATGAGTCACAACGTGAAATAAACTATTTTACCCAAGTTCCAATATGGCCAATTGGATGCTTTATCTGTATTAAATTTCAAATGGAAAGATCCAACAACCAGATTTCCATTATAATTACAAGATGATTCACTTATTATAATACAAAATTCAATTGGTTAAGATGCAGAATTGGTTAAAATACAGAATTTGTAATATGAAAGTATAAATTTTTACCCATCTAGATAAACAATGAAAACAATACACTACAGGAAAATGGGAAAAGTAAATGAAATTTTGTCAGACTCTGCTGTGAGGAAATCTAATATTGAGGAGTTCCTTCAGTCAATCTTCCAAAAGAAGAATCAAGTTTCATATTGATCTCACAACACAGGAGTTTCAGGAACAGGAGTGTTGAGCTGGGAATCTGCTTTCCTTTCTTCTAACCTCTTTGTAACTGATTCCAAACAATTAAACACTTTTCAAACTCAAAGTACTTGAAACAAATTCATTTTCCACAATCCTTCGAAACTCAGGTCTTCAAAGAAATGATCAATTTGAGCCAGCTTCAATGCTCTGGCAGATATTTCACAATGGAAGGAACTGTACACCTTCAATCATCAGATAGCAAGACCCAGGGTCTAGATTGCAATACCTTTTCACTTAAAGGTTGTTTTGTATCAACCCTTACTTACAAAGGCAAAGTTATTAATGAGTTTAATTACATCACAATCTCTCTGAAATTCTGCCAGACCAGACTGCGATAGAATTCTTCATCTACTCTGACACTGATGCCAGTTTCTATGCTAACAAAGAATGGTCAAATGCGACTACAGTAACACATGTTTTTTTTCAATGCGAATTGGCTATAACATGATTGAAGAATCTAGACCATTATTTGTAGAATGCAAACTTTCCTTACCTGTATTGGCTACAATGTGATTCCGGTCCCATTGCTTTATATCGTGCTGCTAATTCGCGTTTTTCTTATAATGTGGGATCGCACGGAAACAGAACTAACGTATTATATCAGAACAAACTGTACTAAATATGCAAAGGAAGTATAAATGTCTTCAACAGTACAAGGCAGTTACAATGATTTCCTGACTATAGTCAGACAGAGTAAACCAGCTTTACATTCACAGAGTACAACAAACACTGCCGATCCTTTGCAACACTGAAGCAAAATATCATTGTTTTTAACTTTTCCATATAAGCCTAGTACAATTTTTGATCATGACCAACTTTCTTGGGGTACTGTCAGATCTTTGGGGTGGAGGAACACCCACAGTGCTGTGAGGAAGGGAGTTTCACAATTTTGGCCAAGCGATAGTGAAGGAACGGATGATACAGTTCCATGTCAGGATAGAGTGTGATTTGGAGAGGAACTTACAGCTGGTGGCGGTTCCATGCACCTACTGACTTACCTTTGAGCTGATAGTGGTCACGGATTTGGAATGTGCTGTTAGAGGAATTGATAGTTACTGCGGTGCATCTTGCAGATAGTACATACTGCTGCCCCTCTGCGTTGATGATGAGGGCGTTGAATGTCGAAGGTGCATTGGGTGCCAGTAAAGTTGACCGCTTTGATCTGGATGGTGCAAAACTTCTTCATTATTGAGGGAACTGCACTCATCCAGGTAAGTGGATCGAATTCCATCTCACTCTGACGTGTGTCTTGTGGCTTATGGTTAGGCATTGGGGAGACAGGAGGTCAGCTACTTGCTGCAGAATATAGCCTCAGACCTGCTCTTGTAGCCATAACATTTAGATTAGATTAGATTACTTACAGTGTGGAAACAGGCCCTTCGGCCTAACAAGTCCACACCGACCCGCCGAAGCGCAACCCACGCATTCCCCTACATTTACCCCTATACCTAATACTACGGGCAATTTAGCGTGGCCACTTCACCTGACCTGCACATCTTTGGACTGTGGGAGGAAACCGGAGCACCCAGAGGAAACCCACGCAGACACGGGGAAAACGTGCAAACTCCACACAGTCAGTCGCCTGAGTCGGGAATTGAACCTGGGTCTCTGGCGGTGTGAGGCAGCAGTGCTAACCACTGTTTATGATGCTTGTCCTATTCAGATATTGGTTAATGTTAAAACCCTAGATGTCAATAATGGGGGAGTCAGCAATCGTATTACAATTGAATGCAGTTCCCTCAACAATGAAGAGGTTTTGCACCATCCAGGTCATTGGTTAGATTCTCTCTTGTTGAAGATTGTTATTCCCTGGCATTTACATGGCATACATTTTAGTCACCATTTATCATCATAAGCTTGGATATTGTCCAGGTCTTCTATGTTTGGAGATGGACTGTTTCAGGAGTTGTGTCTGAGGAGTTGTGAACAGTGCTGAATATTGTGCCATCAACACTTTTGACATTATGATGGAGGGAAGGTCATTGATGAAGCTTTTGAAGATGATCGGGCCATGGTTTCTACCCTGAAGAACTCCTGGAGTTGAGATGATGGACCTCCAATAGCCACAATCATCTTCCTTTGTGCCAGATATGACCCCAACCAGTAGAGAGTTTCCCCCTCATTTGAACATTTGAAGAAATACCTGTTTAAAACAATAACTTGACTTCTGATCTGAGCTTATCTGAACAGACAAACCCATTACTAAAACATATCTGTGTCATCAACTTCAATGAGAAGCATTGACATATTTACAGGCTCCAGGCACAGAAGTCATGAAAATCCAGTAGATAGTTAAAAGGATGTAAAAAGCTCATTGAATTGTGGTTTCTATTTCATGAGAGCTGGAACAGAAAGGGATGAAAGTGATAGAGTCATAGAGATGTACAGCACGAAAACAGAGCCTTTGTTCCAACTTGTCCATGCCGAACAGATATCCTAACCTAATCTAGTCCCATTTGCCAGCACGTGGCCCATATCCCACTAAACCCCACCTATTTATATACCCATCTAGTTGCCTTTTAAATGTTAAAAATCACACAATATCATGTTATAGTCCAACAGGTTTATTCAGGAGCACTAGTTTTCAGAATGCCACTCCTTCATCAGGTGGTTGTGGAGGTTAAGATCATGCTCACAGAATTTGTAGCCAAAGGAGTCCAGTGTCATGGCAATGTGATACAGTAAACAATCTTAGATTAAAACTTCCATCTTTTATAATGGGATATGCTGGTTTCTGTTCTTTGATACAATAATCCCAGAAATTATTTTAAATTACATTCTCAAGTTAGCTCAGCTGTCTTGAGAAAAACGTGTATTAGCAGCACCATTTAAACTAAAGGGACTGGAATCACATTGTAGCCAATATAGGTAAGGAAAGTTCGCATTCTACATATATAGTCTAGAGTCATCAATCACTTTTAAATGTTATAATTGTACCAGTCCTCTTACACTTGTTTATAACTCTGGGTACACTGTAGCTGTGATATTGCAGTCATTTCTAGTCATTCCACCTCAGGAAAGATATATTGACAGTGAAGAGGATAGTTTTAGATTCACCAGAGTGATGCCAGGGCTAAAACTGTTAAATAATGAGGCTAAGTTGGATAGTGTAGGGGTGCATTATTTTGAATATAAATGTTGAAGTACTGATCTAATTGATATCTTTTAATATCATTTTACAATTTGGTAAGATGGATAAGGAGAAACTGTGTCCTCTGCTGGAGAAGTCCCGAACAGGGGATTTCAGATTAAAATTAGAGTTAGGCTGTTCAGGCATGATGTTAGGGAGCATTTCCTGAAACAAAAAATGGGGCTTCTTGAAACAAAAAATGGGGCAGAACAACTGAAAGTTTCTCCCCCAAAAAATTTCTGACATTTGGTCAGTTTCTATTCGGAAAACTGAGATTGGTAAGTTTTAGTTCGGTAAGGGTGTTGAGGGTTATGGAAACAAGGCAGATAATGAGGTGTGAAATATGGTTCCGCGAGATCTAATTTATTTGTGGTAGAGACTTGAGCGACTAAATTATTGATCCGTGTTCTTAAGGGGGGATTGAGAAGCATGCTGAGTTTTTCCTTCTTTTATATTTTGTTGAGATGACATGCAGAGACATTTTGTGACACATCTTCATCAAAGATTGAAAGGGTTCAGTTAAGAGGCTAAAAATCAGAAATTGTACTCCGTGTTCCAGGAACAGGGAAGAGCTGATGGATCAGCTATTGTTTACTGTTCCTACCCACCAATATCTGCCAAGTATGGCAGCTACTGGGACATGGAATTAGAATAGAAGCTAAATCAACTATGATGCCATGTGATCAAATAAGCTGCCTGCACATGTCATACTGAACAAAAAGAAGAAGAGACTTGCACTTGTGTAAATCCTTTCATTATCTGCAGCCAATTTAGTGTTGTTATAATATAGGAAATTGTCAAACCAGAAACATAGCTGATAGGATAAGGTACCAGAACACTGCTGTTAATGACAGAATGATAACAGTTAGTGACTCCAGGAGTAAGGATGAATGTTGACTTACTCTCATCGCAAAGTGATAATTAAATGCATTGATTGAATATCACATGCAGTGATTAAAATATGCAGTGAAAGTATTTTTTCCCTCAGTTTTCACAGTGAAAGAGTTAAAGACAGACAAATTCAAGCCTCTGCAAGTTGCAGGTGACAGCTGTATTTATTCATTTTTGCTCTTTGACACCACAGAGCTGACTTCATCTCCTGTGTCCAATGTAGCCTTTCTTCTTTTTAGTTTGAGATTTAATGAAATTTATCTTCTCATCTTTGTTTAATAGTAACATGAGTGTCGACATGTGTAGAGACACATTTATCGACTGACTGCTCTTATAGTTAAAAGGAGCTGTGAGTCAGCTTTTTAATAGCCAACCTCTGACACAGTCATGTTCTTGATCTACACAGTAAATCATTGAGAATGGGGAGGCATGAGTTATCTGCCACCAAATACTGCAGGCAGAACCCATGCAGTTGAGAAACAAGATGAGTAAGTAAGCTCAGGAAGTAGAGACTGACTCATCGTTTTACTTTTGGTGTCTCTGAGGGTATTTTGGAAATCTAAAAGAAAACAGAAAAAGCTGAATATATTCAGCAAGTCTGGCAGCATCTGTGGAGGAAGTAACAAAGTTCACTTCTTAGATTAATGATCTTACAGAACTTTTCAGACCTTTCCTGGAAACGCACCTGGAATGAAAAGAAACCGGAAATGTGTTAATTGTTGATCCTCCCAACTTTTGTCCCCATGCTATTTAGTATTCTAAATAGTTCCACTGTCCTGCGTGCCATCATCACAATTGAACCTAACCACCCCCACATGCATACATTTCCCCAAAGGAGGGATCAGCTGTAGGAACATTGGTTTAGTTTCCTGTACTTCCTTAGCTCAGGGATGGTGAAATTAGCAGTAGCACAGCGGTCTGCACATCAGTTTGGCTTAGACAAATGACCAGAGACTGAGAATGAAGCAGTGGGACATCGATGACTTGCATATTAAAACTTTTGGCTAAGTTCCGGTTTATACTGGGGGGGGTGGGAATATTGTCATAGTCATAGAATTGTGCATCACTGAACACATTAGAACAAATCATCCTGTTTGCAGAGTTTATGCTCAGCATAAAATTAACTTACACTTTATAATTTGGAGAACTCTGTCTTAAATAATCTGAAGAGATGAAATATAAATGTATTTACTCAAATTAAACTATTGGGGAACGCAGCATTTTGAGGTTAACTATCAATCTCTAAGTGCAAGGAAAGTCTGTGAATAATTTAGTGAACAATTAACTTTTTTAACACACTGCACATACCCTTCTCTTATCTTTCTATCTTACTGAGATACATAGAATTACTAATTAAATACTGAAAACAACCGTTTTAAAAGCAAATTTACAATATAAATATTTCTGCTTTTTCTTTAAAAAATGAAAGCGGTCATTAGAATTCACAGAGTAATGTAGGTTCCTCTGCCAGGCCTCCCTGTTTGAAACACAGCCAGTGTTAGGGGAGACTGTAACTAGGCATTATCACCCTGGTGTGACCTGACCTAATTTCTCTGGTAAATTTTGTAGAAAGGCAAATGAAATAGGATTCATTAAATATGCATTATTCTGGATAAAGATAGAGGGTGAGAATGTCACTACCATCAACTAATAATCAGGTTAATATTGGTATTAATTAATGTTAATAGACAGACATCAGACATTGACTACTTGTGATTCCCAAAGCACTGTTTCCCATCAGTGGTAATCTGTCTTGGAAACACAGCAGGAAGGAATTAACTCTCTCATACTAACTCAATAGGGAAGGATCACACAAAAACCCCAAGTAGTATTCATTCTAACAAACTAAACATTGCTGTCATCTTTTCAAATAATATTGAGAAAACATGCATGCAATTGTGGTTATTATTTTGTCTTGGCCACAAAACTTCTGACCAATGTTGACCAGCAATAGTTAATGAAATAAAATTGTATTTTTCTTCATGTAGTTGATTTTACAGTAGTAACTAATTTTACAGAGTTTATCAATTGTAAAGGAATCAGTTGTAATTTTCCTCTTTAATAAGAAATACTCGGCCATACAACTTGGTGACCCTTGACCTGGAAACAGTACCAATATGTTATTGCGCTTATTTGATTTATTTATTGTCACATGTAACCTATTACAAAATGCAGTGAAAAGTCTTGTGCAGTGTCATCTCTGTCCAACACCATCTTAAAACACAGAAAAATAAAACAAAACATGGAATATAAAGGCAGAAAAAGGAAAAAATAAAGAAAGTATTCAACTTTGTGGTCATTCTTGCTAAGTCATGGGCCATGGGCCTGGTGGCCAGGTACTAGTGCCCATTACCATGCTGCCACCACTGGATTGAAAGTTGCCACCCTTCAGTGCCATCTCATCTCTGCCAATGCCCTCACCACTAAGCGTCCTCACTGGACCTCACCAATGAAGATGCCACCAATACTGCTGGGTATCACACTGGCCCAAACTTGACCGTGCCAACATCATGAGTCTGCTTCAGGCCCACCTTGCCGCTGCAGCCGCTGTTGATGCATTGGGTCTCATACTTGGGCCCAAACCCGCCACTGCCACTGCCTCCATGAATCTGTGCTGGGAACAGAAGCTGCTGGAAACCAAACCCACCTTCAATATGCCGACTTGCCGATGCTGTCACTGCAAACGAACTCTTCACCAAGAGGTATGAAAAATAAAATAAAGAAGAATAAAAATGAAAGAAGAGAGGAAAAAAAAGTTAAACATGCACAAGAGGACAATGAAGATATGGAAGCTAAGCTGTAGCTATTAGACACAAAGGGGAGGCTATTGATGCAAGGATGAGCTACAAGCAGAGAAGCTGAAGGGTGAAGGTGATCAGTGCAGAGCCTTTGGAACAAAAGAAAAACAAAAGAAAGACAAACACAGAGAATTCCTGTGAGGAAGCAAAGAAAATCTCTCTCAGAAAGAGGTCTAGGATCGCTTAGAAGTAAAAAAATCACACAACACCAGGTTATAGTCGAAGACGTTTAATTGGAGGCACTAGCTTTCGGTTGACAACCACCTAATGAAGGAGCAGTGCTCCGAAAGCTAGTGCTTCCAATTAAACGTGTCGGAGTATAACCTGGTGTTGTGTGATGTTTATCTTTGTACACCTCAGTCCAACACCGGCATCTCTAAATCATGACTCTTAGAAGTAGCGTGTCATCCGGCTGTAAAGATCTAAAATTTGGAATAAAGGTTTAAAAGCTCTGTGAATAGTTTGAAGGTGCAGCTGGGTGTTTCCCAAGCTGTGGACAAACCATGAAAGGAACTCTGGAGAGCAATCAGGACTGTTGTGACTCAAGAAAAAGTGTGTTCATACAAATGTGCCAAACTAATGTGTCTGTGAAACAAGAAGGTGAAAGGTATTCACACCTGACCAAACTTATTTGAGTAAAGAATAGTATATTGTAGAACTATGTAGTAACACAGTACAGTTCCATGTTTGTGGAGAGTTCCTGGTGGTTGAGTAGGATGTGTGCTTGTTGTATTGACTATTTTAAAGTAAAATTTCCCTTTTTGTTTGAGGTGTGGTTTTCCTGCATTGATTCTGATCTACACCAAACTAAGTGTTTTAAAGAGTGAAATCTCATTGGTTATTTCTTCTTTAGGGGCTATTTCATAAATTTAG
Organism: Chiloscyllium plagiosum; assembly: GCF_037043375.1. Classification (NCBI taxonomy): domain Eukaryota; kingdom Metazoa; phylum Chordata; class Chondrichthyes; order Orectolobiformes; family Hemiscylliidae; genus Chiloscyllium; species Chiloscyllium plagiosum. The sequence goes on along the minus strand of NW_028270170.1, from coordinate 35,020,266 downwards.
TTACTTTTGTTTGTGATTACCCCACAACTCTGCAAGGTCTGCCTTGGAATCTACAGCTGTTTAGAAAATGGTGGTAATCTGCTGCTTTGGAAGTAAGTGAGAAAAGAGAGTCCTGATGAAGACCCATCACATGTAATTGAGTAAAATGTGGGATATTGGCTATTATTGCACAGGAAAAGTGGACATTTCACTTAATTCAGCAAAGAACTGGATCATGGATAATCTTAGGGTAAAAATTCCTATTCAAACACAAAATGTGTTGGAGAAATTCAACAGGTCTTCAGCATTTGTGGAGAGAGAAATAGATTAAGTTTTGAGTCTGATATGACTTTTTCAGATTCCATTGGATTGTTCCAACAGTTATGACTGTTCCTAATTTACAAAAGTATTAAAGCTACTGTTAGATTGTGAATTGTGTTTTGGTGCAATCACTCACTCTCCAAATTATTCGTTCTGATATAAACTTGGTCTCCCTGTAAACTATCTACTCAACGTGGCAATAAACTTACCCATTCTGTGACTGTGGAGTGGGTGTGACATTCTGTGAGATAAAGATGTTCTGTTGATGATAAAATATTGTGTTAGCCTTAATAAAACCATACTAAACAAGAGAACTGTTGGAAATATTCAGTGTGTTGAAGTGTTGAGAAACTTGTCTGCATGCATTTCCATTTTGTTAAAACCACAACTCACTGGAATTAACTTTGTCTTCCCAATTAGCATCTGCGCTATTGAGAAACTCAATGCTTCACTAATCTGACACCAAATGTGACTGGTGACTTGCACTTCTTCATCTACTTCCATGTGGGTGCTTGATGCTTTGCCGTATAGCATTGCATCTTTAAATGGTGGTTACAGTCATATGTGCTGCCACATCTCAAGTACAGTTGGCAGAGGAAGGCAAGTCGTTCGCTGGACCATCTGCAAATTCAATTGACCAATGTCAAACAGTGGGCACCTTCAGGCTAAAGTGCAAACTTTAATGGAAGTGTTGATGGCTGAAGAGCATGGAAATGTGCAAATGATGAAGAGGGAGCAGCTGTGGCTGAACCACATCAAATTACAAGAGTGATGGAGCAAAGGAAAGATAAATCAGGCAGGACCATGCCCCAGACAGTCCGGGGTCTGACCAAAACACTCTAGTTTGTCTTAGGAGAGGACAAGTTGGTGAAATGGGTGGTCTCCTCTGATGAGGAAGCTGAAGGTGAAGATGCACCAAAAGGATTCCCACAGAAATGAAGATGACAGGACTGTGCTTAAATGAGTCAAAGAGTCATGCGAGAACCTCATAGCATCTACTTCCAGGGGACTAAGCTACATAGAAATAATTCTTTTAACATTCCAATAGCATGAACCAGCTGGCTGGAAGGCCACTGCACTCATTACTTAAGTTACCGCATTGACTGAGAAACATTGCTTTTTGTACTATTGCTTGCAATCAGGTAATGCTCTTTTTGCTATTTACTTATGATGTGATAATGTTTAGGGACAGGAAGCTTATTTGAGAAATATTGAGGCTCTATGATAACTGTGCCCACCAGTAGCTGCTACACATTAGGGTCTCTTAGGACAGGAGCTCATGGAGATTTCCAATATTCTGGGCCACACCTCCATCAAAGAGAAGGAAGATATGTGTACAGCTAAAGATTATTATAATATATTACAACCTTTTCAGCGTGGGGAGGGGAAGATGTTCTTGGTGCTGGGGTTTAGTTGGAGTTGGCAGAAATGTTTAAGGAAGATGCATTGGATACAGAGACTGGTGGGATTGTAGGTAAGGACCGGGGGACTGTCTTTATTGCACTTGGGGAAGGGTTTAGAACATGGGAACAGGGAATGGAAGTGGTGCTGTGGAGGGCTGTCTGGATGACGGGGGAGGGAAAGCATGTTATTCAAAATAGGTGGGCATCTGGGATCAATTTCGCCTGCAACTTCCACCCCACCCTCAAATTCATTTGGTCCACCTCGGACACCTCCCTCCCCTTTCTTGACCTCACATTTCCATCTCTGATGACAGTCTCCAGACGGATGTTTACTATAAGACTCCCATAACTACCTGGACTACACTTCCTCCCACCCAATATCCTGCAAGAACTCCATCCCATTCTCCCAATTCCTTCACCTCTGCCGATTTTGCTCGGATGAGGAGACATTCCACTCGTGAGCATCCCAGATATCCAACTATTTTGAATAACATGCTTTTCCTGCTCCCATCATCCAGACAACCCCCTACTGCACCACCTCCATTCCCCGTTCTACTGCTCTAAACCCACCCCTCAATTCAAGAGTCCCCCTTGTCCTCACCTACCACCCCACCAGTCTCCGCATCCAATGCATTAATCCTTAAACACGTTCACCAACTCAAACTAGACCTCGCCCGCCACCAAGAACATCTTCCCCTCCCCACCCCTCTCTGCCTTCTGTAATGACCATTCCCTCTGACAGTCCTTGGTTTGCATCACTCTCCCCACCAACCCTCCCCCGAATCCCCAGGTACCTTCCCTTGCAAGCAGAAAAGTTGTAAAACCACACCCCCCGTCAAACCTCCATCCAGGGCCCAAAACAGTCCTTCCAGTTGAGGCAGAGGTTCACCTGCCTCTCCTCCAACCTAGTTTACTGCATCAGGTGCTCCTGATGTGGTCTTCTCTCCATCAGGGAGACTGAATGTAAACTTAGGGAATGACTCACTGAGCATCTCAGCCGGACCCAGGGGCCTGCCTGACGTCCCAGTCACTGCCCATTGAATTCCCCTTCCCACTCCCTTTCCGACATCACCATCCTTGGGCCTCCTCCATTGCCAAATGAACTAGGGACAAATTGGAGGAACAACATCTCATCCTCCGACTGGGCAGCATACAGCCCGGAGGACTCAACACTGAGTTCTCCAATTTCAAATAACCTCCCTCCCCATCCCCTGACCCCTTTCCCAGCCCCTCCTCCTTCCCTTCCACTGCTCCCTGCCACTGACCAGATTCATTCACCCCACTGACCAACTAGGTCGTACCCTCTACTTGTCTTCACCAATCCCCACTTCACCACCCAGCCCCCACCATTTCCTTTATCTGCAGCTCCCCTCATACCCACCCCCACTCCTGAAGAAGGGTTACACCTGAAACGTCGACTTCTCCACATTTTGATGCTGCCTGACTTGCTGTGTTCTTCCAGTCTCCTGCCTGTCTATTTTGGATTCCAGCATCTGCAGTTTTTTGTCTCTAGCTAAGGATAATGATGGAACAGACTCTGATTTCATTCCTGTATATGGCTGACCAGGAATCTCTCCCACTGTCATTACTTGTCATCGATGCATGCTGGAAGGATTTGCATGTGTATTCATTGCTAGGTTAGCTCAATTGGCTGAATGGCTGGTTTGTGATGCAGAGAGACACTAACAGTGTGGGTTCAACTCCTGAAAATGGCTGAACTTAGCATGAAAACCTCTCCATTCAGCTGAGGCATGGTGATCCTTAGGTTAAACCCACACCAGTTGTGCCTCTCTCTCTAAGGAGTGAGGACCCTAGGGTCTGATAGGATTATGGCAGCTTTTCTTCATGACTTGCCCTCAATATTATTCAAAAGGTAGAAGAGGTTAAATAGCAGGTGCAAATAAGCTCCTATGGAAAGGAATATTCAATATTATTTACTCAGTTAGGGAGACTGAAAACTAAATACAGCATTATACTGAAGAAAGATGTTAATTCTGATGCTTATTTACAGCTCAACAAGATCACAAGGAGAGAAATGCTGTGTTTCTGGTTGACAAAGGTTTAGCAAAACTAACCAAAAGTTGAGTTTTCACAAACTCCGTGCAAATCAATCCTGCCTAGTCTCATTGGATGAACAATCAAAATTGCATACTTCATTTGTCTGTTTGGGAGATTATAATTTTAAAAATTCCCATTTAGGATTACCTCAGTCACAGAGAGTTTTTAATGGACTATGTCCAATATTTCACAAGGTCACCTTGCAGCCTTATGACATATTGAAATAGGGGGAAACAGCTGAGTGCATGGTCGCAGAATACCCACTGTCATAGAACCCTTGCAGTGTGGAAGCAGGCCATTCAGCCCATCAAGTCCACATGGAAGAGCATCCAAAGAGCTACCCTAACCCTGTAACTCTACAATGCCCATGGCTAATCCACGCAGCCTGCACATCCCTGAACAATTGGGCAATTTAGCACGGTCAATCCACCTAACTTATACATTTTTGGACAGTGCGAAGAATCTGGAGCATGTGGAGGAAACCCACACAGACATGGGGAGAATGTGCCAACTCCACACAGACAGTTGGCAGAGGTTGGAATTTAAGCTGGGTCCCTGGTGCTATGAGGCAGTAGTGCTAACCACGAAGCAACAGTGCCGAAAGCGTTTACAAACAGAAGGCCTCATTCATAATGATGTGCAAATTCTTCAAGGAATCTATTGTTAATAGTGAAGGCAAAATGGCAGCTCTTCAGAAGTCTAAAGGTATTGTGGAGTTCTCCACTGCAAAAGTTATTTCATGAGCTCCAACGGTTCTTCAGAGATTGTAAATTGATGCATGAATGTTTTGCCTCATTTAGCACAAGAAGACAAGGATGGTTGTAAAAGCTGCATGAAGATAGTAATTTGCAGAGGGTAAAATGCATCTTGACATTCATGGATGTCTTGGTGCATTAAAATGCATCCTTTCCAAACATCGGAGCAGCCAATGTTTCAGCTACAGGCTTGGGAGCAGTGCTCTTCCAGGGAGGACTGCATGGGTGTTGCAAACTGGTCAATTTGTGATTGAGAAGAAGGCTCTCTCAGTTTTGAGTCAAGGTTAATGTGGTGCTGGAAAAGCACAGCAGGTCAGGCAGCATCCAAGGAGCAGGAAAATCGATGTTTCGGGCAAAAGTCCTTCATTCCTGATGTCGATTTTCCTGCTCCTCAGATGCTACCTGACCTGCTGTGCTTTTCCAGCACCACACTAATCTTGACTCTGATCTCCAGCATTTGCAGTCCTCACTTTCGCCTTTCTCAGTTTTGAGTTAGGGAGAGACTTTACCTTTGGTGAGAAAGTGGTCATATAAACTATTCATTTATCTCCTGGATGAGATGGAGCTGTTGGGGATGCTTCCAAAGATAAAAAGATTTCAACTTTGTCTCATGAATTTCATCAATGAGACTGTAAAATGCAGGGAAAACTACAGATGGCAACTGATGTACTCCCAGAGTGGAGTTTCACAAGTCCACTAGGCGCAATCTAAGTTTGTTCTACAAAATCAAACCATACACTCAGTCACTGAGCCAGATCCAACATGAGTATTTGAAGGTCCACAGATGTCCTATCAACTGTCAACATACTGTTGAAAGGGGCCAATGGGTTGGCCCTGAAGACGTATTTTGAGCACCGGTGTCACCTTATAGTTATAGACTTAGCTGTGATTGCTCACTCCAGCCTCACTTCAGGAGGATCTCCCAGGAAAGCTTCTCCAGGGAGACTCAGGGATGGCCAAGTGCAGAGCCAGAACTCGGTCAATAATGTGGTTGCCTGGGATCTCTGAGAACGTTGAGGATTTCATTACCGATGTGAGACTTGCACCAAGCACATAGCACTGGGGGACCTTATCAATATTTTACATCATATATATGCAAAGTCTAATATCTCTGATGTTGGATAACAGGCTACAATTCACTAATTAATGCTTCAGCCAATATGCAGCCAGTTGTGGACTTATAGAGTCAGAGAGATGTACAGCATGGAAATAGACTTGAACACATCACAAGCTGTCTGTGATACCCGCAATCGAATGGAGAAGCTGAGCACAAGGGTGACAATAGTTAAGATGTTCTTGAAGAAGAATACAAACTTCTGCCGGACAATGCTATGTTATAGTCAAGAGTGTGGTGCTAGAAAGGCACAACAGGTCAGGCAGCATCAGAGAAGCAGGAAAATCGACATTTCAGGCAAAAGCCCTTCATCAGGAATGAGTCCTGATGAAGGGCTTTTGCCCAAAACCTCAATTTTCCTGCTTCTCTGATACTGCCTGACCTGCTGTGCTTTTCCAGCACCACACTCTTGACTCTGATCGCCAGCATCTGCAGTCCTCATTTTTGCTTCAATGCTATGTTATAGATTCATTCAGCTCAATGTGTTCGAGTATCATCAGAGTTACAGGATAGGAAACCATAGACTGAGTTCCTTATTCCACCAAAGGAATTGACTCCACATTTACATCTATAAGGCTATCAAAGACATGTATAACAAGGAGCAATCCAATCATATACAACAGCCCATAGACTACAATTAGAGCTAACATGTGAGATGGTGTTTACATTTGGGACAGGAGCAACAGGTATATGGCTCAGGGATCTGAACAGAAAGTATATGGCCATCTGAGGAACAGCAATCCAGAAGAGATTGTATATTGTTTGTAATAGGCGAAAGTAAGGACTGCAGATGCTGGAGATCAGAGATGAGAGCATACTCTGGAAAAGCACCGCAGGTCAGGCAGCATCCAAGGAGCAGGAAAATCGACGTTTTGGGCAAGAGCCCTTCATCAGGAATTGTTTGTATTGTCAAAGGGATCATTAGAAGGAACTGCAAAAACCTTCTTGTGGTATTATGGGTGGCACAGTGGCTCAGTGGTTAGCACTGCTGCCTCACAGCACCAGGGCCCCAGGTTCAATTCCAGCCTTGGGTAACTGTCTGTGTGGAGTTTGCATATTCTCCCCGTGTCTGTGTGGGTTTCCTTCGGGTGCTCCGGTTTCCTTTCACAGTCCAAAGATGTGCAGGTCAGGTCAATTAGCCATGCTAAATTGCCCATAGTGTTAGGTGCATTAGTCAGAGGGAAATGGGTCTGGGTGAGTTACACTTCGGAGGGTTGGTGTGGACTTGTTGGGCTGAAGGGCCCGTTTCCACACTGTAGACAATCTAATCTATATCTCGGTGGTTAATCAGCCAATGAACCAATGGTGACCTTAACAACATAAGGGAACTTCAGATCCCAAACTGTCAGAAAGTGAACTAGAGGTGCAATCTTCCACACAGCAATCAAACAGTCTTCTAAGTCCAAGAAAAGTATTCTAGAACCATCTGAATTTATAGAGTCAAAGACTTGGAGGTGAGATAAGATAGTGATAAATATAATTTAAATTTGAGGGGCATGGTATTTTCCCTGGGTTGGGAGAGTCCAGAACTAGAGGCCATAGGTTTAGGGTGAGAGGGAAAAGGTTTAAAAGGGACCTAAGGTGCAACTTTTTCACGCAAAGAATGGTGTGTGTATGGCATGAGCTGTCAGAGGAAGAAGTGGACGTGTGTACAATGACAACTTTTAAAAGGCATCTGGATGTGTATATGAATCAGAAGGGTTTAGAGGGATATGGGCAAAATGCTGTCAAATGGGACTAGAGCAATTTAGGATATCTGGTCAGCATGGAAGAATCGAACCGAAGGATCTGTTTCTGTCGCATATACCTCTGTGACTCTATGTGCAATCCACAGAACACTGTTATCTAATATTTCAAGATGTGACAGGAAAATCGGCATTTTTAGATATTGGTTTGTGAGATGTAGGTTTCACTGGCTGGGACAACGTTTATCAGCCTTTGTTAATTGCCTTCTAAAGATAGTGCAGCTGCAGTCTATGTGATGTAGGTAGATGCACAGTTTTAGTAAGCAGGGAGATCCAGGATTTTGACCCAGCAACACTGAAATAACAATGAAATATTTCAATGACTGGATGGTGAGAGGATTGGAGGAGAACTTGCAGGTGGCAGGCTGTTCAAACTTATAGACAGTCCTTGTCCTCCTAGATGTTAGTGATTGAAGGTTTGGAAGGTGCTGTCTAAGGAGCCGTGGTGGATATCTGCAGGATAACATAAAGGTGGTACACGCTGTTGCTGCTGAGTGTCATGAGTGGAGAGAGTGAATGTTATTTGGACGTGTAATGATGTTCATCGATGCAATTAGATCACAGATTGATGGGCTTGTAGCTCTGGTAATGTTTCTTTATGAATTACATGACTAGTGCGTGTATGGAATGAGCTGCCAGAGCAAGTGGTGGATGCTGATACAGTTACAACATTTAAACACATCTGGATGGGTATATGAACAGGAAGGGCTTAGAGGATATGTGTCAAGTGCTGGCAAATGGGACTAGATTAATTAGGATAGTTAGTTGACATGGATAAATTGGACTGAAGGGCCTGTTTCTGTGCTGTACATCTCTTTGACTCTATAACTCTACACAAATGTATTTTAATAATATGAAAATAAACTTGTAGTAATGTTGGGTATGGATTAGTTTTGAGGAGTGCCATATTACCATTCATTCTGATGATATTGTATGCACCTGTGGACAGGACAGCCTAAGAGTTTGAAGGAATGAAGTCTTGTATCTGGCTTTCCTCAAGGTCTCCGTAACAATGTCAATCACATCAGTGTAACCTTTAACTAGCTGCTCATATACAATATGTTGCACTGAGCTCGAATGCATGTACAACAACGTGTATCCATGAGTGTAGCTAAGAGGGAATGTTGCTCATTGACCTGCTATATTAGTTACAAGCGGTCAAAATGCATTTCTACTTTATTGTTCATCTTTCACATTCTTAACGGATTAACTTGATTTATAGATTACAACAGCAGCAATGGAATTAGAGTGAATTCAACATGAATAATGTTTATTTACATTTATAAGGCTTTCTAAATGCACTCATGCATTTGCAAAAATGACAGGAGATAAACTAACTGTCCAACTGAGAACATTGGATTTACTACAGTAATATATTGTTAGTGTACTTACATCCATTGTTACACAAATATCACTTACAGAGGTTCCCTACATTATTAAAACACCAAATATTTACAAATGGCCATGTAGGACAATAGAAGACCATTATTCCTCTTTAATTCTTTTTAAGTGGAATATATCCATTAGCAGTATAGGGTAAAATTAAGCTCTGTTGTAATGTGCTATAAATAAATACACATTGGCATGCCGTGAGAGATTGCTATGCAACACATCTTTGGTCCTAGCTCCAGCAAATGATTGAGTTTGTATAAACAAAAGGTGGAATCTGGAGAGCAGGTCAAACAGTCCTGTTCATGTGGAATCATGGGTGAGGTCTGGTATATCCCATTTTATCTGCAGTGGACAGCCTGTGCTGTCCACTGGGACTCTGTATTGGGCTGAACAGATGATGACAACAGCTGCAAAATGCTGTGTAGGACAAGAGATATGACAAAAATTAAAATCTGTTCATTGAAGATGAATGGCCTGTACTTGCATGTTTTGATAGAACGAGGATCCTTGGGAATGTGAGTAGTAGGATAGACTCTGTGCTTCACAAAAAAGTAAATATTTGCCATCCTGAGTTTGCTATTATCAACATTCATAAAGAAGAATGTTGTGGTAATGGGATACGAACACATTCATCGCAGTTTTGCAGTATAAGGCACTCATTACTGGCATTTTGTTGGTTAATCAAAAGCAGATAGTATGCTGGAACATGAAATCTTCTCACTTTTTGAAAATATTAAAACCCTCTTTTTATATGAATATGTTTCCTCTTCTATGATGTTGTAGGACTGGATTAACAGTGTGGGGGTATTGCCATTGCTCTGAGGGAATGGACTATGGGTGTGGAGACTGTAGCTTGGGAGCAGAAGTTTTAGAATTCTCAGATTTCTGTGAGAAGTCGAAATTTGCTTCATTAAAACTTGCATGTGATAAATACAGACATTTCTGTTTGTCTCATGCAGTTTTTATTCTGCTTAGAGATGAAAGCAAAGCTGTAATTTGCATCAAGCTGGTAATAATATACGTATATTAATAAATCACGGACCCAGAGGACAAGCTATTGCCAGAAAACACCAGAATCTTTTAAAAATCTCCAGAAGAAACAGTATCTTAAATTAATTTTAACTTTCAAGCAAACGCTAATGAGTGAGAAAGAATAGGAACTCAAAACAGATGAAGACCACCAGGGAGAGTTATCAGTCGTCCTACCATATTTATGGACACACCCATTCCTGTCAGAATCTGGAAAGAGTCAGCAGGCCATTCAGCTCCAAGAGGCACTACATTTAATCTAGCAATTGTCCTCTCACAATGTTCAAACATATTCACTTTCTAACTAAGGCCATGGTTTATTCAAGGAGAAAGTGAGGACTGCAGATGCTGGAGATCAGAGCTGAAAATGTGTTGCTGGAAAAGCGCAGCAGGTCAGGCAGCATCCAAGGAGCAGGAGAATCGACTTTTCGGGCATGAGCCCTTCACATTTTCAGCCATGGTTTATCAATTCAGGGCAAAAATCCTGACCGATTCTTCCCTAAAGATGTTTTTCTCTGTCTGCTGTCAGCCCAGCTTACATGAGCTTACTTAGCATAACCTAAGGATTGAACTGGGGACATTCCTGGTCTTTGCCATGCTGCATAATACATTTAACATTCTAAGAAGTGAATGGAATTTGAGCTTCATATCAAACACTTTAACAGGAGTCAGCAACAAAATAAATGTCATTCAATTTCCAATTATGTCAACTTTCAGGCTGTGCCTTTCATGAAGCTAAGAAACATTTTAAAAACTCTCGCATCATATACTTTCAGTGGTTTGGAATTATTGAATATTTTGACAGATTTAGGTGCTTTGTGTTATTACATGGCTTCGGAGTTTTGTTCATAGTAGTTATTTGTGGAATCGGTAATACGGTTGTTAAAAGGTGTAATGGGGTATGTATGGAGATTGAGGGGATTGTGGAGGCAATGAGACTTCCACTCATCATCAGAACTGGGCTGATGTCCCAGTGTACTGAGGTAGCCCTTTTTAAACTGATGGCATTGGCATTGACTTTACTCTGCCCTGCCTCTAGCCTGCTGAGGAAAACAGCAGACCTGGACTCAGTCCATTTCTGTTTCCATTTCTGCCGACCCACTATAAAGATATCTTGAGGGGGGATTACAAGAATGCGGTTATCAGGAAATTCCTGACTGCTGATTTCCATGAAAATCAAGCCTGTTGTCTCTCTTCGGTCAGTTGATGTCATCCAGGGTTGTTAGTGGATGCTTCGATATTATCACTTCTTTTGATGTGAAGAAGAAAGGAAAGCAGCCAGGAGTTCTCAACTTTAAATCAGGAGTCTTGTTTCTGATTTCTAGGGAGAAGTGTATGTATTCGACATAAGCATTACGCAGGTTCAGTTACAATGTTTAAAATACATTTTGTTAAGTACATGAAGAGGTAAGGTTTGGAAGTATACGGGCAAAATGCAGGCAGATTGGACTGGTCTAGTTTGGAAACACAGTCAATGTGGACTAGTTGGACTGAAGGGTCCTGTTTTCATGCTGTATGATTCGCTGAGGCTCTACTTAAACAGGATTGCACCTCCTAAAATAGTCTATCTAATGTCTATTCTTCAGCTTGATGAACTAGGACATGGGTGAGCCTGTGAAGAGCTAAAATCAAATGGAACCAAAGTGAAGATCCTAATGATATAAGGAGAAATATATAAATTCAGTTAATATGTTGTCTCTTTCAATCAATCAAATTGGTTTCCTCATTTGTACTTGCTCGAGGGCTCCATACCAGAAAGACTCACTGGTAATATCAGTCTTTAAATATTCAGAGCTGTGCTATTGCATGTCTTGTTAGTTCAAAGCTTGAAAAATAGCACAAAACTTCTTTCATCCATTTGTTTTGTGGGTGCTGAGGAGGGTGCTACTATGACACGTGGAATCATTAACATCAATTCAATTTTATTATTCAGACTGAAGAAGTCAAGTGGAATTTTACAATCCCTAGAAAACATAGAATACAGTCATGCTAAGTAGATAAGTCATATTTAACTTCAAAAATAAAATCTTACATTTGTATAGCACTTTAAGTTGAATCTAACAATATTTGTTTACAGGCGATGGCAAAGTTTTATGGATTTTGCGGTGTTCATTCATTATATGTTCCTGTCTAGTGGTACACAAGGTTAGAGGGGTTGTGTATGTAAAAGGCACTGAAGTGTTTGGTCACCCAGGATCATACTGAATGGCTGGGCAGCCTTAATGGGCTGAATGGCCTCTTCCAGTTCCTGTAATTAAAATAATAATAGCCGACTAATTCAATGCTCTTTCTTGATATCCTTCAAATTGATTTCAGAAATGGAGAGAAAGAAAAAGGAATTTGTCTTGGGAAAGAAGATGGAGAGAGGAAAATATACTCAGGTGAAGACAGAATATTTTCCTTGATACTTTCACTGCAAGAGGCCAAGATCATTATGTCGATGGTTGATTTACCTTATGCCAATTTCAAAATCAAAATTTAACCCTTTAACCAATGGAATGACCAAGTCCTTGCACAGCTCCCAGTTAGAAATTCATTGAAAAGCATTTGATGATAGCTTTCCTCATAATTCAGATTGTTCATTCCTAAACAGGAAGGGAGAGCTATTGTAATGGCTAGCCAAGATCATCAGAGACATGAGACCTTTCCATGAAGCTTAGTGTCACACTGGAAAATACCTTTAACTGCTAAACCATTGGGGAAACTAACCTGAAATCCTTTTTAAAGATAAAACCCAAGAGAAAGGTACATTCATAGCAACTACAACTTTAAAATGCAGACATAACAATGGACAGTTTTGGTCGCCCTGCTATAGGATGGATATTGTTAAACTGGAGAGGGTGCAGAAAAGATTTACAAGGATGTTACTGGTATTGGAGGGTCTGAGTTATAAGGAGAGGCTGGATAGGCTTGGACTTTTTTTGCTGGAGGTAGGAGTTTGAGAGGTGACCTTAGAGAGGTTTATAAAATCGTGAGGGACATAGATAAAATGAAGAGCAAACTTCTTTTCCCTACGGTAGGGGAGTTCAAAACTAGAGGATATATTTTTAAGGTGAGAGGAGAAATATATAAATGGTAGCTGAGGGACAACTTTTTCACACAGAGGGTGGTTCATATGTGGAATGAACTGTCAGAGGAAGTGGTATAGGAAGGTACAGTTACATTTAAAAAAAACGTTTAGGAAAGGTTTAGAGTAATATGGGCCAAATGCAGGCAAAGGGAACTAGTTCAGCTTGGGAAACTTGGTCAGCATGGACAAGTTGGACCAAAGGCCTGTTTCCATGCTATATGACTATATGACTCAAGTTGCAATTTGTTTAAGCATAATATTTGGGAAAATCAGAAGCTATAAGAGATATGGCAACTTATACAATATAAGTTATGACAACCTAGTGTGAATCTCTAGTTTGATAATATACTAGATCCATGCACTGAAATGCTGGAAGGGCTGCTTGCCTTTGGTCTAATGGAAAAACAAGGTAGAGTGCACTGGATAAAGGACCAGTTGTGATGGCCAAAGCAAAAGAATGAGAAGAATAGAATGGGAAGGGGCTGGATACATTTACAATTTTGCAAATTAATCATGGTTAAATCAATTCGCCCGTTATATACAGCAAAACAAGCTTGAGCTAAATCTGGTCTAGCGTCATAACACATAAGGATGTGATTGCTATCTGCCTGCTCTGGGACAATGGTTTACTTCAGAAAATTGCTCACTTCCAGAGTTTTATAAAATTCCTTTTGTGGGTTTTAGTGAGCAGTTGTTGCCCAACCCCCAATTACTCTTGAACACCCTGGTTTACAAGGCCATTTTGAAGTCAACCATATTGCTCTTGATCTGGAGTCAAACATAGGGCTAGACCAGGTTAGGACAGTAGATTTCATTCCCTTAAGGACAATAATAAATCAGATGAGCTTTTCACACCAATTTATTGGAGTTTCATGGTTACCATCACTGAGACTAGCTTTCAATTCCAGACTTTTATTGATTGAACTTGCACTCCATCAGCTGATGAGGCGACATTGTGATGAACCCATCTCTCCAAAGTATGAGTCTGGACCCCTAGGTTACTAGTCCAGTGAGGTTGCCATTTCCTCTCACTTCTCGATTGTCTTGATATATAATCTGGGCCGAAAGATTTTACAAGATTAACAGATATTTTTAAAACTGTTCACAGAATTGAAAATATGACAGGAACCATTTTCAACACAAGTCGCCAGTAGGAAACTCAACTCATGGAAGTTCCTAATGGATACATGAGTATTGCCTTTCCTGCAATTTTTTTCTGAAATTAATGGTGAAAAATCAGACAACAGCAAGCTTCCCATGTACACCTGAAGACCAAAGTGGAATTTGACTCCATGAGTTGTAATAAGATTTGGAGAGGCTGCAGTTTCTTGAGGAGGATAGGAGTGGGTTGCACGTTACAGCAACTCTTCCCTTTCAGTTGGTGGCAGTTTCCGTTTGAAAAATCCGCACTGGAACAAAAAAGGATAAAGGGGAAATAAATAAAACAAAGTGCATTAAACACTCGCTATGCATTCTAATTCTGGAAGGTGAACAGAAGAACAAGATTAAAACCTACAGCCAGGCCGAATCGATAACAGATCAGAATGTAACCTGCAAACATAGGATTAGATCCCAATAATGTGCTGCCCACCACGAATTAGCTTTGTTTAATATTTGGAAATTAAGCACAAATCTAATATTTTAAAATGAGTCTTTTTTTCTCATTTCCTTTTGCTTTAGAAGAGGAAACTCGAACTCCAATGTAGGTGAGTTGCAGTTCCACATCATCCTAGAATAAATGCCATGATTCTTACCCTACAGTGGAATACTTTCAGTCAGTTTCTTTACTTACTACAATTTTAATTTTAAATGGTTTTATGTGTTTATGTATGTACCTCTCAGCTTGACTTGATTGAAAGATCTTTTCAGCTGGTCACTACAGCTGGATGTTGCTACATGTTGATTGTAAGTGCAATTCTTCAGCAACCCAGATGGCCACATGCACCAAGGTCACAGACACCTGCCCTAATGTGAAGAAACATCCCACGTTTCCTCCTCACTACCCTCTGGTCCAATGAAGACCTGTCCACATTTAGGTTAAAAGCAGAGGTTGGATAGCCTAGGACTTTTTCCACTGAGTGTAGGACTGACCTTATAAAGGTCCATAAAATCATGAGGGGCATAGATAAGGTAGATAGCCAACAGCTTTTCCCCATGGTAAGGGAGTCTAAAACTAAAGTGCATAGGATTAAGGTGAGGGGGGAGAGATATAAAAGAGTCCACAGAGGGTGGTGAGTGTCTGGAATGGGATGACAGAGGCTATGGTGGAAGAGAGTACAATTTCGTCATTTCAGAAATATAAAGGGGATAGCTATGGAGGGATATGGACTAAACACAGGCAAATTGGACTAGATTAATTGTGAAAACTAGGTGTTATGGGCAAGTTGGGCCCAAGGGCCTGTTTCCATGCTATAGACCTCTATGACTCTAATTCAGGGTCAATGAGTGTGGAATACCAACAGGCATCCCAATGCAGCTTATGTATTTGGGGCCTTAAAAACCAAAGGCAAGTTTTGTTGTGGGGGGTGACAATCACAAAGGGTGAAGGTCTCAGACACTATGGTAACAGCACAGATTATATTTGTCTGTCTAAAAGGAGCACCTTGAAGGATCCAAAAATAATTCACATAACCATTAGCGAGACTCTTCTGTGTTCCAACACCTGTTGAACCCAGTCAGAGAATGCAGTAGGCAGTGTCCAACCTGGGTCAATGTGAACCAATGATCAGGGATCTTATTTATGTTACAGGATCCCAAGTTCCATATTATAGGGACCAATGACCGGAAACAGAGTTTGTACACCCAGCCACATTCTAAAGAGATCCACCTGCCTTGCCAGTGTTAACTTGGCCAATTCGTATTTCAAGGCTATTACCATTCTATTAATGCCAGGTAGTCAAAATTGAATCCAATTTGCATCTTCATTGAACCCCAATTAACATTACACCTGAATTGTAGTTGCGCACTGTAAGTGGATTGCCTGCCTACTGTAAAACAAGCTGAGATCTCTTCATTCTGAGATGAGCTGAGGGAGACAGTATAACAATATTATAAAATACACTGCAGATCAAAATTAAACTCAAAAGGTCACTGAGAAGAGAAATTGAACGGAATAATAAAAAGTGAATCCTGTGCAGCTGTCTTCCCATTGTCAGAAAATTTGACTACATCAGCAGAAAAAAACAATCCTTCTACTCATAGACACATCGGGCTGGATTTGCAACGTGGGTTTGGGAACCAGTGCACAGGTGCAATCTAGGCCCCACTCTTCAAATTGGTGACTCATTAGCACTGCTGCCTCACAGCGCCATGAGCCCGGTTCAATTCCACCCTCAGGTGACTATCTGTGTGGAATTTGCACATTCTCCCCGTGTCTGTGTGCGTTTCCTACGGGTGCTTCGATTTCCTCCCACAGTCCAAAGGTGTGCAGGCGAATTGGATTGGCTGTGCTAAATTTTCCAGAGTGTCCAGGGATGTGTAGCTTAGGTGGATTTGCCATGGGAAATGCAGGGTTATAGGGATAGAGTAGGGAAGTGGGCCAGGGTGGGATGCTGTTCAGAGTGCTGGTGTGGACTCAATGGACCAAATGGCCTTTTTCCATGCTGTGGGAATTCTGTGATTCTATGAAATTCTAATTGTCTAAGTGGCGAAAAAGTGAACTCAGCACCGAATGGGAGAGTATGAGAGAGACAGAGAGAGTGTGAGAGAGAGAATGTGTGAGAGAGACAGAGAGAGTGTGAAAGAAAGAGAGTGTGTGAGAAAGAGAGAGAGTGTGTGTGAGAGAGAGAGCAAGAGAGAGAGAGAGAGAGATTCAGATATCTCTGGGAAGCAGGCACAGCCTATAGGACACCTATGGCAAAAGGAGATGTTGGGGGCTGCTGCTGCCTTGTTGACCATTGGGAAAGTCATACCGAGAGATGAAGTAGAGAGTGGCCTTAAAAGGGAAGGTTAAAAGGATTCATTATCTGAAACTAATTGGCCTAATGGATTAACCAATCCCTAAAAAGTATACTGGGGCTCCACAGATTGGACAGCTATGCAATAATAGGCATACGACTGTTTGGTCAGCTGGTCAAGAAAACTTGAATATTTTAATTTCAACTGGCCAGGGATACTCAAAATAAACTACTCAAGGACCTTGTGGGATTGAGAATTGGCTTTGACCATGTTTGTAGCTCCTGCCCATTTGCTATACAAGCTATGCTGGAGTGTCAGCAACACAGGGCAAACTCTGGGAACAGGATTTTTAATTCCCCTGAGCATTAGGTTCCCAGCCCTTGTGGCTGTTTGAATATTAAGTCTATGATCCCTCCCTTCCGAGGTCCTTTTCAGCTAACTCACTTCTTCTGGACTGAGCTGTTGCATAAAGGTACAGTTTGGATTACTTGCTCTTGATTGCTAGAATTTCCACCATTTTAACCACCCAAACATTTTTTATAAGATAAATATGTCAGCAACAAATTATTTTCTTTTTCCTTTCAATTTTAATCTCTCTTCCTTGTCCCCACATCAGATGAAGCAGATGGTAATTGTCACCTTCATCACTCAGATGATAAGCCGGCAGCGTGAATTGATCTGATTTTTTGATTTGATTTATCATGTACCTAGATACAGTGAAAAGTTTTGTTTTGCTTGCAGTGCAGGCAGTTCATACCATACAAAGTGCATTAGAAATAGAACAGAGTGAGGAGTACAATGTTATGGCTGAACAGAAAGTACACAGAGAGTGAGATCAACATTAAACTTTAAATTTGAGAGGTCTATTCAGAAGTCTAAACAGCAGGGAAGAAGCTGTTCTTGATTTTGTTGGCACGTGTGTTTAAGCTTTTGTATCTTTTGCCTGATGGAAAAGGTTAGAAGAGATTATAACCGGGGCAGGAGGGGTCTTTGATGATGTTGGCTGCCTTTCTGAGTCAATGGTTGCTCATCCATGAGAGAGGGAAAAGCATCAGAAACGGAGATCAGAACATTTTTCTTTTAACAGAAAGGCCAACAGACTCTGCTCGTTTATCAACCGTGATGAAGGTGAAAATTACACATTGTGCTTTATTTATGGATCAAACATGGATCTGTCAATGATTCTGAGGCTTATTTCAAATGGATCTCATACTCATTCTCACTATTGTACATGCTGTATCATCAGCAGCAGCATAGATACCTTCCAAAGGATGAATACCATCAGAGCCACAAGGAGCAGACCACCAAGAACAGCAACTATAATGCACCAGACAGGTATGGGTAAAACAACCTCAGGACCACTGCGGTCAATTCGAGTTACTACCTGAGAAAAAGAACCACATAATATAATTGATATTATTGTAATTGATGGTATTTACATAGTAGAAGAGAAAGCAGCACTAATGGATTTACCCAACTGTCAATCATCTCATTCACTCTTTTATTACCAGTTGGGTTTGAGCTCCTTCAAAATTCGCACAACCCCGATGCTTAAATGAATTGTAAAGAATGTTGTAGCTATAAACATAAATATTTCCTAATAGCTAGAATTGAAAAGCAGTTGAATTGAATTTTTTTTTCCTTCAAATAAGTGTAGCTGCAAGACAAAATCTTAAAATTAAGTCCAATGATAATGAATAAATTTTTTAAAACAAAAAACAGATCACTGTTTTCCAATACAATATTCAATAGGTGTCCAACTGGGAAAATTAAATTATTCAATCAAGTGAAACATGACTGGTGAGAATAAAGAGCTCAATTGTCATTAGTTTTGAGGTTAATGGTGTTTCTGAATTTTGCATAGAATTAGACTTCCCTCCCTTTTTGAGGGATGAGATGTTAAAATACTGATAGCTATCTCCATGTGGAAGGAAGACGCAGTGAGTGTGTAGCTCATTGGTACCTCATGTTTAACATCTTAGGGCTCTTTCTATTTCAGAAATCTGACCTAGAGGCTTGTGTTTTTGAGGGGACAGAGAGGGAGGGGCGTAGAATCAAACCCAGCAGACACCATTTTCATGAGGGACGACCATGGTTTGCATATCAATGATTCAGTTGCACATGTTAAAGTGAAGCTGCCTTTAGTCAGATCCAACGGGATGTCCAAAGCATGATTTGTATACTTCAGATCAATCAGGAGAAGGTCTGAAGTTATTTTTAGAATCTTAGTGTACCCTTTTGGAGGTGTAAGGTACCTTTTTTGGGTATGTCCAGGTTGACCTTTGGGAGCGTTAAGATTCCCTTTACGATTGTTAAGCAAAGACATGAATGTGTGTGAAAAAGTGATTGGAGCAGTTTAGCTGTCATGCGAACTGTCAAGCTGTCAAGACATTTAAACCCCTGTTCTTTAAATTTAAAAATAAACCCATCTGATTAAAAAGAAATAAATGCTCGCTATTTCATGCTGAGGGCCGACATTTAAAGAAATGTGCTGCATGACTGATTTCACAACCTCTCATTAACATAGCGCTCTCCTGTTGGTTCAAAGATTTAAGTGCGTCGTATGTTTTTGAATTGGGACTAGAATGCAAATGTTTATTTTTGTGAGGAACTTTATGGTTGAAGAATGCCAAACCAAATCAGAGGATTTAAAAAATGACTTCATTTAAAAATAGTGAATTCATCAGTAGACACTGAAGAACTCTATTTCATTTTGCCACAGCATGGACCCTGAGGTCTTTCCATACTGAGTGAATGTCATGGAGGCTGTAAGGGCAAGAATGAGGGACATGGGTTGTGCCTTGATTGGCATAGGGATTATAAAGACCCCTGGGTTTAAAGGAAAACATATAGGTTGAGTTGCATGAGGGTTCAGGTGGCAGCATGCATTGACATAGATGGAGCACAGGGAACACATGGGGAGTGAGGGCTAGAAGGCCATTTATTGTTTTATTTTTAAACAGCTCGGAAACAATTGTTAAACACATGTTAGGTCTTTCTTCACACCCGACAGATCTTATGGCTGCCTCCGACCTCTTTCTTGGGTCAGCGGGCATTGTCCCAATACACTGGAACATCTGACTAACACTCCACAAAAATAGCAGAAAGCTATGCACTGCAGCAACCACTAAATCACCCCCCCATCGCAAATTTCCTCATAGAATTGTGCCCTTTCTCAGTTGGAGATCCTTTGATTCCCTCTGTGTTGTTCAGTGGTCATTCTCTTGTCCCTGAATCAGAATGGGTTGTGGGTTCAAGTCCCACTGCAGAAATGGGAGTGCATAATCTTGACTGATACTCCAGCAGTACTGAGGGATAGCTGCACCTTCAGATGTGCCATCATTTTAATGGGGTGTTAAACAAATGGTCCATCTGTTTCCGCAGGTGGATATAAGAGATCCCAATTCACCATTCAAACAAGGAGAGTCAGGTGCTCAATATTTATCTCTCAATAAGCATCAATTTTTCAATAGATTATCCGAACATATCTCTTTGCTCAGGGACCTTGCATTTTCTACATTTGCGACTGAATTTCTTATGTTCCTCATTAACACATTAAAAGTGCTTCAAAGGTTGTAAAGCACTTTGCAATGTCTTGAGGTCATGATAAACATGTTGTGTACATGAACCTTTTCCTTTGCATAATGACAAACACCTATGTTAACCTCTCATGCAATAATTGTATCCTGCTTTCAGTGAGTGCTATGCAGAATCTTAGTGTTGCATGTATCAACTTCTTTTGTGAACAAGGTCTGCACTAGCTGTCTAATTTGGGAAGTTAAATCATTTAGTTAAGTGTACTATGACTGGTGAGAATAAATAGCTCAGTTGTCTCCAAATGTAAATCCCTCTTTGGGTTTCTCATTGACCTTTCTCCTCCTTTTATCACCCATTTCTGTTCACTGTATTGATAAAATACATTGGAATTTCCTTTGGTATTGGCTGCCAGCAACATTCCCTGCTTCACTGCTTTGTGGCCCTCTATCTAGTAGGTCCAGGAAGCAGAAGCCATTTATCAGCTCACTGGTGTTTGTGGAGGATCCCAGGACTGAGTAGCTGTGCAGTTTAAAGGAAACAAAGACTACAGACTTTTTCATAATCCCTCATTTATTCAGTCTCTCACCTCCCTTCTGTATTCAGCTGGTTCTCAACTTGATTTTAGTACCTGATTCTTGTCTTAAGCACAATTTTTCTTCATTATCTTGAATTCTATCTGCTTTGTCTTACTTTTCCCTTACCCAAATCTTTACCTGCTAGCCCTTGATTTCAGTTTATTTGGCCCAGCTCAGGAATCAATTCTAGCATGACCTCCCTGTGTGTTGGACTGGACACATACTGTTTATGAAACCGTCTGTGCACAATTGAGAAACTCTTGTCCCTTGCTGTCTTTTATATACAGTAACGCCTCGACATACGAATGACCCCATTCACGAACAAATCAGTTTACGAACAGGATTGTACGTAAAATTTTGCTTCAAGGTACGAATGAAGGTAGGAACGCAAAAAGCCCGTGTGTGACCGTGTTTCATTGTTCTGCTTTGCTACGCGCTTGTTGAACGCAAAAGCTCTCGGGCCCCACGTGACCTCATTCAGTTCATCTTTGGCGCGTGTGCTGTGAACAGCCATCCAAGCATTCCTACACTATCTGAACAATGGGAAAAATTTATTCAGTTCGCGAACTTTTCGGTTCGCGAACCGGGTCCTGGTACGGATTAAGTTCGTGAGTCGAGGCGCTATTGTATCTCAGGTATATACAAGCAATTAAAGTCTCCCACTATCACTATTCTATGATGTTTACCTCTCTCTGTAATTTCCCTGCATATTTATTTCTCTACATCTTTTCCATTAGCTGGTGATCTATGGATTATACCTTCATTATCCCTTAGCTCAAGTCAAATCACTGATGTCCCAGAAACCTCTGAAACATTCTCTTTGTCCTGAACTAAAATGTATGATCACTAACAACATCAAGGTGTATGAAGAGAAAGCAGGAGCTTAGCATGGAGATAGGAATTCACCACGATTGCACTAAATTACACAGCAGGCTTGAAGGGATTAATGGTCTCCTCCTACTCCTAGCTTCTGCACTGTCCTTCACAAGAAACATCACCCCTCCTCCTTTTATTTCTTTCCTACCTTTTCTGAATATGGTTAGTTCAGTTCAGTTTTTGGTTAACAGTATCCCCCAGGATGTTGATAGTGGGGGATTCAGTAACAGTATATTAAAGAATATCAAAGAGAAATGGTTAGATTTTCTTTGTTAGAGATGGCCATTGCCTGGCATTTGTTCTGCCAGCTATGATGAGTATTTGGTTGAATTTCAGAAGCTCCAGAACTATTTGTCTTTGCATGGGGAGGAACAAGCATTTTAACTGGTAGCTTTCAGAAGTCACTAAAGCAATCTTTGATGCGTGGGAAAAAAGGCATTTATCTGTTTTTAACACAGATTGATCACTTGAAAGGATTTATTTTGAAGATATTCTGAGTCATGACAGTAGTTGATATTAAATAGGGGACAATGAAATATATATGTGGAGCAACCAAGGGGCATGGGGGATTTGGCGACTGAGGTCTACTGCCCTCAGCACTGCTGTATTAGCAGCAGAAAGATTTAGAGAAAGGTAGTTGATTTATGCTCTTCATTTTCTCGAGTTTTCTGTCAATCTTCCATTGAAGTTACAGCAAATGAACAAGAGAACCTTCAACAAAAACAGAAATTCCTGGAAAAACTCGGTGAATCTGGCAGCATCCACGGAGAGAAAGCAGAGTTAACATTGTGGGTCTAGTGACCCTTCACAAGAACTCAGTTAAACAGCTCTTTGCGAATCTTTGTGGATATTACAAGGCAATGGCCTAGTGGTATTATCACTAGACTGTTAATCCAAAGACCCAGGTAATATTCTAGGGACCCAGGTTTGAATCCCACCATAACAGATGGTGAAATTTGAATTCAGCAAATGTCTGGAATTAAGGGCCTAATGACCATGAATTCATTGTCAATTGTCGGAAAAAGCCATCTGGTTCACTATTGTCCTTTAGGGAAGGAAACTGCCATCCTTACCTGGTCTGGCCTACATGTGACTCCAGACCCACAGCAATGTGGTTGAGTCTTTACTGCCCTCTGGGCAATTAGGGATGGGCAAGAAATGCTGGCCCAACTGGCATTGCCTTCGTCCCGTGAATGAATAAAAAAAAGTCCGTAATATCTGAAAATATTGGCCTATGACTAGAACGGACCTCCCAGTAGCTGAAATCTCCAATTCTGCCATATCTCATCTTGGTGTCACTTACCATCGTGTTGTCACTGGGAAATTCTACAGGCTGTACTTTGTATGGCACTTCTTGCACAATGTATGATGCTTTGGACTGGAATGTAAACTGTTTCTTATGGTTCTGTAAGACAGAAAAGCGATTTTGTTTTAATACCTTTTTATTTCCTTCCCACCTTGCCTGCAGGTATTGTCCTTTGTTGGGAGATGACTCCACAGGTATTGGCAGCTCTCAATGAACATTGACTTTAAAGCACAGGGCAGTTGAAAATCGCTCATGGAAAACCAGGAGACCGAGGATCAAGCCCCACCAGCCGAATTTACCAGCAGTAGGATCCTGCCAATACTCTCATCCTCCACTATATACAAAATTACCTCTTTCAGCTGTCTTCTCGGCAATGGGCAGAGTGGCCTGCCCCAAAATTTTGAGGCCTATTCAAACAACTGCATCATTCAGACCATACTTTATACAGTGTAATTATAAAATTATCTGAGTCAATGTTACTGATGTCACATTGAAAACTGGTCGGTAAATCTAGAGGAAAACTTGGCTCAAGAGTCGAAGGCATTGCCTTGATAAATTTTGCTGGGAGTAATTCATTGGATAACTGTAACCAAAGCATTAAGTATACAATAAAGAACATTATGTACCCTGAAGAATACCAGTTAAAGGTACATCAAAGATTCCTCACATTCATCTTGGGGATTTCAGTGAGATTGATCAGCTGTGGCTAGATATTCTCAGACTCAGGAACGTTTCTCCTTCTGGACTATTGGCGCCAATTTTTTGATTCACATTAGAAGTTGGACTAGAGGTGGGTGGGCTGGAAAATTGTCTTGGGAGAGCCGTGTACTGTTTTGCTAATATGTTCCTGCCTCTGGAGTATTTTAAAAACGGATGCTGGGTGGGTGAAGGTTTTACAGCATAAGCTGGTGATCATTAATGAAGGCTCATAAAGGGCCTAATAAGAATAAGCAGCCCAACCCTGGCCAATGATAGAAAGCACCAGGAACCAGTGTTCTAAACAATTGGTCATCACCACAATGGCTGTGACTGAGAGGTGGCCAAGGTTATGGTTATAGGTTGACTTATGAAGGACTTTCTCTTCCAAAATGCAATCTGGTAGCAGTGGTGAGTATGAATTTCCTCTTCACTCACATGTCTTCAGACGGCTTTTCTATCTCGAGGTCCCTTCTTTATCTCTAATCTACTATGGCAGCTACCTCTTCTCGGAGTGTGGCTGCTGTGCTCTCAGGGCTGGTAGACTTCCATTGGCCTGCCAGTCTTGGAATCCTTACTTAAAGGATGAGCCATTCTCAAATTAGGTCATGCCTAATGCTCCGAATGAAATGCCCTGTCCTCAATCTTTAGGATTGACTCTGAGCTGGAGCCTACAACACCTTAATTCCTAATGCTCACCAGATTGAATATATTGAACTTTGGTCTAAGATGTAAGTGGGTAAAGTTCTTTCTCCCTTGTTCTCCAAATCCTCCTTAAGATGATTAATTATGCTGAGTTATGGTCCCATTAGATACTATTAGGCACAAAAAGTGTGATGCTGGAAAAGCACAGCCGTCAGGCAGCATCCAGGGAACATCCTGATGAAGGGGCTTATCCCTGAAACGTCAATTCTCCTGCTCCTCAGATGCTGCCTGACCTGCTGTGCTTTTCCAGCACCACACTCTCGACCCAGCATCCAAGGAGCAGGAGAGTCGACATTTGGAATGTGAGCTTATGCTTAATCAGAAATGTAAGCTTATGCTCGAAACGTCAACTCTCCTTCTCGGATGCTGCCTGACCGGCTGTGCTTTTCCAGCACCGCAAGCTTTGACTCTGATCTCCAACATCTGCAGTCCTCCGTTTCTCCCACTATTAGACACTATAACCAAGTGACTCTTCTTCATGTGGCACATTAGTGAAGAACATTTTGACATTAGTAATATAAGGAGCATCACATTCTCTCAATGATCCTATTCTCAACTAGGTTCCTTCTATTCATTTTCTGATCCTTGGCCCATAATCTGGAATTGGAATTTTGGTGGATCCTCCCTTTCTCTACTTCAAGGATGGGGTGACCGATTGTCATTGCTAGGCCAGCTGTGTTCATAGGCATAGAACTGAACCAGGAACCTAGCTTGGTTGAGTTCCAGAATGGGCTGTATCTTTATCAATGCTCCGTAATGTTCTGCAAATTTCTGCCAGCTACCAGTAACCAAAATTATTCAGAAGGAAGACGGTGGGGAGGGCTGGTAACAGAATCTGCTCTGAGATAACAAAGTTCATTGATTTACCTGCACAAAGAACTCCATCCTGAGCTGAGAGTTTATGTTTATCACAGCTCGCTTCTCTTTCTCCAGAAGTCCCACGCGGCACATAATTTTCACACAGGTCACGGTGGTGCAAGTCTGTTAAGAAGACAGCCCAGTTTCAGGTTCAAAGCACATCAAAGCCTCATACAGGGAAACATTTGCAAATGTACTCATAAATGAATGAGTATTAAACTAAGTAGCAAAAACTGACCCTGTCCAAATCAAGTTAAGAAAAATCAAAACTAAATGAAACTTAAATCAACTAAATGAATAGAAAGTGGCAAATTATTGGGAATAACTCAACATTCTATCACAAAACAGCATTCCCATAAGGCAGATTGAAGATGAGGGTATTGTTATGGACCAGACCTGACCCCCTCAAAACATTTCATGAAGGTAGCCCAGACCCTAACTTTATATTTTCTTCTGGGCAGATGTAAGTGGATATTCCAGGAGTGATGCAGCTGGTCAAAACACTCAGCTTCGAACAAAACAGAATTTCTTTAAACATTATGAATGAAACACAAACAAAACAAAACAGAATTTAGAATAACTTTAATTTATTTGATAAGCCAACTGACAGGATATCACAACTTAACAAAGCTGTTCCAATTCCTGCAACATCCCATAAACACACCCCTTGGCAAAAGGTAAATTCAAATACAGGCAGGAGTTTTCAGAGAGAAAGTTCAGGAAAGACCTCTGTTGAAACATGGAATTTCTTTTCACTGTAGCCACTTCTCTGCTACCAACAGTTTTCTGACTGCTTGCTAAAAACCAAACTAGAAAAAAAAAACTGGCTGAACTGGCCACTCCCCTGCCACTGTTCAAAGTAAGGAAAAAGTGAGGACTGCAGATGCAGGAGATCAGAGCTGAAAATGTGTTGCTGGAAAAGCGCAGCAGGTCAGGCAGCATCCAAGGAGCAGGAGAAGGGCTCATGCCCGAAACGTCGATTCTCCTGCTCCTTGGCTGCTGCCTGACCTGCTGCGCTTTTCCAGCAACACATTTTCAGCACTGATCAAAGTAACCATTTCCAGATAAATCAGTACTTCTGCCTTTACAATCCATCTTGAAAAAAAACAAGGGTAACACAAAGTTGTTAAAGGGGCAGCATTGTCACAATATATTTTCCCAGCTTGAGGCCAGTCTAGGTGAAACGCTTGCATCAATTGTGTCCAACAATTAAAGAATAAACGAGAATTTTCAGGACCTGAAGCATTTATCAAACGGAAGGGACAGTATTGTTTGGAAATTAGAGTTCACCAATGAGGACTACCATTGTTTCCAAATACTGTTTCATAGGAAATAGGAGCCGATGTAGGTTCTTTGGCTCTTTAAGCCTTCATGGCCAATTATCGAACTCTGTTCCCACTTTCTCACTCTTTGTTCTAGCAAATAAATAATGTAGATTAAGGGACACAGCATCCATTAGAATCAATATTAATTCTGGAACCATTGATTAAAAACCAGATGTAATTTCAAACAATCTGATGAATCCATGCAGTCAGCTTGGAGAACTTGCCAATGACTGACAAAGCCTAAAATCTCCAATTTGTTTATTTGTTCATAAGGTTTTTTTTTCCATGGGATGTGAGCATCACTACAAGGTCAGCATTATTCCTTATCTCTAAGTATCATTGAGAAGATAATGGTAAACAGTGTTCTTGAACCACTTCAGTCCAATTCTATAGTGGTTTAGGAGATTGGAGTGGTTTTCAGAGCACAATTAGGAGTCAACCATACAGTGGGGACTGGAGTCACTAGTGGACCAAATGGACTAAAGGCTTTTGGGAACCAATTAGATTTTAACAGAATTTGATAGTTGCCTGATCATCACTACAGAGATAGGCTTTTAATTCCCAATTTATTAACTCATTGAGTTTAAATTACATCAATAGCCATGGTAGAATTTTAATCTAGGTTCCTATTGTCTCTGGATTACGTGTTGAGTGATATCATTACTACACATCATCCCTGTAAGTTACAGGCAATTCCAACTGACCAGATATTATCTACTTCTAGTAATTACCATTGCACAATCTAAAATACCTTTCAGGTTCATAATTAGAGTTATAGAGTCATTTGGTGTACAGCATGGAATCAGACCCTTTGGTCCAACATGTCCATACTGACCAGTTATCCTAAACGAAGCGAGTCCCATTTGACAGCATTTGACTCATATCTCTCTAAACTCTTCCTATTCTTGTACCCAACCAGATGCCTTTGAAATGTTGTAATTGTATCAGCCTCCACCACCTCTTCTGGCAGCTTGTTCCATAGATGCAAAATAAAAACCCCTCAGTTCCCTTTTAAATCTTGCTCCTCTTACCTTAAACCTATGACCTCTAGCTTTAGACTCCCCTACCCTGGGAATAAGACCTTGGTTATTCACCCTACCTATGCCCTTCATGACTTTTAAAGCCTCCATAAGGTCACCCCTCAGCCTCCGACACTCCAGAGAAAAATGTCCCAGCCTATTCAGCCTCTCCACATAGCTCGAAACCTCCAATCCTGAGAACATCCTTGTAAATCCTTTTTGAACTCTTTCAAGTTTAATAGCATTGACTGATGTCTACAATATACATTGAAAATACTGGTGTGCTGGTTCAAGATTGGAATTAATGGCATTCGCATTGATGCAGCTAGAAATAGTGCTCAATTTTTGCACAGATGAAAATTGTTGTTCTGGCTAAATGATTCAAATTTGGCTGAACTAACAGTCTGATCAAAAACCAGAATTAGTAAGGGGATATATTGAATTCTGATTTATTTTATTAACCTATTTTTCTTACCAACGTGTTCAGAAATGTTATTACACACCTCTGAGAAGGTGGGTCTTGAATCCAGGCCTTACATAGAATTCTTAGCTTGCCTTGAGCTCTGAACATATAAACCCAAGTTTGAGAAACAGTACATCTAACTGCTACACAGTATGAAACTATTGCAATAATAGACATTTATTTGGCAACACATTGCCTCAAGTATGTGAGCAGCATGTGGAAGCCTGTGATAAATAGGTCAGTGTCTTTTCAGGGTGAAGATTTATTTGTGGGCAGGTTCAGTCAGCCAAACACTAAGGCAACAGACTGTGCAAGCTAGAAGTGCCAACATGTTAAATCACATGGAGTAGTGAGACAGTTCTGCAAGGAGTGATTTTACAATGCTGGAGAGGAATGTTTGTTTTTATACAATAAAAATGTTAGGACATCAAGCTGCAAAAACCCATGCAGTTATTCTTCGTTTGACTTTTTGAAAAACATCCTTACCAAATTAAAGATGATCTCCTTCATTGTATTTTCTACTTTGCTGACATCTCTTTTATTTAAGTTATGTCGGGAGTTCTCAGTAGTAATAGACAATGGATTCATTGTACTCATTGTTTCTACCTGCAGGTGAAAAGCAATTTCATTATTCATGATTCTTGAATTCTATGTATAGCTGGATCCATACAACTTTGATAAACTCTTTAAGGCACATCGCTTTCACATGAGAATAGTTTTGAACATCATTTGTTTGGGGTGAATTAAAGAATCTTCACTCTGCTGGCTTAGTTGATAATGGTGTTGTTTGAAGCTATGTTGCTGAGTCTTATAATCTAAAATAACATCCTGATTCAATTACTGACCTCTGGTCAGCTAGTTAATGGTTACTAAGCAAGGCAATAGAGATGCTATAATCGGAGCATTGTCGGTGGTGAGCAAGAAAAGAAATACAACTTCCTGCTCCACAGGAAGAGGTTAGAACTATGTGTCATCACCAAACCTATAAATACATTGGACCCTATCCAAGCAACTATTCTTTATCCTCAACAATGATCAAGTAAAAGGAGCAAACCACCAAACTGACCTACTGTGATCCATCTAGATTCATAGATTCATTCGGGACATTGAGGTTGCATCAACAATAACTACCACTGAATGTGCACTCATTCCAATTTCCTGCACTTGCCCCATATCCTTGAATGTTATGATATTTCAAGCGCTCATCCAAATATTTTTTAACTATTGTAAGGTTTCCAGCCTCCACTATCTTCCCAAGCAGTACATTCCAGATTCCCATCACCCTCTGATTGAAAAAATATTATTTCCCAAGTCCCCTCTGAATCTCCTGCCCC
This sequence comes from Chiloscyllium plagiosum, assembly GCF_037043375.1. Classification (NCBI taxonomy): domain Eukaryota; kingdom Metazoa; phylum Chordata; class Chondrichthyes; order Orectolobiformes; family Hemiscylliidae; genus Chiloscyllium; species Chiloscyllium plagiosum. The sequence goes on along the minus strand of NW_028270170.1, from coordinate 34,990,809 downwards.
TTACCTGAAAACTATGCCCTCTTGTGATTGACCTTCAACAAAGGGGAACAACTGTTCTCTATTCACCCTGTCCGTACCCGTCATAATCTTATCCATCTCAATCATATCCCCCTTTGGTCTTCCCTGCAGTAAAGAGAACAATCCAAGCCTATCTAGTCTCTCCTTATAGCTCAATTTCTCCATCCCAGGCAATATTCTGGTGAACCTCCTCTGTACCCCCTCTAGTGCTATCATATCCTTCCTGTAGTGAGGTGACCAGAACTGTGCAGACTACTCCAGCTGGGGCCTGACCAATGTTCTGCACAATTTTAACATTACCTCCTTGCTCTTATACTCCAAGCAACGACCGATTAAAGCAAGTGTCCCATATGCCTTCTTAACTATCCTATCCACATGCTCTGTTGATTTCAGGGATCTGTAAATAATTACCACACGATCTCTCTATTCTCCTAAGCTACTCAAAGTCTTGCCATATATTAAATACTCCCTCATCTTGTTTCTTCTAAAATGCATCACCTTGCACTTTTCAGGGTTAAATACTCTCTGCCACTGGTCTGCCCATCTATATCTTCCTGCAACCTATAACATTCACTATTAACCTCTCTATGAATCTTGGTGTTAGCTGCAAATTTGCTTAGCAATCCCTCACATTTTCAGCATATCATTTATATATATAACAAACAATAAGGATCCCAGTACTGATCCTTGTGGCACACCACTGGACACTGGCCCCCAGTCACTCAAACAGCTTTCTTCTGCCACACTTTGAGCGCTATTACTAAACCGATCTATCTCACCAATATCTCCCCATTTCATATGCTTCATATTCTCAATCCATCTCCCATGTCAAAAGCTTTGCTAAAATCCATATTATCAATATCAACTGAACTTGCCTCACCCACACATGATCATATTTTCAAAAATATTCTAACAGATTTGTTAGGCATGACATCCCTCTGACAAAGTTATGTTGATTATCTCTAATTAACCCATGCCTTTCCAAGTGGGTATTAATTTGCTCCTTCAGAATTTTATACAATAGTTTCCCTACCACTGGGTTGTAATTTCTTTATTCATCTATACCATCTATTATGAAGTTGTAGGTGTGTACTGTACCTTTAAGAGAGAGTGACTGCTGTTCTGCACTGAGAGCTTACAAGCACCTAAATCATTTGACTAACTAGCAGTCCCAGGGTCTACTGGAAAATTGAAATATGTAACATTTGGCTGAGAAATAGATACCTGAGTTGGTTGCTGTTTTGACAATAATTTCAATTTAACCAATCAATTTAAATTATGCCCCAAGATACTAAAACCCAACCGAGTTTGAATTTATAGTTTTGCCAACATTGAACCAATGAGACGATCCAAAATTGGGGGTATAAAAAAGGCAGGCAGTTTGACAGTCAGACAGTGTGACTGCCATTGAAACACTTTCTATCAAAGATACCTTTTCATATGAAACGTATTCACAGTAAAAGAAAGAAGACGACCCAGGGAGTTCCTCAGCCACAAAAAGACACTGACGATGACAGCCGCTGTATGGTTTTAAAATTAGGTTCATGTAATTTTAATAAATATTTTATTGGAACAGTACATTGTTATAGAGTTGGAAACAGAAAGTAAGCAGTTAAGAGAAAGGGTGGAGTTTAGAGTTGTGAATAGTTGTTGTTTAATGTTCACCTTTAGAGTTAAAGACTAAATTGATATTATTTTCTTTAAATAGTGGAATTTGGAAGTTCTTTGTCACTCACCTTTTGACAGATTACGAGGTCAGGTGAGCTTTTATGGGTGTTTGGTTTAATTAACAGAGGGGTTCACCGCCATGTCATAACACACTCCGCTTAAAACGTGGAACCACATTGGTCATCCTCCAGACCTCTGCATCTCTCTCGTGGCTAGAGAGGAATTAAAAATTTGTGACAAATTCCTGCCTTGCCTCCCATAGTGACCTGGGATGCAATTCCTCTAGGCCAGGGGATTTGTCTGTGTTTAAGCCCAACAAAGCCTCCAAAACCTCCCTGTGTTCTATGTCAAACTGTGCATGTTCCTCACAGTCCCTTTTCCCATATTCTGTATCTGTGTTCTCCATTCCAGAGTGAAGAATGAAGTTTTCATTTAATACCCTTCCAATATCCTGCGGCTTCACACAAAGGTTCCTTGGTTCCTATTGTGTCCTAATCTTTCCATGGTTAATCTATTCCCCTTAATGTATTTATAAAATATCTTAGGATTCTCCCTAATCCTGTTAGCAAGTCCTTTCTCATGCTCCCTTTTTGCTCTTCTAATTGTTTGCTTAAGTTTCCTTCTGTACTTCATGTGTTCCTCTATGGCTGCAGCTGAGTTGTCTACTTTGGACTTGCTAAATGCCCCACTCTTCTTCCTCCTCCAGTTCTGAATTGTCCTAGACATCCAGGATTCTCTGAACTTATTGCTCCTACATTTCCCTCCCTGGAGTAAATGTTGCACCTGTACTGTCCCCAGCTCCTTTTTGAATGCGCCCCATTGCTCTGCTGTAGACTTACCCACAAGGAGTTAGCCCAGTTTATTGTGGCCAGATCCTGCTTCATTTTAATAAAATTTGCCTTCCCCTAGTCCAAAACTGTCATTTGCAAGCCATCATTTTTCTTGTTCAGAACAAATTTGAACTGAACCATATTCTGGTTGGTATTGCTAAAATGTTCCCTCACTGACACATTGAACATCTGGCCAGCTTCTTTCCACAGAAGCAGATCCAGCACTGTGCTGTCCTTTGTTGGGTCTTTTATATATTGATATAAAAAACTCCCATGGATACATTTTAAGACGTCTGCCCATTCTAAACCATTAACACTATGGCTATCCCAATTTATAAGGAGAAAGTTGAACTCCCCGAGTATATTTACCCAATTATTACTCCTACACACCTCTGTGAACTATTTACAGAGTTGCTCCTCTATTTCCTGCTGACTCTTTGGGGGCCGTATAACACATTCCCAGTAAACTGCCTCCTTAATATTCCTAAGTCCTACCCACAAAATTATCATCTTTCCTTACTGCAGTAATTGACTCCTTAATTAATAGTGCTACCCACACCCTTCTTACACCCTCCTCTGTCTCACCTGAGAATCCTATAGCTCAGAATGTTAAGTTGCTAGTCCAATCCTTCCCTCAACCATGCTCCTGTGATAGCAACAATATCATACACCCAATGCGCCAATCCATGCCACTCACTCATCAGTCGTAACTATTACATCCCGCGCATTAAGGTGAAGTCCATCCAGCCTTGTCTTATTCTCTTGACATTCAACATAGAACTCACTATGGCTTACTTCCCTTGCTGTAACATGATATATCTCCATTTCATTTATATTCTGTGTCCCCTCCTTCTCCTAGATGAGATAAAACTCCATCCTGGGGTCACATCTTTGGCTGCAGAAACACCTGTCTGCTCCCCTAACTAAAGAGTCAACTATCACTCTTATTTTCCCTCCACACCTTCGTTTAGTCAAACTGCTTGTGATGCCAGAAGCTTGGCTCTGACTGCATTCCTCTGAAAGACCAGCACCCTCATCAGCTTCCAAAATGGAATACCAGTTAGTGTGCGAGACCCCAGGGGATACCTGCGCTACCTGCCTATTCTTTCTGGTCTGTCTGGTGGTCACCCATTCCCTTCTTTTCTCTAATCACTTCAGCTGTGGTATGACTCTCTCTAAATGTTGCTATCCATATAACCCAGCCTCACGAATGAGCTCTGGTGTCTCCAACCGCTGCTCAAGCTCCGAGACTCGGAGCTCCAGCTTCTGCAGCTGGAAGCATTTCCTGCATATGTGCTCACCATCTGTGGTCATACGGCATTCCTAATAATAATGAAAAGTCTCTATTAAATAGACAACAGTCACAATATCATAGCATACTTGTCCTAACTATAATAATAGTACTTGAAGAAGATCAAAGTAAAACATAAATATCATTATTCCTTTAATAATAAAATCTTTGTTTTAAATTAGTATCCTCAAAAGAAACTATAAATTGTTAGTTACACGATTCACAAATTCCTGAACAGAACATTAATACAGTATGCAATACACTATAATATGCCGACAATAATGATTTTCATCATCTTATCCCTTATTTCCTCACATGATAACTTGCACATTTTAAAAGTGCAAATTCTTACCCAATTTTCAGCATTGGAAGCGTTCACTGTGCAGTTGATTTGGCCCCATGGAATGATCTTCGATTTGAACAGTAGACTGTTACCAAGGAAAGCTGCAGGCCAGTCAATTTCAAGTACAGCACCACTAATTGCTGATGGACCATTGTTACGTAGCTAGGGTGAGACACAGAACGGATTATATAACACCTTTATTTCATAACCATTTGATCATTTTCAAATTAACTAACGTACCGCACCATGATGAGTTAACTTCTTTTACCTCTTGATGAGAACAAGAGGTCACTGCTCTGCCAATTTGTTCACTAAGAAGTTTGTAATGATTATAATTCCCCTGTTTATTGAATACCCTTACTTCTTAAGTATCTGTCTCCGTCAATTGTTTTTGCAATCACAATATTTTGGGATTATGCATTAGACATTCTTGTGGTCATTTGAGTTTTTTGAGAATAAGCTTTTAGCCTGTTTAGTTCTAATACTATGAATGTCTTCCCCTGTTTTGGACTCCTTTGCGAACTGGAAGAGAGACTTCTGATTGTTTCTGATTTCTATTTTCACATGTTCAATAACTTTCAGGTTGACATTGCAAGTTAAATGAACCCACTTTTGATAAAGTTCTACTGAATTAGAGCTGTTAACCTGGAGCTCTGGTAGTTTTATAGTTGACATATTCCCTAACTCTCAGCATCAAATGCACCATCGAGTCTGCAACTCAACTTGCAAGGTGATACAAATGAGAGTTTGCATTCTGACAGGGCACACTATTCTGAATCTGTTCCTCCACCTCATCGAGCAACTGCACCACCCCGGAGTCATTTGGATTTATCCAGTGTCACAAAAGAAAAGGACTGTATTTTTCATCAGGCCCTTCTTCATTCAGGCTCTGTCACAATCCTAGTGTATCACCAGAAAACTGAGGCAAAATCCTGTATGGTCATAGCTGAGACACTGATTCCGAAAGAAAGATAAGAACAAATGAATTTGTGTGTCAGGACTTAAGGTGGGATTTTCACTAATGAGTCAGATAGCACAAATTGGGAAATTTCCTGACGCGCAGATCTGCCTCAGTTTAACATGCTTATTATCTCACAATTTTCACTCCAAGGCAGAGTGAGGGATATATTGTGAGATAGAGTTGGGTCCAGAAGCAGATCTTAGATGACCATGGGCGCTGGCGAGACAGGCTAATAAGGTGTGTTGTGGTTCTCTGCGAATTCATGTCAGTTGTAATAAAAGTTGCCTTCCAGCCTTTACACTTCATGCTGCCCAGCAACTCCCCATAGCACCTCATACTCTCCATGCCAACTCATTTCCCATTCATGCTCATTCACCCACAATGCACTATGTATATAATAACAATGGCATGTGTGGAACTGCTGCGAAAGAAAAGAACACTCTTCGGAGATATTTTAAAAAATTATTGGCTGTTCCTACAACTCTATAAATGTCAATCAAACAGACCATTAAAGTATCAACAACAGAGGTTTCAAACACTTTATATCTCTTAATCGAGTCTGATAAAACAATTATTCCTTTGTCAATGGCTCACAGAAAGAACAACTTATTTTCACTGTGTAAAAGTGTCATTCGAACAAAGCCAAGAATTTGGTTTGCTTGTTAAAACAGATTCCCCACTGAGTTATTACTTTGATGGTCTGGGTTCTCAACTGAGCTTGCATAATGGGGAATACCTTGTGAAAGTGCAGAAAAGGAGCATAAGTTGGAAATGGGTTAGAATGGAAGGTATTGGTAGGAAGGAATTGGTATTGAATGGAAGGAATGGAAGGTAATGAATGGGCCACAAAGAGTGGATAGGTGTTATAGATTTAGCATTTTCAATGCATTTTTCAAATGGTTCCAGAATCCAGACTATGTTTCATGATGCCTCTGAGGGGCTATGAGCCATGGAAAAGCTGACTTCACAGGAATTGGGGCCTAGGTGATATTATCTTTGCAATGGAGCTAAACAGGTCCAGAATGCAGAGCATGGATTCGCTACATGCTTCCTTATCTCATGCCAGCAAAAAAATTGTTGTTGTCAGCGATGTGATAGAAATCCTGGAATCTGACCATCCCCACTGTTTTTAAATGACTCCAGATTTATTCCAACCCCACGAAGGTCCAGCCCTTAGGTCAATAAGATTTATTCCCCTCACATGCTGCCCATGTTGTCACCAATCAAAGATGCTATTTTATATCAACTTTGTCCAATTAGTATTCATGATTCAATTTAAATTCACTTCTTATGTGGTTTTCCCATCGAAAAACATCTGTGTCTCACTGAAACTTAATACAGCAAGATTGTATGCCAGTCTACATCATAAGGCTTTATCAACTACCATACCACCTTCAAAAATGCATGTCCAGTTTAAAAAGTGCATTTGCTGCGATTTGTTTTTTCAACATTGAGTCCATTGACATTTCTGAGAAAATTGTGATCATATTTCTTCTATTAAGCAACTGACCCACACAGGGAGGAGACACAACATATGTAAATTTAGTGGCTCACTGGAAACTATATATGGTATTGTTGCTATCATGTTGTTTACTGGATAAAAGCACCCACAAAGGATAGCTGATGTACATTGGTTCACCTTGAACATATGACACAGAAACAGATCATTCAACCCAATTAGTCATTCCAATCCACATTAATCTCACCCGAGTCCATCAACTCAGTTCAGCCTCACGGAATTTTATTTTCTTCTAGTTTTCTTTTGGAAGTATTCTATTCACCTCAATGACTTCCTGTAGTACTGTGTTTTACATTTTAACTACACTCTGAGTGAAGTCATGTCTCTGTAGACTCTATTAGGGAGCAGAAGTCATTTGGTTCGATTCCCATCTTGCACTCCCATCAGGGCTCCTGATGAAGGGCTTATGCCTGAAACGTCTATTTTCCTGCTCCTCGGATGCTTTTCCAGCACCACACTCTCGACTCTAATCTCCAGCATCTGCAATCCTCACTTTCACCTCTATGACCTTAGTCCAATCAATAATTTGACAATAATGAGCCTCGTGTTAGGTGGGGAAATGTGGTCAAGGGGTCAATCTGACATCTGTTCGGTGACCATGAAAAGACATTCACAGGCAGAAAATTGGTTTGAAGCTGACTATCTCCTAAGCCCTCCCCTCAGTCATAACCCACTAACGGTGGGCTAAATCCACCCATTACTCAGGGGCAAGGCCCACCCTTGGGTGATGCTAGTCAATCTGAATGGTCAGCAGCCCCCATTACTGCTGGCAGTGCCAGAACTTAGTTGTGGGCACTAGGAATCTTCAGAAAGGTGTCCAAAAAAAGATCATGGCTGACCTGTGAAGGCAAGCTCTGTATTTCATGGTGGTGAAGACTCCGAGAGAGAGTTGGGTGAAGAGATGGAGGCAGGTTCTGCTGGGCAGGTGTTGCTGAATTCTACGTGGGTGGCATCTGGTGCCCTGATATACTTAGGGCATCCCGGAATAAACTCCCCCTACTATTCTTCCCACATTTATTCATGTAGGTATTTAAAAACAGCTTGCCCATTCCTGTCTGACTGTCCACACCAGCTATATTTTCGCATGGGCAGAATATTAAACGAGTCAAGGAAGAGGAGAGGAGGAGAAATTTCTAGACAGTAAATGAACTGTGGAATTCTCTGCCGTAGAAAGTGAAACTATAACATTGAATGTTTTCAAGAAGGAGTTAGGCATGGTTCTTTGGGGTAAAGTGATTAGAGGGTAAGGGGAGGAAACAGGAACAGGTTACTGAGCTGGGTGATCTGTCATAATCATAATGAATGGCAGAGCAGACTCAAAGGGCTGAATGGCCTACGTCTGCTCCTATTTGCTTTGTATCAATGTTTCTAAGTCAGTTGAGCTTTTAATAATCTGAGAGGCCACCAACAAGCTCAATTAACCCTTAATTAGGTATTTGCATAAGTGGGTCTGCCTGAATTACGGGCTGAAATTGGAGGTGGGTGGGTAGGTAATGGGGGGGGGGGTGGAGGGGCACCCTGGGACATATCGTACACACCCCCACATAGCGGGTGCATATCTCCCAGTGTTGATGTATAGTGGGGACATTGCTGATCTCAATTCTGGTGTCCATTATACTCAAAGAGCCTGGTAACTGTAAAATGTAAAGAAGGATTAATTAGGTGAGAGATTCCGATCAGAGGCAGTTGGAATACAATAAGATTAATGTGGATTAGAAACACTGTTACTGACTAACCTGTGAAAAGATCTAATTCTCTGCTCTGTATTCCACAGAAACCTAATTATATGGGTAGTTGTCACTCGATTAGTTGAACCTATTAACTGAGCATCATTGTAGCCAAAATTTCACAACTGGGAGACATGGTGAAGATTGGCAAATGTTATTGATGCAAAGATTCAATGATCTGTGACAAGGGCTCAAATCTCACCGTGAAGCTGGCAGAATTTAGGTTCATAAATCTGGAATTGAAAGTTAACCTAATTAATATTGTGGCACAGTGGCTCAGTGGTTAGCAGTGCTGCCTTACAGCACCAGGATAAAACAAGGATGCTGGAAACCAGATTCTAGATTAGAGTGGTGCTGGAAAAGTACAGCAGTTCAGGCAGCATCCGAGAAGCAGGAAAATTGATGTTTCTGGCAAAAGCCCTTCATCAGGACCTGGGTTCAATTCCATCTTCGGGTGACTGTCTGTGTGGAGTTTGCACATTCTCCCCGTGTCTGTGTGGGTTTCCGTCGGGTGCTCCAGTTTCCTCCCACAGTCCAAAGGTGTGCAAATTCAGTGGATTGGCCATGCTAAATTGGCCATAGTGTGCAGGGATGTGTAGGTTAGGTGCATTAACCTTGGGAAATTCAGAGTGAAAGGATAAGGGATGTGTTACTCTTTAGAGGGTCAGTGTGAACTTGTGGGGCCAAATGGCATGTTTCCACACTGAAGGGATTCTATGGTATTCTATTCTACAGTAATATTGACCAAGAAACTATCACTGATTTGTTAAAAAAACCCATCTAGTTGGCTTTAAAGAAAGAAATCTGTTAGCATTACCTGATCTGATGCGTGTGTGATTTCAGACCCATAGCAATGTGACTGACTCTTAAATGCCCTCTGCGATGGCCCAGCAAGCCATTGAAATCAAAGGCAATTAAGGATGGACAATAAATGTTGGCTTAGCCAATGACACCCACATCTTATGAGAGAATCAAAAAGTAAAATAGCTGCCAGCATGAGATCAAATTAGTGTAGTAAATGCCGCCTCTCTGTCCCAAGATGTGGACGCCGATTAAGACATGAAATTATTTGCTCAACCAGTACGCATGCATATAAAAATGGCAACATCAAAAGCAAAAGATGGCATATCAGATAACCATCAAAATGCAGTACCTTTAAATCTGACAGGCGCTGTACCTACCTCATAGGTGTGCTGTATCATTGGCAGAGGCTCATTCTTCACTTCTAGATCTGCAGATGACTCTAGATCAACATAGGGGAGGACAATGTTCTCAGGTAGTGAAGCCCTGACATTAAAAGACAACAAGTTATGAAGAAACTCCAAAATCTTTAATTTTAAATAATTTTGTTCCTTTGATCAATTTTCTCACAACATGCAACCATTCCCTGGTTTGCCTCCGATTAATTATTCAACTTCTTTGATTGAAGGGTGATTCCTAAATGCTGGGGTCGATATGCCATTTTCCTCTGTTTATCATGAATAGAGATTATAGCTCACATTAATAGTTTGACATGTTGGGAGAGGGGTGTTGCATTGCATGTTAATAACAGCGACAGTCTTTCAACGAATAGAAAGCAAGTCAGTTCCGCAATGCAACACCATCTGCTTGATTTTCCTTTTTGTGCACCGTTTAGGTGATACCCAGTGTTCAAACAGTGAAGAAAGGTATTATATGTGCTGACTTGTGATTCAATTGCCTGAAGATGTCATTCTCCGATTTTGCAGACTGGTATAGCAATCACTGTAGCTCTAAACAGACGGGTTTGTGAGAGTATTTTTAAATCAGTGAAGAAGACCAAAGAACCAAGTCAAGGAGCGTTTCCCTGGGGATGGGGGAGTTCAAAACAAGGGAATATATTTGAAAGGTAAGAGGAGAAAGGTTTAAAAAATACACGAGGGGCACCGTTTTATGCAGAGCCTTGTTTATGTGTGGAATGAACTGCCGGAGAAAATGGTAGATGCAGGTACAGTTAAATGTTTAAAAAGTGTTTGGATAAGTACATGAATAGGAAAGGCTTGGAGGGATATGGGCCAAATGCAGACAGGTGGGATTTGATTAGTTTGGGAATGTGGCCAGCATGGACTGGTTGGACGGAAGGGTCTGTTTTAGTGCTGTATGACTCTATGACTCTAAGCTGGGCATCTGTTCATATCAGTGACATTGGATGATGAAGGCTGATGAGAAAACCTTCAAGCTTTCCTCCAAATCACACCTTATCCTGTTCATTGTTGCTGAACGAAAATTCTGAAACTCCTATCTAACAGCGCTGCAGGAATACTTTCACCACACGAACTGTAGCATTTTAGGAAGAAGGCCTATATCAATTTTCTTTGAGGAAAATTAGAAATAGGTCATAAATACCAGCCTTGCCAGCAACATTCACAATATAGAAATTAATCTAAAATCATGATCACTGTTCTATCCTGTCCTGGCAAAGCATACCTCATGCTTCCCTGCATAGGTACAGATGGTTTTCTTTGTGTGGTAAGGTGAAGGCTATTTGTTTGATGCTGACTGCACATCTTCGGCTATTAAGCCCAACAAGCAGTGCAAATAATTACTTCTCTTATTTCCACAGTCTTGAGAAAGAGTCAGTGGGTCATTATGTACAAGGCAGTTCAGTGAATGCATATTGTACTGTGGGTAAGCCACATTTGCAGTGAGTGCACGTCAGAGGTAGAGTTATATCAGAGATGGGTTCATCCTGCCAGGAACATGGGAAGGCAGGATTACTCCTACAGTTCACAATACCACACATTAAAGACAATAAAAATAAATTTGAAAAGATTAACAAGACTGATTCTTACCCTGTTAGATAAATCTGGGTCACAACTTGAACAGGAAACGTCAAATAGATCTCCTCACTGCTGGAATTTCGTATGTTTTTACTGGAAAATTAAATTGATATCAAGTTACTGAAGGATAAGAGTAAGGAGCCAATGTTCTATGATTGAATTTGTTCCATTATCTGAACCTTGACAATAAATCACAATCTCTTACTCACATTTTCTCATGATTACATGAATTAAAATCAATGCAGATAGAAGTGGAGGTGAAATGGTACTGATGACATTATGAGATAGACATTGAATAGCTAGTTCAATGTGATGGTATAATGAAGAGAGCTGTTGGATGTGATGAGGCAGCGTTCTCAGTAAGAGTGAAGCCACAGTCTTTCATAGAACCAGAGGCTTTCCCCCATGGGATTAATCAAGGTATCCTTCTTCATTAATACATGATACATAATGGACTGCAGTACTTAGGAATGATTTGATTGTATTTGGGTCCAATATGTTTTTGTGTTAGAACATCAATGAGATGCATGTTTTGCATCTCAACTTTTCTGTTTTAGCTCATACACTATTATACTTGTAATTATTCTGATCATTGAGTGTGCATATTGTGTAATTAATTAATTTTTCTTTCAATTATAAAATCATGAGCCATACCCTTCTCTCTGAGCCAGCCTAATCCCTTAGAAGATGAGTCTAATCTGCTCAGAATTTTTAGAAAACAGCTAATGAAAAATATGTTTTTCCCACCAAAATTAAGGAAAATATGTTCTAAAGGAGGTAGCAGTGTGAGGAATGTCCCTCAGACTCAATGATATTTGTGTTCTCTCTACCTCCACTCTCTATTTCACCACTGTTGGGCACTCTAACCTCAGCTCCTGAGATTTGTCTTCAGGTCACTGAGATTGAGGTAAGTGGCATAATATTCATTAGACTCAATACACAAACTTCCTGTGGAAGGCTGACAGGTGGTTAAAGGAGCTCATATGTGAAATGTCAGTGAGGCCCTAGGCCCAATTTCCACTTCAGTAATTTAGACATGACCTGAACAAAACCTATCACAGACAAAGGATAAAATTTCTGCTTTTGTATTTACTTGTCTCAGAGATAGATCCAAACACCCTTTTTTAGTTTTATGGCAGCCTGGTAGCATTAGTCATAGACCTTGAAAGATTCATGCATTCCAACATCTAGGATATTCCTCCTTTTAGCAATTTTGAATATCAAGCCTTGCTTGATATTCTTTGTAACTTATTTATTTGACCCACAGTTCCTCATCACTATACATTATTTGCCAGTAATTGTAGACAAATTGAGGGTGGTATGGTAACTCAGTGGTTATTACTGCTGCCTCATAGCACCAGGGACCCAGGTTTGATTCCAGCTTCAGGTGAGTGTCTGTGTGGAGTTTGTACATTCTTTCTGTGTCTGCATGGGTTTCCTCTGGGTGCTCTGGTTTCCCTCCTCAGTCCAAAGATGTGCAGGTTAGGTGGATTGCCCAGAGTATTCAAGGATGTGCAGACTAGTGGATTGGCTATGGAAAATGCAGGGTTACAAGGATAAGGTAGAGTGGGATGTTCTTCAGATGGGCTAAGTGGCCTGCTTCTACTCTGTAAGGATTCTATGACACATTTCCTCGGAATTGTCTCCTATCTGAGTTAATTATATCATTTATACCTTTTTAAAAATGTTCTCCTATTGTATCTGCATTTGCCTGCAACCTGATTCCCCCCCCACCCCCCCAAATCATTGATGAAGATGATGAGGTTCAACAAGCCCAGATGATCTTGTGCTACTTCTCTGATGCTAGGCCCCTGAGGCAAACTCCTTCCCAAAACCGTTAATGACAGCTCGCTATTTATCAGAATACAATTTCATAACTAGTTTCAAATCTGCCCAACAATCCCACAGGATTCATCTCTTTGAAAAACCTGGCCAACAAAGTTTTCAAAATTAAGATATTCAAATAACTGCACAGAGGCTAGTATCCCATCACTAAATCACCCTTTATTTACATGTGTATTGTACATGGACTGAGACCAGCCAACTCAAAGCCAGTCCCTAGACTGTGGAGACATTCTGAATCTCCTGTTTATATCAGTCAGCCAGGGCTCCCTGATTGGCCCAGGGTTAACAGCCACGATCAAGAATCTCACAGTCAATGAGATCCACTTGGCCCTGGTTCTAATCACTACAGATATGCAATGGCAACCAGCCTCTTACATCCTCATCTCACCCATTCCTCACCTCAGGAAGTTACCCTTATCTTTCAAACTTGTAATCAATCCACAAATAAACACTCTTAACACTTTCTGACAGTTAAGTCTCATTCCTGAGCTCATGGTCCAATCAAAGATCTTGGAAGAACTTGCACCTCCAAAATCAGTGGCAATCTTTTCCCAGATTGAATCTCTCCAATGGTGGGGCATTATTCCATTTTGTCCTCTTTTATGCTTCAACATAGAAGACCACTCCATCATTATTTAATGTTTCACCTCCATTCCCTATTCTGTAGCTAACTGGGTCTGGCTTCTTCTCATTTCACATTGACCTAGCCAAGTATTATCAGTTTGTCTTCACCCTCAACCTCACCTATGTGCTTCAATTCTGTGGCATCATCTCAAACTATGGCGTCAGCTTTCTCTCTATATACAAATACACTCAGACTTTCTGGCAGCGAGTAGAGAGAAAAAAACATCAACACTCACTATCATTCTTTCACTGATACAGAGAGCAACTCCTGAAATTCACACATTCACGGTGAAAAGAGGAAATTCAGGAGTTCCTGTCAGCGATTAATGTTGAGGCTCATCCAATTTTCAATCAATTAGAAATCACTGAACTGATGGAAACTTTACACTATTAGTTACACAGAAGAAACCTTTGAATAACTGACATCTTATTGAAAATTTTATGGTTTCATAATTGCTACTTATCAGCATCACTGGCCCTGCAATTTAATTTTATATTTGTGAAATATCAAATTTCTCCAATAATTAAAAATTAGACATTTAAGGTTTTTTTATACAACTAAAGAATTTGTTTGTGGTATTTCAATTTCTACTTTGATTGTGTGCATACCCAATTATTTATTTCACTCCCTGTAAAATGTTATATTTTAAAAAGTGCATCTTCCTTTCCGGTTTGTTGTCTGTGAGGATTATCTTGTTTAAAGACATTGTTGTTTCTGGACAGTGGGAGATCCCTTGGACTTGGTCTCAGATTTAAAAATCAAAACAGGGGAAACCAATGCCACCAAGACTTCCAGATGTTTATGGGCATCTTTCTTTGTGTCCAGAGTATGCATCGTCAATTCATTGACCACAGACACCAAGCCATTGCATGTTATTGTACTCAATGAGGTGACTTTGTTCAAGGTGAAGTTTCCCATCAATCCTTGCAAGGGACTGACTGGGTTGTACAAGTGTACCGTCAATCTGAGAAGTTTTTACCTCATCAAATATTGTTCAACTTCTCACATACAGGATACCCTCTTCACACTTACAGGACATATTTCTGACCAGTCCTATCCTCAGCAACCCCATCTGCAGCTGCCTCCTGTTCTATCACAAGGCAACAAAAGGTATGACAAACCTTTCCCTATCTGTTAAGAGTTATTTAGAATCATTGATTCCCTACAGTTTGGAAGCAGGCTATTCAGCCCATTCTGTCCAGACCGCTGCTCTGACAAGCATTTCTTCCCAGACCCTCACCCCCTTCGCTATCCCTGTAACCCTCTATTTCACATGGCTGATCCACCTAGCCTGCATATCTTTGGACTGTGGGAGTAAATTGGAGTACCCAGAGGAAACCCATACAGACACTGGGAGAACTTGCAAACTCCACATAGATAGTTACCTGAGGCTGGAATAGAACCTGGGTCCCTGATATTGTGAGGCAGCATTGTTAACTACTGTACCGCACCCACTTACTGCGTGGTTGGATGCACCACCTTCTCAACACAGGCCAAGCTTTCCCGAGACATTATTTTCTTGCCTGGAGAACACTTTTATAAATATTGGCCAGCGTGGGCTGCTTTGTGGCCTTCATAGATATTTGTCATGGGGCTTTGATCAGATTTGCATGTTTTAGCCCATTCACTGTGAGGCTCTGTAATATTTACCTTTTAATCTGCATGCTGAGCGTAATATTCTCCACCTGGTCCAAGTTGTGAACCATGAAATGGAACGTTGCCGATATCTAAGGAGAAGCAAATTAAACAAAGCTTTTCCATTGTCTTCGTCATTGGTGCAGTAAAGTGACTAGCTGTGTACTTATCAAAAAGTCAAGCAGCAATTACTAATCAATACACAACAAAGCAAATATTCCAGGTCTGGATTAATATATTAAAGTAACAAGCCAGAATTTATTTTCTACAGCCAGCGTTCTGGCCCTTTGAGCAGTTGATTTGTCATTACAATATGAAGCATGAGGTGAGCTGGTTAACAGTGAGGTCATGAGGACATGCGGGATTAATGTCTAACATGCACCTGATGAGCATAATCTGTAGCATTCTCACACAAGAATAAACTGACCTTCAGAAGATGTACCGAAAAGGTTGATTAAAATGTATACTTCCTGTCAAACCTCAGTAAGCAGCCAGTCATGAGGTGGATGGTTCAGTGTCAAACATACTGCCTCATGAGTAACATAGTTCAGGAAGGTCTAGGGTCAGACCCTGGTTTCCTCTGAGAGAGTGCTTTGTGGGTTGGGTGGAAATGTCCCTGTTCCAATCAGGAGAAGCAAGTGACAAGAATCAACCCCTGGGGTTTTATTTAGCTTATTCTTGAGATGTGGATGCCATTGGCATGTATTGCTCAGCCATAGTTGGCCTTGAAAAGATGCCAGTGGGTTGCTTTATTGAAGAGCTGTAGTCCGATTGGTATCTAGAGAATTGTCTGAGAAACAGCATGTGTGAGCATCAGTCATCAGCTGTGATGTACATCCCTTTCCCCTCACCTCTTCTGATCTGAAACTCCCACAGTCTCTTAGCTGTCATGCCAGATATAGGCGGGAGGATGCCAATACTATGGCAGCATGATGGCTCAGTGGTTAGCACCAGGGACCCAGGTTCAATTCTAGCCTTGTGTGACCGTCTGTGTGGAGTTTGCATATTCTCCCTGTGTCTCTGTGGGTCTCCTCTGGGTGCTCTGGTTTCCTCCCACATCACAAAGATGTGCAGATTAGGTGAATTGGCCATGTTAAATTGTCAATAGTCTTCTACGTTAGGGGAATTAGACAGGGGAAATGAGAAGCAGTAGGATAGAAGCATGGGTCTGGGTGGGTTACTCTTTGGAGAGTTGGTATGGACTTGTTGGGCCAAATGGCTTGTTTCCACACAGTAGGGATTCAATGATTCTCCTGTGGAACCCAACCCCAGAAAAAGTAAAGGAAAAACAAATAGGGTAAATATTGGGTAAATTATACATCCATATATTGCAATATTGCTATATCATACATCGTCTCTTGAATTCACCCTTCAGTTGTAGCAGTACTTTGTTACACTGTGATCTGTAAATACCGCCATTTAGATATTCTTTGGAGCTCACCTGTGCACCACTTTTCATAGGATTACCGAGGTCACAGATCAAAGTTTTTGTGGCATTCTCCGCCTGCACGTTACAGCTCAGCTTTGTGGTGCCCTTAAAGAAAAACATGTACAAACTTATGGAAACAGCAAGGAAATATAACCTGTCAACATCAAAGAAAAAAAAGTCCAAAATTGTATTGTACAGGAATTGTACGATCATAAATGTGAGATTCCAAGCCCAAGAATAGCACCATCCCTTGGCTGAGATGAAAGAAAAGGTGGATCAAACTTGGAACTTTGTATAGTTATATCCCACAGTGAGGGTACCCTGAACTGATTTTCAAGTTGTCCTAAGTGATGTGTAAAAGAGGTCACTTTAACATTGTGTTTTGTATAGATCAAACATATTTTCCAGCAGGATTTAAACTAACCTAATGATAGGGGCCTTTGAAATCATAGAATTCCTACAGTGCAGAAGCAGGCCATTCAGCACATTGAGTCCATACTGACCCTCTAAAGAGGATCCCACCAGACCCATTGCTCCTAATCTAATCCTGTAACCCTTTATTCCCCATGGCTAATCCACCTAACCCACACAACCCTGGGAAATTTGGGCAATTTAGCATAACGAATCCACCTAACCTGCACATCTTTGAACTGTGAGAGGAAACCAGAGCACATGGAAGAAACCCATGCAGACACAGGGAGAATGTGCAAACTCCACCCAATCACCCGAGAGTAAATTGAACCTGGGCCCCTGGCACTGTGAGGCAACAGTGCTTACCACTGAGCCACCATGCTACCCTCAATTCATCCACAATTACTGGAAAGAAATGTGTAGTGGGAAGGAACTATGGGTTAAATAAACAAGTTACACATTAATAGAGGATTAGTAGAGGACTCTGAGGTCAGCACAATCAGGGCCAAGCCAAAGAAGGATCTAACTTTTACTTAACTTGAAAACAAATCTCTCTTCCACATTAACTCCAAAGTAGCAGCAGCAGCAGTGTGTGAGCTGGCGGTGCTCTGAGGACATGAGCTGGCCACTTTCACATGATAAGGACTTTTGAGCAGAGTGGCTTCCCTCTGCAAGTAGGAAGATGATCTCAATAAGGGCACAACTAGTTCCCAAGAACTCCATGTTTTTAAAATTGCTGACAGGAAGGTCAACAGACCCAAAACCGTCAGAGGTTGGTTGCTGCTTCTATTCTCTGCTACTTTTACTTTGATTTGAACAGGAGTAACTTGATAGCACATGTAGTGTATTGAAAGATTGTGTCACCTTGCTTTTCCAAATGGTGAGGTGTCAATAGGTTTAATTCAGTGATGGTAGTTTGTGGTTGACCATACATTAGTTGTACTCAGTGCAATACACAATGGCAAAATGGTGACGACGCTGGAGTAGATTTCTATTTCATGTTTAATTTAAGAAATTAAGAACTGAAGAACATTGTTCCATGTTTTTGAAATTCCAAAAGTTGGTTTTGAGGAAAATTGGGCAATTTGAAAGATTGCTCTATCTGTACATTGTACTCAGGTACACAATGAGTCAGCGTGCAAAGTATTTAAAAGAAAAGAATATATATGGGCACAATGAAGGAATTCAAACCTAACAAATTAAGCTGGTCTAACTATGACAAAAGTTATACATTTGATCAAAAGTGAGTAAAGTTGGAAATAAGGATAAAGCAAATGATGGGGTCAAATGTCTTTGAGGTGTTCTCCAACCTATGTTACCTGCAGAACCCAGTACTCTGGAATATACTCCATTCTGGTTGTGGAGACTTTGGAGAAGATTTGTAGCTCAGGTTGTGGACCAGGTTGTTGGTTTGCTCACTGAGCTGGTGGGTTTGTTTTGAGATGTTTCATCTCCATGCTAGGTAACACCATTAATGAGCCTCTGGTGAAGCAGTGGTGCTCTGTCCCACTTGCTACTTAAGTATCTTGGTTTGTTGTGTTGAGTGATATCATTTCCTGTCCTGATTCTGAGAATTCTGGTAATTCTATTCTGCACGCTTTCCAATATGTTCACTCCTTCTTTTCACTCCTTCTCTCCTTCCTTGTTTATTTTATTTTTTATTCACTTGTAGGATGTGGATGTCACTGGCTGGGCCAAAATGTCTTGTCCATTTCTAGTTGGCCTTGTGAAGGTGGTGGTGAGCTGCCTCTTAGGGTATTGTCTATATTCCTATATTTCATCCTCCCAGTTGTTCCTATAAATGTACACAATACTCCAGTTGATTCCAATAAGTGTCTTATACAAATTCAGCATCATCTACTTGGTCTTGTACTATACACCCGTATTGATAAAGCCCAAGATACTCTATGCTTTATTTACTGCTGTCGCCATCTTCCATGACCTGTTCACATTTGTACATAGGTCCCTCTGTTCCTGTAACCTTTTTAGAATTGTATTCCTTTTATTTATATTCTCTTTTAATGATTTTCTATCAAAGTGCATCACCTCACACTTCTTTACACCTATCCATCCACTTCACCAACTTGTCTATATCCTTTTGAAACACTAGTTAAAATAATCAGAAATATGCAGAAAGGAGAAAAGAAATAAGTGAGTTCTTACATCATTCCTGGTCCAATTATAATATTTTGTTCAATATATACTGCCGTTAAACACGTTTTTACGAGTAACTTTGGCAGTATCAGTGTGCTTCGTTGTGACTCTAGTAAATTCAGTATGCAATCCAACCAGGGTCTTGGGGAGTGTTGCTGAATAAAGAGACCTTGAATGCAGGTTCATAGCTCCTTGAAAAGTGGAGTTGCAGGTAGATAGGATAGTGAAGAAGGTGTTTGGTATGCTTTCCTTTATTGGTCAGAGCATTGAGTGTAGGAGTTGGGAGGTCATGTTGCGGCTGCACAGGACATTGGTTTGGCTGTTTTTGGAATATTGTGTGCAATTCTGATCTCCCTGTTACAGGAAGAATGTTGTGAAACTTGAAAGGGTTCAGAAAAGATTTACAAGGATGTTGCCAGAGTTGGAGGGTTTGCGCTTTAGGGAGAGGTTGAACAGGCTGGAGCTGTTTACTCTGGGAGAGTCGGAGGCTAAGAGGTGACCCTATAGAGGTTTAGATTAGATTAGATTACATACAGTGTGGAAACAGGGCCTTCGGCCCAACAAGTCCACAACAATCACCGAAGCGCACCCACCCAGACCCATTCCCCTACATTTACCCCTGCACCTAACCATACGGGCAATTTAGCATGGCCAATTCACCTGACCTGCACATTTTTGGACTGTGGGGGGAAACCGGAGCACCAAGAGGAAACCCACGCAGACACGGGGAGAATGTGCAAACTTCACACAGTCAGTCGCCTGAGGCGGGAATTGAACCCGGGCCTCTGGTGCTGTAAGGCAGTAGTGCTAATCACTGTGCCACCGTGCCACCCAAAATGATGAGATAGGGTAAATAGACAAGATCTTTTCCCTAGGGTGGAGGAGTCCAGAACTAGAGGACATAGATTTAGGGAGAGAGGGGAGAGGTTTAAAAGGGACCTAAGGGGCAACTTTGTCACACAGAGGGTGGTGCGTATATGGAATGAGCTGCCAGAGGAAGTGGTGGAGGTTCGTACAATTACAGTATTTAAAAGGCAACTGGATGGAAATATGAATAGGGAGGGTTTAGAGGGATACCGGCCAAGTGCTGGAAAATGGGACTAGTTTAGGTTAGCAAAGGTAAAAAAAACAATATTTGGAGTTATATACAAGCTTCCAACAGTGGTCAGGAGCTGGGGCACAAGATACACCAGGAGATAGAAGAGACGTGTAGGAAAGGCAAAGTAATCATGGGGGATTTCAATATGCAGGTAGACTTGGAAAATCAGCTTGGTAGTGGACTGCGGAAAAGGAATTTGTGGAATTTTCCACAAGATGGCTTTTTGGAGTAGTTTGTGTTGGAGCCCACTAGGGAACAGGCAATACTGGATTTCGTGTTGTGCAATGAGGCAGACTTGATAAGGTTCCTTACGGTGAAGGAGCCCTTATGAGGAAGTGGTCATTATATGACTGAATTTACTCTGCAATTTGAGAGGGAGAAGATAGAATCAAAGGGAATGGTATTACAGCTGAATAAAGGTAACTACAGAGGCACTAGGGAGGAGCTGGGTAGAATTCACTTGGAGAGGAGTCTAACATAAAAACAGTGGAATAGCAATGGCAGGAGTTTCTGGGAGTAATTCAGGAAACACAGCAGAGATTCATCTTGAGGAAAAAGAAGCATGGTATGGGGAGGATGAGGCAACATGGCTGACTAGGGGCACCAAGGATAGCATGAAAGCAAAAGAGAAAGCATATAATGTGGTGAAGGGAAGTGGGAAACCAGAGGATCGTGAAGCTTATGAAGACCAACAGAGGACAACAAAAAAAGAAGTAAGGAGGAAGAAGATTAAATATGAGGGTAAGTAATATACAGGAAGACTGTAAGAGTTTCTTTAGATATAGGAATGGCAAAAGAGAGGCAAAGGTGGACACTCGGCTGATGGAAAATAACGCTGGAGAGATAGTAGGGGGGAACAAGGAAATGGCTGAGGAACTGAATAATTACTTTGCGTCAGTCTTCATGGTGAAAGACAGGGATAATATCCCAAAAACTCAAGAGAGTGAGGGGGCAGAGCTACCAAGCTGATTTTCCCAGTCCATATTGAAAGCCCCCATGATTGCTATAGCTTTGTGTTTCCTACACATCGCCAAGGAGAAGGTGCTAGAAAAACTGAATGGCCTGAAGGTGGATAAATCATCTGGATCAGATGGACTACACTCCAGAATTCTAAGAGATATAGGTGAAGAGATAGCAGAGGCGTTAGTGATCTTCAGAGTCTTCACAAACCTTCACAAACCTTGCAAAGATCTTCAGAATGTTCAACGGCCTGTCACAGTTGAAAATGGATATCCCACCTTGCATTAAATACCAAATGCAATTTTCATAAAATAGCAGCAGCTGCTTGCATTTAAAAAGCAGCTTTAACATAATAAAATGACCTATAGCACTCTACAGGGGCTTAAGCAGAAAGCAAAAATTACACTGAGCCACAGAAAGAATATCAGGACAGGCAACCAAAAGTATGGTCACAGAGTGAGGTACAACTTCACAACAGAGGGAACAGAATGGGTGGCACGGTGGCTCAGTGGTTAGCACTGCTACCTCACAGCACCAGGATCCTGGGTTCAATTCCAGCAACTGTCTGTATGGAGTTTACATGTTCTCCCTGTGTCTGTGTGGGCTTTCTCCCACAGTCCAAAGCTGTGTGGGTCAGGTGAATTGGCCAAGCTAAATTGCTCAGGATGTGTGGGGTAGGTGCATTAGTCAGGGGAAATGTGGGGTAATGGGTCTGGGTGGGTGATCTTCAGAGGGGTGATGTGAACTTGTTGGGCAGAAGGGCCTGTTTCCTTGCTGTAGGAATTCTAACTTGATGAAGGAGAGAGAGAGACAGCAAGGTTTATGGGTAGAATTCCAATTCCCCAAGAAAAATCACAAAGCATCCTAAAATACATTTTACAAATGTGATAAACCTCTGATTTGACTCACGAGATGTTTATTAATGGCAATTGGATTGTGTGACCTTGAACAGATCAAGTGAATAGAAATTAATCTTAATCGTTGAAGAATATGGTGCAGATTCAGTCCTCTCACTTTAAATCAATGCAACCTTTAATGTACGAGGAGAAAGTGAGATCTGCAGATGCTGGAGATCAAAGTTGAAACTTTATTGCTGGAACAGCACAGCAGGTCAGGCAGCATCCAGGGAACAGGAGATTCGACGTTTCGGGCACAGGCCCTTCTTCAGGAATGAGCAGAGAGTGTTCAGCAGGAGAAGATAAAAGGTAGGGAGGAGGGACTTGGAGGAGGGGCGTTGGAAATGTGATAGATGGAAAGAGGTCAAGGTGAGGGTGATAGGTCGGAGTAGGATGGAGGCGGAGAGGTCAAGAAGGTCCCTCCTCCCTACCTTTTATCTTCTCCTGCTGAACACTCTCTGCTCATTCCTGAAGAAGGGCCTGTGCCCGAAACGTCGAATCTCCTGTTCCCTGGATGCTGCCTGACCTGCTGTGCTGTTCCAGCAATAAAGTTTCAACCTTTAATGTACCTCATTCAATGCCAATGAACAGTGAAGGATAATGTTTGACAACCATTTCACAATATTGATCCTGCAAGGGTTTCATGTGGTTTAACTTAACTGAAGATTAGTGAATTTACCCTGCACAATATAGATATCAATCAATAAAACTAATCATACCTTACTGTTCTGCACAACTTTGTTGAAGTCTACTTGTGGAAGGATGGGGATGTGAAGTTCTGTTTCATAGGCTCCTTCTCCATTATTGACTGCATTGATAGTCACAGTGAGTGGATTTGGGTCTCCAACAATCAAGTGGGTCTTATCTCTGAAATCATTGGGAAAAGAAACTGTGTTATGGGTGACACTGGTTCCCTCATCCATGAGAAACATAAAAATCTCAAGCTCAATCCTATTCACTCATGCCTCCTTCCTAACAGGAGGCAACAGATAGCAGATCAGAAACAGATATGCTTGCTGGGCTTTGCAGCTCCTCCAATCAATTGTTGCTATGACCAATGACAGTGCCATAAATGCCACCCTGGCTGAGATCAGGTCACATGGCACAGAGTAGAATTATATCAGCTGGAATGACCTTTCTGTGTGTAATGCAGAACCACATCACATGTGGAACCAGACTATCTACGCCATCTTAACTATTTGCACTGGAGTGGACCATTTCTGACAGGCCGAAAGGGTAAGAAAGATCAAATCATTTAGGCTCCTCTGAGTGCTAATCCAGGGCTCTGGGGGAGACCAATGAGCAGGCCATTTAACTCTATACCCACTGCAGGATGTAACATGACTCTGAGATGCACACAAGTCAGAGAAAATTAAAATGAAAGGGCTAAGTCATAGATTCCCTCCAGTGCAGATACAGGCCATTCAGCCCATCAAGTCTGCATTGACCCTCCAAAGAGCATCACCACCCGGACCCATCCCCCAACCCCATTCCTGTTACTCTGACTTTACACTGGCTAACCCACCTAACCTGCAAATCCCTGGACACTATGGGCATTTTAGCATGGCAATCCACCAAAACTGCACATCTTTGGAGTGTGGGAGGAAACTGGATCCCCCAGAGGAAACCCACACAGACATAGGGAGAATGTGCAAACTCCACAGACAGTGGTCTGATGGAATCAAACCTGGGTCCTGGTGGTGAGGCGCCACCCTAAGGTAGCCATAGTCTTACCAGATCAGGAGGCTGTTCTGTCATTGGACAGATATAGAATCAATGAAGAATCATAGAATTCCTACAGTGTGGAAGCAGGTCATTTGCCCCATCAAGTCCACATTGTTGCAACAAGGTCAGCCAGGTGGACCTCACAGAATGTGAGTTCTCTGATTGGGGCTGTTAATCTGGTTCAATCAGGGAGCCCTGGCTGACAGATAAACACAGGAGTCTTAGACATCCTGTTCACTCTGAGGGAACTGGATCAATGTCAAGGTCTCTCACACGTAAATGAAAGGTGACTTGGTGACAGGATACCAGCCTCTGTGGCGTTATTTCAGGTTCAGCACTGTCATAAAGGAGTAAGGGGAGGTAGGGAAGCAGAAAGAGTGTTGGGGAGGAATTTGCAGAGCATAAGACATACTCAACTGAAGGGACAAGCCACTGGACATGGCACAAAGAAAATGCTCACAATATATTTCATATTTGTTTACTTTAAAAGCACGGCCTATTTATACGTGAGCACGTTGCATTTCTTCAGAAACACATTCAAGTCCCTTTCAAAACAACGATTATAGAAGACCACAAAGAAATTTTGCTCATTCTATAATTAAAATCTTCCCACTTGATCCTTATTATACACTGTAAGCCTCAACCCCATTCATAAAAGTTTGATCAAAGATTCCTTGACAAGACAGACATTTCTGGTCAGTAATTATTTATTTCTTTAGGGAAGGAGATTATTTATGAATATTCTCAGTAAGGATGAGTACAAACCGAAACATGAAACAGACTTACACTGTTGCATTTAATTTGAGATCTGGGATGCATATTCCATCATTTCCACAGTCCAGAAGAATGCGAGTCTACAACAGTGAGAGAGAACTATTATGGTCAATTTTCATTTCTTTTCCTGATTTTTGACCTTTATGATTAGAATTGTGAGGCAATTTGGCAAATAAAAAGAGTACAATGGATGGGGACAAGGTTTAATCATGCGAAGAACAATAAATATAAAAAAAAGCTCATTATCAGATTGATTGATGCATGTATAGCAAGGCAGATTTAACCAGTGGCAAAATAGCTATGATAACTACTACAAAGATACAGTTATAAGTTGTTCAAGACTGGGAAACAAATATCTTAGTGTATAACACTTCCAAGAGACAACCTGAATAGCAAAAAAGAAGCTATAAAAGGATTACATAAGGACAGTCATAAGAAATGACTTTGCAACAGAAAGTCAAGAAGTAAATTTACTGAAGATTAGTGAAACCAAGGGTCAGAAACTGTTGGTGAGAATCATTTACAGTGCTCCTTAAAAGTAGTTGTACAATTGAATAAAGCATGAAGCAAGAAATGCTTGGAGATTAGAATAAAGGAGTTGTGATATTCATGGGGGTCCTTAATCTACATTTAGACTGGACTATCCAAATGGGCAAAAGGATTCTGGAAGATTAATTTATTGAATGCTGTGATAGCTGGATCTTTGACCTGACAGACAATCAAGAGATCCAGGAAGAGGGCCAGCAAACATTGTAATAAATGATGGAGCAGGGGACTCAATCCCCAAAAGCTTACATTTTCCTAAAAGGGTCCTCTCAGATTGCAGTCTTGGCTTTCTCATCTTGAATCAGCAACTAGCCCTCAGGGCATCAGCTGACTTGAACATGGTGGTGGGGTGGGAAAAACATGGATATTCTTGGACCTAGTTTCTTAGTGAGCAATGTATTTATCCATTGAGTGACAAGATGCATTGTTATAAGTTGCTGGTAAGAGACCAAATGTATTCCTCTGTTACAATGAGCCAGGTTTTCAATAAGTCAAAACTGGGACACGCTGAAAAGTCTTGGTAAGGAGGGGGGTTCTATAATGCTTGAGATGGTGGGTAACCGATGGCAGGAGTTTGTAGGAGGGGCAGCTGAAGGTGGGAGATGAGTGATAGGATCTCCTGAAATAGGTCCAGCCAGAATTGGCAATGCCACTCCTTGGACCATTTTCAAAGTCATCATCCAAAACTTGAGCCACTGCTGCCAAAGAAAACGTAGTGACAATTCCCTGAGAGATGTCAAGAGGCAGAAACAGAAGTCTGCACGTAGTGGCGCTTGTGGTGCAGTGGTAGTGTCCCTACCTTTGAGTTAGAAGGCCTGCGTTCAAGTCCCACCTGCGCTTGAGGTGCGTAATAATATCTCTGAACAAGTTGATAGAAAATATCCGCTGTGTGCAGTCCATAGGGATGTAAAAATGTTGTAGAGGAGGAAGGAAAATTTCACAGATTCCTCAGGCTCAGTTCATATTTAATGAATGGTGAAATGTGGGTTTTTTGAACAAGGAGATTGCTTCGACGTTTACTGAAAAATCAGGATGTCTGGTCACCCTATCCTCCAGTAAGTTTTGCAACAATTACGTTCTGCCACTTTACCTTTTTAGTCACCCAGGTTTGACTGCGGGGACTCAGCACTGGCTTCAGTTTGCCAGAACCCAGCTGTTGCTCCTCAGACAGACTGCAGTTCACAGTCACAACAATCGGACTCAGCTTGTCTTTAAACTCCGTTTCTTGCTGTGAAAGACAATGACAATAAGTTCACTTATCTGGCCCAGGAATTCATGGTGTTATGACAGTCCAGTCCCAACCTCCCTCTGAGTGTCCCCTTCGAGGTCCCAGTCTCCAGCATATAATCAGATTACTGGTGCCTCGGAGATTCAAGAGGGAACAAAATGATCATTCTTCAACTGATGGATTCACAGTAACATCTTGAGGGGCAGTTGAGCAGGTTTTAGCATTGTAACATAACCTGCACATTTCATCACATGAACTCGAACTCCCTCTTCCAGTCAAACTATCTTTGATCACCTCCAACAATACGTTTCAGCACTAATAAACTGAAAAGGTCAGAGATGGTCGGCATGGTCAAGCTGGGCTGAATGGCCTCCTTCTGTGTTGTATTAGTTCTATGGTTCTATGTCTTTGGTAGTCCAGGAAACTGATCTCTAATTCCTAGAGGTTTTTGGACAAATCAACCCTACAATTTAGAGCACCATGCTATTTGTGGCACAGGACAATTCCCCCAAACTGCAAGATCCTGATTCGAGGGTGGGCAAATTATTGGAGAGGATTCTGAGAGATAGGATTTATGATTATTAGGAAAATCATAGTTTGATTAGAGTTAATTAGCATGGCTTTGTGAGGGGCAAGTTATGCCTCACAAGTCTTATCGAGTTATTTGAGGATGTGACAAAACACATTAATGAAGATAGAGCAGTGGATGTGGTGTAAATGGATTTTAGCAAGGCACTTGATAAGGTTCCCCATGGTAGACTCATTCAGAAAGTAGTGAGGCATGGGATACAGGGAAATTTGACTGTCTGGATACAGAGGGTGGCAGTTGATGGAAAATATTCAGCCTGGAGCTTGGTGACCAGTGGTGTTTCACTGGGATCTGTTCTGGGACCTCTGCTCTTTGTGAATTTTAAAAATGACTTGGATGAGGAAGTGGAAAGGTGAGTTAGTAAGTTTGCAGATGACAGGAAGGTTGGTGGAGTGGTGAATAGTGTGGACGGCTGTTGTAGATTGCAACGGGACATTAACATGATGCAGAACTTGGCCGAGCAGTGGTAGATTGAGTTTAACATGGAAAAGTGTAAAGTGATTTATTTTGGAAGGTCAAGTTTGAAGGCAGATTACAGGATTAAAGGCAGGATTCTTGGTAGTGTGGAGGAACAGAGGGATTTTGGGGTATACATCCATAGATCCCCCAAATTTGTCAACCAAGTTGATAGGGTTGTTAAGAAAGCGTATGGTGTGTTGGCTTTCATTAGCAGGGGTATCAAGTTTAAGAGACATGATGTTATGCTGCAGCTCTATAAAGCCCTGGTTAGACGACACTTGGAATACTGTGTTCAGTTCTGGTTGTCCAATTATAGGTAGGTCGTGCAAGCTTTAGTGAGGGTGCAGAGGAGACTTACCAGGATGCTGCTTGGACTGGAGGACATGTCTTATGAAGCAAGGTTGAGGGAGCTCGGGATTTTCTGATTGGAGCGAAGAAGGATGAGAGGTGACTTGGTACAGGAGTACAAGATGTTGAGAGGCAGAGATAGACAGAATAGCCAGAGACTTTTTCCCAGGGTGGAAATGTCTATCACAAGGGGGCAAATTTTAAAGGTGATTGGGGGAAGGTTTAAGGGAGATGTTAGAGGTTGGTTCTTTACACAGAGAGTGCTGGGTGCGTGAAATGCACTGCCAGCAGCCAGTAGAGTCAGATACATTAGGGACATTTAAGTGACTCTTGGATAGGCATATGGAAGATAGTAAAATGTGGGTTATGTAGGTTAATTTGATCTCAGAGTAGGTTCAAAGGTCGGCACAACATTGAGGACTGAAGGGCCAGTAATATGCTGTACTGCTCTATGTTTTTGTTCTATGTTCTTTGTGTGGTGGATGCAAGGAGATGTATCCATAAGACCATAAGACACAGGAGTGGAAGTAAGGCCATTCGGCCCATCAAGTCTACTCTGCCATTTAATCATGGCTGATGGGCATTTCAACTCCACTTACCCGCACTCTCCCTGTAGCCCTTAATTCCTTGCGAGATCAAGAATTTATCAATCTCTGCCTTGAAGACATTTAACCTCCCAACTTCCACTATGCTCAGTGGCAATGAATTCCACAGGCCCACCATTCTCTGACTGAAGAACTGTCTCCTCATTTCCATTCTAAATTGACCCCCACTAATTGTAAGGCTGTGCCCATGGGTCCTAGTCTCCCTGCCTAACAGAAACAATTTCCCAGCGTCCACCCTTTCTAAGCCAAGCATTATCTTGTAAGTTTCTATTACATCTCCCCTTAACCATCTAAACTCTAATGAATACAATCCCAGGATCCTCAGCTGTTCATCGTATGGTAGGCCTACCATTCCAGGGATCATCCGTGTGAATCTCCGCTGGACACGCTCCAGTGTCAGTATGTCCTTCCTGAGGTGTGGGACCCAAAATTGGACACAGTACTCCAAATGGGGCCCATTTACAGCACCTTAAAGTCTCAGTAGCATATCATTGCTTTTATAGTCCAACCTTCTTGAGATAAATGACAACATTACATTCGCTTTCTTAATCATGGACTCAACTTGCAATTAATCTTTAATCATGGACTAGCACTCCCAGATCCATTTGTACTTTGGCCTTATGGAGTTTTTCACCGTTTAGAAAATAGTCCTTGCCTGTGTTGTTTTTTCCATAGTGCAAGACATCGCATTTGCTCATGTTGAATTTCATCAGCCATTTCCTGGACCACTCTCCTAAAATGTCTAAATCTTCCTGCAGCCTCCCCACCTCCTCAGTATTACTTGCCTGTCCACCTAACTTCATCTCATCACCAAACTTCACCAGAATGCCCGCAGTCCCTTCATACACCTCATTTATTTATATAGTGAACAGCTGCAGCCCCAACACTGCACCCTGCGGGATGCCACCCATCACTAGCTGCCATTCCAAAAAAGAACCTTTTATCCCAACTCTCTGCCTTCTGTCAGACAGCCAATCCTCAATCCATACCAGTAGCTCACCTCAAACACCATGGGCCCTCACCTTACTCAGCAGCATCCCATGAGCCACCTTATCAAAGGCCTTTTGGAAATCTAAGTAGATAACATTCACTGGGTTTCCCTGGTCTAACCTACTTGTTATTCCTTCAGAGAATTCTAACAAGTTTGTCAAGCACAACCTCCCCTTATAAATCCATGCTGACTTGTCCTAATCCAACTCTGCACTTCCACGTATTTAGAAATCTCTTCCTTAACAATGGATTCTAGAATTTTACCAACACCCGCAGTTTAGGCTAATCGGCCTATAATTTTCCATCTTTTTTCTTGATCCTTTCTTGAACAAGGGGTTACAACATTGATTTTCCATTCATCTGGGACATTCTCTGACTCCAGTGTCTTTTGAAAGATCACAACCAACACCTCCACTATTTCCTCAGCCACCTCCCTCAGAACTCTAGGATGTAGTCCACCAGGACCAGGAGATTTATTAATTTTTAGACCTTTTAGCTTTTCTAGCACATTCTCTTTTGTAATGGCTACGATACTCAACTCTGTCCCCTAACTCTCCTTAATTCTTGGGATATTACTCATGTCCCTTATCTCCCAGCACTAGCCTTCCTGCATCTATTTGGAGTGGTCCAATGTCTACTTTTGCATCACGTTTGTTTCTTATGTATTGAACGAAACTTTTACTATCATTTCTAATATTACTGGCTAGCTTACCTTCATATTTGATCCTCTCCTTCCTTATTTCTCTCTTTGTTATCCTCTGTTTGTTTTTGTAGCCTTCCCAATCTTCTGATTTCCCAGTGCTCTTGGCCACTTTATAGGCTCTCTTTTTTTGTTTGACACATTTCCTGACTTCCTTTGTCAGCCATAGCTGCTAACCCCCCCCCGGATAATTTTTCTTTTCTTTGGGATGAACCCCTGTCTGTGGCCTCAATTACACCCAGAAACTCCTGCTATTGTTGCTCTGCGGTCTTACCCACTAGGCTCTGCTTCCAGTCGATTTTCGTCAGTTTCTCTCTCATACCCCTGTAATTATCTTTATTTAACCATTACATCTGACTTTGCCTTCTCTCTTTCGAACTGCAGACTGAACTCTACCATATTATGATTGCCACCTCCTAAGTGTTCCCTTATTTTAAGATCTTTTATAAAGTCTGGCTCATTAGATAGCACTAAGTCCAGAATAGCCTGCTCCTTTGTGGGCTCCATCATAAGCTGTTCCAAAAGGCCATCCTGTTAGCATTCCATGAATTCTTTTTCTTTGGATCCACTGGCAACATTATTCACCCAGTTCACCTGCATATTGAAGTCCCCCATGATCACCGTGAACTTGTCTTTCTGACATGTCCTATCTATATCCCGGAACATCTTGTGCCCCTGGTCCTGACCACTGCTGGGAGGTCTGTACGTAACTCCCATTATGGTTTTCTTTGCATTTGTGGTTCCTCAACTCCACATCATCTGACCTTATGTCATTCAATGCCATAGATTTAATTTCATTCTTAACTAACAAGGCAACCCACCCCCTCTGCCCACCTCCCTGACTTTTCAAAAGTTGTAAATCCTTGGATGTTTAACTGCCAGTCCTGAACCCCCTGCAACCATGTCTCTGTGATGCCTACCACATCATAATCGCTCACGAATATTTGTGCCGTTAATTCATCCACTTTGTTACTAATACTACGAGCATTCAGGTAAAGTATCTTAATACTAATTTTCTTATCCTCATGATTTCCAACATCTCTCCTAATATGTCCTAAGTTATCCTTCCTTTTTGCTTCATTCCCATCTGCCTTGAACTTAAACCCTGCACACATGCTAACCTGCCGCTTATCTTTCTACCTGACTCCATCTCCCTGTCGCTTTCCCTTTCCCTTCCCCCCGACTCACAAGTTTAAAGTCCTAATGACTACCCTATTTATCCTTTTCTCTTGAACACTGGTTCCAGATGGTTTAGGTGGAGACCATCCCATCAGTACAGATCCCCCCCCCAAAACTGATGCCAATGTCCCATGAAATGGAATCCGTCTTTCCCACACCAATCTCTTAGCCATGTGTTTACATCCCTAATTTTCTTATCCCTATGCCAATTAGCACATGGCTTGGGCAGTAATCCAGAGATTATGACCCTCGAGGACCTGTTCTTCAATTTCCTTCCTAGTGCTTGATAATCCCCAAACAGGTCCTCCACCCTAGCCTTGCCTATGTTATTGGTGCCAAGGTGGTCCACAACAACTGGATCTTACTCCTTCCGCTCAAGTCAAACCACATCCAGATTTTGTGGCAGTCAGTGTGCGATATTCTGAGTTACAAATATCTAGCAGCGCATCACATTGACAAAAGTGGGGAGATACATGTGGAAGGTAGGTGTCAGATTAGGGGGCCAGCTGGGTTAAGGGTGCCAGTTAAGTAGGCTATCAAGTAACTCAAAAGCCAGGTAGGCAGGGTGCCATGTAATTAGGATGCCAGTTGGGTCACACGCTTACTGAGAAGCCTGGATAGAGTGGAGATGGAGAAGACTTTTCCAAAAGTAGGAGAGACCAGGCCCGAGAGGGCAAGCTCAGAGTGAAGGCCGAACGCTTTAGAACTACAATGAGGAGGATGTGGAACTCTTTGCCACAGAGGGCTGTGGAGGCCAAGTCACTGAGTGGATTTAAGACAGAAATAGATAGGTTCTTCATTGGTAAGGGGTCAAGGGAGAATGCAGAAGAATGGGATCAAGAAACATATCAGCCGTAACCGATTGGAGAGCACACCTAATCGGCTGAATGGCCTAATATTGCTCCTATATCTTGATATCTTATGGTCTAGGGGTTGGATGCTTGGAAAATAAGTTGCCAGGTAAATGATAGAGCAGTTGAGGTGAGGGGAGGGTGAGTCTGTCAGGGTTACTGTGTTATCAGGGTTGGCAGGGGTGTTGGGGTGAGCAGAGGATGATGGTGAGGTCCGTGGTGGGGGAAGTGGGGTTTGTTGGGGCTTGTGGGCAATGGAGGGATTTGGGGTCAATAGGAAGTTTGTCAGAACCAGTAGGTTGTGGATGTCAGGACCGGTGTTGGTAGGGGGAGGTGAATGTATGTGTGTGTGGAGGTGGTGAGGTGGACTCATGTTGAGTTCAAGGGGGTCTTGGTTGAGGGTCAGAATTGTCAAGGATACTGAGTGTGCAAGGGTTTGAAGAAAGTAAGGTTGCGGGGCAAGGGCGCAGGGGATGTGTGCTAAATTGTTGGGACATGCTAATAATTATCCAAGAGTTAGACTAAATTTTTAAATGTAGGAGCAAATTACTGCAGCTGCTGGAATCTGTGCTATAAACATTAAATGCTGGAGATACAGTGGGTCAGGCAGCATCCATCGAGACAGAGAAAGTTAATATTTTGAGTCGAGATAACTCTTCACCAGAGCTAGAGAGAAGTGTGGAGGGGACAGAATTTATGAAATAGTTTGGGGATGGGGGTATTGGGTGTAGAGTGCTGGTGCAGGCAAGATGTTGATAGTTTAGATTAAGTGATCGGAATGTGAGAATGGCAGACTCAAAAAGACAGACACTGGGCTGGGGGGAAGGGAGAGAAGACATGATAACAAGCTAACAGAAAGGGAAGAAATGGTTCACAATTTGAAGGTGTTGAACTCAATATTAAGTCCAGAAGGCTGTAAAATGTCTAGTCTGAAGATGAGATGTTATTCCTCCAGTTTGCGCTGTGATTCACTGGAACACTGTAGCATGCCGAAGACAGACAGGTGGGTGGGCGTGCGATCAGGATACTGCGTTAAAATGACCTGCTACAGGAAGGTCAGAGTCATGCTTGCATATAGACTGGAGGTGTTCTGCAAAGCAGTTACTCAGTCTGCGTTTGGTTTCTCCAAAGTGGAGTAGGCCACATTGGGTGCAGTGAATACAATACACAATCGGAAGAGGTACAGGTGAAATGCTGCTTCACCTGGAAAGGCTGTTTAGGCCCTTGGATAGTGAGCAGGGAGGAAGTGTAGAGGCAGATGTTGCACTTTCTGCAGTTACATGGGAAGGTGCCATGGAGAGGGGAGAGGTATTGCTGTTTGTGAACTGGCCTCGGGTGCCCCAGAGGGAATGATCCCTGTGAAATGCAGAGGGGGGAATGAGGGGAAGATGTTTTTGGTGATGGTGTTCTGCTGGTGTTGTCTGAAATGGGGGAGAATGATCCTTTGGATGCAAAGGCTGGTGGGATGGAAAGTGAGGACTAGGAGGATGCAATCATGCTGTTGTGAGTGATGGGACGGGGCAGGGGCAGAAGCACGGGTGATAAGTCGGATACGGTTGAGGGCCCTGTCAACCACAGTGAGCGGGAAACCCTGGTCATGAAAGAAGCAAGCCATGTCAGCAGTGCTGATCCTGGAAGGTGGCATCATCCAAACAGATGTGACATAGGCGAAGGAACTGGGAGAATGGGGTGGACTCCTTGCAGGACGTGAGGTTTGAGGAGCTGTAGTGAAGGTAGCTATGGGAGTCAGTGGTTTTGTAGTGGTTGGCAGTGGGCAGTTTATTCCCTGAAATGGAGTCAGAGAGGTCAAGGAAAGGGATGAAGGTGATGGAAGTGAACAATGTGAGAGTTGTAGAGGAGTGGAAGTTGGAGGCAAAATGAATGAAGTTTTCAAGGTCCAGGCAGGAGCACGAAGCGGCACTGATGCAGTCATTGATATACCAATAAAACAGTTGTGGGAGGGACCCAGTGTCGAACTGGAACAAGGATTGTTCGACATACCCCAAAAAGAAGCAGGCATAACTGGAACCCATGCGGGTGCCCATTGCTACTTCTTTGACTTGGCAGAAGTGAGATGAATTAAAGGAGAAATTGTTCAGTGAGAGGAGAAGAGTGGTGGCGCATGGGAATTGTTTGGGCCTCTGGTTGAGAAAGAAGCCGAGAACTCACACACGGTTTGGGTGGAGAATGGAGGTACAGAGGGATTGGACATCCATGGTGAACAGAAGGCAGTTAGGGCCAGAGAATTAGGAATTGTCAATATGGTGGCAGGTATCAGAGGAATTTCAGCTGTGGGTGGTCAGGGTATGGAGAAGTGGAGGGATGTTGGAGCCAAGGTAGGAGGAAATGAGCTCGGTGGGGCAGGAACAGGCTAATACAATGGGCCTACTGGGACAGTCTGGTTTGTGGATTTTGGGAAGGAGATAGTGTGGGCTGTCCAGGGTTGTGTAACTACTAGGTTGGAGGTGGCAGCGGCAGCAGGATCTCCCAAGGTAGAGGTTGGTGACAATCTTGGTTGATGTTCAGATGTGGGGTCATGGTCCAGGGGGCAGTAGGAAGAAGTGTCCAAGATTTGGCATTGAACTTCTGCAAGGTAAAGATCAGTTTCTAATTATCTCACTTTCTCTGGATAACTTAACAAAATTGGAACACTTTGAATTCTCTGACTTGAAGTGTTTTTTTTTCCCAGAGGGTCCCGCACACAGGGAAATTGCCTGTCAGAATCTTCAATTTCCCTGGCAAATGCAACTGCAGTCTGCACCGCTGAAACGGCTATCTGTCTGGCCAGTGGAATATCTGACCCAGTATATTATATCATCTCCTGATGTGTTTATGAGGAAGAGAGTGAGAGAAATTAATTAATTCCTGTAGTTTCACTAAACGCCTGCTGGTGGCGATGCTGTGCACCCCCCCCCCCACCCCCACCCCCACCACTGGTCTCAGCAGCCCCACCTGCAGTCACTTTATGGTTCTGCAACTGTAATATCAAATGTGAACAACTCCATTTTGACCTATTTAATTTGCTCCTTTAAAATAAATTTTTAAAAAGTGAACGTTGCACTATTTTGGAATTTTGACATGAATCAGAAAACTAAATCTTGATTCCATTGAATTTCTGGTATTTATAGAATCAAACAAATTCACTGCACCTAAAAGATTGGCTATTTGTTACATGATATCTGTGCTGACTGTTTGAAATTAGATGCATTCTCCTGTTTTTCTCCAATTGTCCTGTAAATCTCTCCTTTTCAAGTATTAATCCTTTTGAAAGTTACTGTTCAATTAATATCCTTTGGAGGTGAATTGTTACAGACCATAAATACTCATTGCTGAATTCTCAGGCCTGGTGAGGTTAGGGCTACTGTGGTCCTAAATTAGGATCAGAGACTTTGGGAGGGAGGATATGTGCACTGAGAGGAGCTCAATTATATCCAGGGGTTAGGAATGAAGGCACCTTTACCCCTGAATCACTAAACTCCTCAATCCAATTAAACTTCCAGATTACCCAGGGCTGGGAAAATCCAGATGTCTGGAGGTCATATTTAAAATGATCCTGGAAATGATATTCACGGTCACATTTCCTTCACCAGGCAGCCTTTTTGGAGGAGTTGGCTGTCTGAACAACATTTATTGAGGTTGGAGATGGGCATTTTGGGGGTGGGGTGGGGATGTAGGGGTTGGAGTTGGATATGTGTTGAGCAGCTAATATTTGACACTTTAATAACACCCCACAACCCAACCCAAAACTCATCCACAGTTTAAAGCGAAACTCAGCTCAGGAGGTAGAAACTTCTCCACTTTTCCACTGGAGGATACTCTCCAATGGTTGGGAGTTAATGAACACTGCTGGAAGGAGTAAAGATGGTTATCCTATATCTGTCTTTTGCTACTCTTGGTCCGGTCTGGCTTTTGATTGAGACTGGCTTCAATATTGGAGAAAACTTTACTCCCTGGCACTGAATACCATTGCATGTTCACAAACAATCGACTGGAATATTTATGAAGTTAAGAAAAGGCAGATACCCTGAGATAGGCAGTGAAATTTTGGCAGGCTGCTTGTTTATTTCTCGTCAGAGAAAACTGGAAATTTTTCTGGGCTTGGTATGATTGCAGGAAAAGGATTCGTCGCTGGGAACGCTGCTTATTTTTGTCCAACTCGATTTGACCATTCAAAGCTTGAAACAGAGAAAATAAGGAAGAGTTAATGGCCAAATATTTATAGAATTAAGTTATTATATAGAGTACCCTGTACACCGAAACAAATGCTTGTACTTCAACAGATTGATGGGTAGTCTGGAGCTAATGACTGGTCAACGTGTACTGTAGTCAATGCCTGTTTACCAACAGACTGACAATGTACACTGGACCTAATCACTGTACACAAGACTAACAGTGTACTTTGGAGCCAATGACTGGACACTCAGACTGTCAACATAAACTGAAGCTAATGTCTATACAGTAACAGATTCACAGTACACATAGGAGCCAATAACTACATATCATTATAGAAGTGCACTTTGAGATTAATTGATGGCCATATATAAACAAAATTATAATGTATAATGGATTTAATTGTTGTAGGGTTTCTAATTGCATTTGTCATGCCACTAAGTACCAAACTCAATTCAATTCTTCCTTCCTACTTTGAATGAGAGAGGTCAGAATTCCATTACAGTATATCCATAGATCAGCTAACTAATTAATCAGACAGACCTGACTCTGAGTGATGATAAATGGGTTGCAAAGAAGGTTAAAGTGGTCTGTGGAGACAGCTTTGCTGTGCTTAATGCTGAATGTTCGCGCGCAGGAAGGACAAGCTGATTTCTTTTGTTCCAACCTGGTGTACGGTCACCCCATTTCAACAGGAATCAGCGACTGGAGTCACTCGAAATGCCCTCATTCCAGCTATGGGGCATATCAGCAAATGAAACAAATCAGAGTAGAGAGAACAGAAGGAAACTGACAAGAAGAAAAGAACAGGCAAGAAATGCTTGGAAGATGAATATTGTGTGGCAAGTGTGGACTTCAACTCCTTCTTATCTTTGCTTACCATATTGGTGGCCAATGTCATGTCCTTTTACCATTAAACAAACCCGAACTTCAAGACTGTAAGACAATGCAAAGTATGTTAAAACCATAATCACATTAATCATATGAACCAGAGAAGTTATAAATACATAAGCTGCCATTTTCTATTTTAAATCACAGAACTTTATAGTAAAGGGTTGCACATCTATTCAATCTTCCATGATCTACCCCACCCTATCGAGTGAAAGTAAATGCTTGAAGTCTGAAATAAAAGCAGTAAGTGCCAGAGAGACTCAACACATCTGACAACATCTGTAGACAGAAAACAGAATTAATTGTTCAAATCAGTTGATTACAAAAAAAAAGTAATCAAGATCAGTTTTCTGATTTTTTCAATATTTCAAAAGTGTGGTAACCCACAACTTCCACTTTTTTAGAAATTTATATTAAGGGACCAGGTCTCAGAATTAAAGAAGTTGAAATATGCCATCCTTAGACCAAGGAAGAGACATACTGGACCCAAAACATTAACTTTGTTTATCTTTTCAAAGATGCTCTTAGCCTATCTAGGATCTCTTCAAAGGCGAACTGCTCAACGTCCTGGTGAACCTCCACTGTACCCTTTCTAGTGCAATCACCTCTTTCCCATAGAGTGGTGACCAGAACTGCACCCAGAACTGCAGCCTAACTGGTTTGATATACAGCTCCATCAAAACATCCTCGCTTTTATTTTCAATGCCTTGACTAACAACAGCAAGTCTCCCATATGCCTTCTCAACCATCATATTGAAGTCTCCTTCTGCCTTCAATGTCTAATTCGAGTCTCTTTTTCACTCCTCATGTACTTGAAATATTCCTCCTGCCAGGGACATAATTTGTGCATTTTATTATTGCCTGTGATCAATGTATGGGAAGTGTCTTTACTTTCATACCCTCAAAATTATTGATCCCAATTAAATAATTTCATTCGAAGCTTTAATTAATTTAAAAGTGAAATAATCATTTATTACCCCTACTTATGCTGGAGGTTTTTAAAGAAAAGTCCAAAGTTTCATTCACTAGACATAGACAACCACTCACACAAAGTTAAGATATAGATGAAAATAAAAGCAAAACAAAGATAATTGGGGCTCTCCTTTAGCTGTAGCTGGTCTTTAGATTTTTCTGCACTGGATAGTTGCCCAGAGAGAATATCTGTCTTTACTGTATTAGTTAATCTAAGAGTTACTTTAGACCGGTTTATAGGTATCATGTGGAAGGCTACCATCTTCACAGTACTGGCACACAAATTCACTGGAAATTTCTTACCATGTCACTAAGGTAGATTTCTGTGACAATACACATTTTTTTTCTTCTGGATTTAGAATGTCAGGCACAAGTATGATATGGGCGTCTGCTGTTATAACAGGCCTTGCTCTGTTTATGGGAGAAAGAGAAAACTCATTAGAATCTTGTCTAGTCAGTACTATATCAGTATATCATCACATCAGGTTACAGAAGAACCTGTACCTAGGTACCTTGTCACAACTTATAAACTTTTCACTGTACTTATTAGAGTACATGTGACAACAAAGCTAATTCAATTCAATTCACATCAGTGGTAGGGACATTTCAGTTTCTCATATTCATCTATTTAGACATTGCTGCATTACATAAAGTATTCCATGGGAGGAACACTCTAATTTTCCTTCACCCTTTCTCTGTAAATGTGAGGGATTGACCTTCATGATCTTCTGTTTGAGTTGTGTTGATACTCACTGCTTGAATGTAACATCAACCATAATCAAATAAGGCAGGCATTAGAAAGGGAGAGATAGAATCCCTACAGTGTGAATGCAGGCTATTTGGCCCAACACCGACCTTCTGATGAGTAACCCCACCCAGATCTATTCTGCTACATTTCCCGTGATTAATGCACATAATCTACACATATCTGAACAGTGTGGACAATTTAGCATGGCCAATTCACCCAACCTGCATATCTTTTGATTGTGGGAATAAATCACAGCACCCAGAGAAACCCACACAGACACAGGGTGAATGTGCAAACTCCACACAGACAGTCGCCCAAAGCTAGAATTGAACCCAGATCCCTGGCGCTACAAGGCAGCTGTGCTAACCACTGAGCCAATGTCAATGATAGAACTATCAGCAGCAAAAGTTGGGAAATAAGGTGGAAAATGTGAATAAAATAGGACAACATGTTCATTCAAAACATTACATTAACCAGCCCATATTTATAGAAACCATAGTTTCCCAAAATTGACATAGACTGAGAAAATGTTAGCATCTTCACAACAGAGAATACAGGAAGGACATACTTTGATAAACCTTTAGCTCCCATTGACTCACTTAAACCAATATTGCAAGAACTGTAATTTGTTTTTCATGTGAAAAACATTCAATTCTTTGGCTATATGCAATGTCATTGCTCTGGTATGACTGAGAGGCACATGACCAAGTGCCATCACTCTGCATCCATATGCCAGAATATCACTGGCAATCTGGATCATATGCAAGAATACCATTCTTCAACTGGAACTGTATCCCATTGTGGGTTAATCTCTGAAGAGAATAATAAAATTGCAATGATTTACAGAAGTCAAGGAGGGCACTGGGTTAATTTATCCCCGATAGCTTTTTCCCAGAAAGCCAGCAAAAATAATACATTGTCCTACTCTATTTCCATGTTCCAATGTCATCTTCTGTATCAACAAGGTTTTCAATATTCCCCTATTTACTGCACTAGTCTCTGCCACAACTAATCCCTTTGACAAGGTATTCCGCTGTCCATCATCCCTCAATTTGAAGATTTGTCTTCTAACTCCTCTCCTGACTCATTTATTGATAATTTTAAATTGCTGGCCTATTTCCACTGAGGAAGAGACCTTTCATATTTTATGATTTTGAAAGCATAGCTTAAAACTGATTCTCTCCAACTCTGTTCTCGTCTGAATAGTCCACATCTTTCAAGTGTCTCACAATCAGAGAGAAAAGTAGTGGCAAAGAGATGAAAATGATGTGTCAGCCTCTGATTCTCCACTCTCCTTTAAATATGATTTACT
The DNA here is from genome assembly GCF_037043375.1 of Chiloscyllium plagiosum. NCBI lineage: Eukaryota > Metazoa > Chordata > Chondrichthyes > Orectolobiformes > Hemiscylliidae > Chiloscyllium > Chiloscyllium plagiosum. Next base: position 34,950,513 of record NW_028270170.1, on the reverse strand, counting down.
AAACCTCTTCATGAAAACAATTGCTTTTTAGCATACTGATTTTTCCTGTCTACTGTCTGATTTCCAATGGGTTTGTAATATAGAACACCTCCCCTGCCTCCATTCCTAGTTCAGGGGATTTGCTCCTATGAAGGGGAATTAAGTACGTAAAGCGTGCTACATAAACATTGTTTTTTCTTGGGAAGAAGATTCTCTTTAGGCACCATTCGACTGAATAGTTGAGACAGAGCCACGTAAGTTTATGACAGTACAAACAATGAGAAGCATAGATGATGTAGGAAGGTGGAAGATGATCAGATTAAAAAGAGGCCTTCTGGCTGTGTGGAAGTCCTCACCTGTACAGTAGAACTTTGTCAACATCATGAGCACCAACAATCAAATCTGCCAACATAATAAAAGTCTGTTACAAAATAGGAAGAAAACTGTCTCACATTCTTTCATGGAGTTTTCAAAAAGTGACATTCCAATGTCTCGCGGTGAATATATCAGAATAAAGCCACACAGTTACTTGATTATTTCACAGTCTCAGTATAATGTATCAGCTCCCTGTTTTTCTACCGCCAACCCTTACTTCCCCAAATTGCTGACTTTTCCCAGGATACAGGCTCGTTGGTTCAGCAGTGCTGTGGAATCACAAATTAACACCAGCTGGTGGGCCGCTCCATCACTGCAGTGGGTGATGTTTAGATGTGAATCTGGACCACAAGCATCAGCAGGGGATTGACTTCCTGTCTTCAACCAATGTCCACAACCAGTAAAACTAACAGTAACAAAAAGACCGACCAAGGAAGCAAGGTTCTCGATTTCTCTCATCTTGGTGCAGAGACTCAGAAGCCTTTGGTCATGTTTTAACTTTGGTTCCTTTGCGGAGTTGAGATAACTCAACACAGACTGTGAATCAGCCCTGAGACCTCCCTGAGACCTCCCACTGATAGACTACACTTTCTCAATACAATTAAAATAGCTTGCTTCTGACAGAATGAAAAATGTTGAAAGAAAGGTTGGAAATGTCTGTTAGTTTATTAACTCTAATATTATTTATAATTTACTCTCAGTATCGTGGCTGATCCTCACAAGGCTGCATTTGTTTCAACCATGCTGTGGGAGAACTTACAGTTGAGGGCTTTAAAGAACGACACAGTGCATAGGAATAGAGTAAGTTCAGGTCTGGCTGGGTCCAGGTATTGGGTCCCTCTGTTGAAGGGCATTAATGAACCTATCTGTTATCAAACCAGTGAACTTCCACCCTGCAATCTTACATGAACTGGGAACCTCTATGTTCCTGGCCCATTACTGTGAGCATGGCATCATTGTGTGCTCCATTTGAGATGGTCAGTCACTTAGTCCTATGGTGACTTTTAATTATTAAATTGGACAGGAACTGAATTTCCAAAACTTATTTTCAATGTTTTGCTTTTGGTTTTATACAGCTTAATGGGAGATTTTTACATTCTGTGATGCTTTTATTTTGGAGGGTTTGAGCTATAGGTAGAGGCTGTTTAGATTTGTGCTATTTTCCTTGGAACGTCAGAGGTTGAGGGGTGACCTCATGGATGTTTATAAAATCATGAAGGGCATGGATATAGTAAGTAGCTCAGGTACTTTTTTCCCCAGGGTAATGGAGTCCAAAATTAGAGGGCAAAGGTTTAAGGCGAGAAGGGAAAGATTTAAAAGGGACCTAAAGGGCAACTTTCTTCATGCAGAGGGTGGTGCATGTATGGAATGAGCTGTCAGAGGAAGTGGTAGAGGCTGGTACAATTACAGCATTTAAAAGGCATCTGGATGGGTATATGAATAGGAAGGGTTTGGAGTGATATGGGCCAAATGCTGGCAAATGGGACTAAGTCAATTTAGGATATCTAATGGGCATGGGCGAATTGGACCGAAGGGTCTGTTTCCATGCTGTACATCTGTTGTAGTTCTGTTCGCCAAGCTGGGAATTTGTGTTGCAGACGTTTCGTCCCCTGTCTGGGTGACATCCTCAGTGCTTGGGAGCCTCCTGTGAAGCGCTTCTGTGATGTTTCCTCCGGCATTTATAGTGATTTGTATCTGCTGCTTCCGGTTGTCAGTTCTAGCTGTCCACTGCAGTGGCCGGTATATTGGGTCCAGGTCGATGTGCTTATTGATTGAATCTGTGGATGAATGCCATGTCTCTAGGAATTCCCTGGCTGTTCTCTGTTTGGCTTGTCCTATAATAGTAGTGTTGTCCCAGTCGAATTCATGTTGCTTGTCATCTGAGTGCTTTTACATCTCTATGACTTTGTTAAAAAAGCTGGCAGAGCAATTTTCTACCTATGCGTGTTAATTCACTTGCTTGCATTTGCGATGAGTTTATACATTTTGCAAACAAATACATGGAGGTGTCCACTAGAGGATGCTGTCAGCTCAGAGTTCTGAACAAGTCGTCTCTAAAGCCTGGTGGGTTCCTCCCCTTCTCATCATGTCAGGTTTGAGCATATTTTCTCCTTCCCACAATCGTCAATATTTTCCTGCACATACTTCTTTGTAAACCACATCTTTCCAGGTCACAGCTCATCTGTAAATGTTTAACGGAATTGAAAATGTATAAACGCACTCCTGTATATTTACCTGTTATTCATGACTTGGCCCTTTCTAATCATATGTAGATTAACCCTTAAGACATGACCTTTAAGAAAAGTCTACAACAGGAGATGTTAAAACTGAGGACAACTGAATCAAATTGTAACACTCTGTTTTCCAAGCCCAGTTCCTGCTTAAACACGGAACATTTTATTCATTTTCATCTACATTGGACATAAGGATAGCCTTCAAAATGAGACAGAAGCAGTCATTTTCCTGTCAGATAGCTCTGGTTGATCATTACCGGAGTTCGATGTCGAGGGATATTTTGTCCTCCCTGCTCTTTCTTTTTATGTGGTTTTCCATCTAAATCTGACAAAAGGGAGCCATTATGTTGGAAAGGCAACATTGAGAAATATTCATGCAGGGAGTATATATGTGGAAATATACAGGCTCTGATTAAGAGTCGAGAGTGTGGTGCTGGAAAAGCACAGCTGGCCAGGCAGCATCCGAGGAGTGGGAGAGTCAATGTTTCAGGCTTAAGCCGTTCATAAGCCCGATGAAGGTCTTATGCCCGAAATGTCAATTCTCTTGCTCATTGGATGTTGCCTGACCAGCTGTGCTTTTCCAGCACCCCACTCTCGACTCTGATCTCCAGCACCTGCAGTCCTCACTTACTCCTAGGCGCTGAATAAGTCAAATTCGATTTTCATTGTTTGAGATTCTGAGAATTTCACCAATACCTGGGAATTGTTTGACTTTGATACTGTAATTCAGTGTTTATCTGCCACTTTCTTGCAGGAAATACTGATCAAAGTTGAAAAATAACAAAACTAGAGATTACATTTTCTTATTGTATATCTCTATGTTCACAGCACAATACTACACATGTAAACAAATAAAATGAAAGACATGGAGACATCACCGGTGTAGTTATTTGCATCTATATCTGCGCCTCCTTGCAGCGAGAAGCCAAATCCTGCTGATACTAAACCAGGGGCCCAGGTTCCCTTCAGCTCTTGGTAAGATTTTGAGAGCAGTCCATTAGCATGGCCCAGGTAAATGAACACTCTTCCATTGCCATCTTCACCAGCATATGGTGCTCCGATTGCCACATCTAGAGAGACATAGATTGCAGATTTGCATATAATTTACATGTTGTCACAAATTATGCTGGATGGTGGAAATTTAATAAATGGAAATACAAAAGTCTCTCCTTGAAAATGCCACTAGCTTTGCACCACAGCGGTACTCATTATCTAGCTCAGGTCAAACCTATTTCCCTTTCTCCTGTTGTCTTTCATTTACTGCCCAGTTGTTCTGGGTTCTTGACAGAATAGGGATCCAGATTCATTCTTGAGACTCAGATTCAGATCGGTTGCAGAAGTTTGAACCCAGCTTTGAACTATTACTGAAGCAAAAATTCACTCATGTTCCCAGAGCTGGTGTTCAGAGGAAGCCTTCAGTATAAGATCAGTAAAACTATTGATCTTGCAATGGGAATGGGTGGTCCTCATTACTCTCAACCCTCATGAGGCCTTCTGGCTGATCTCTCAGCTGCCTTTAGGGATTTTTATCTGATACAGCCCGCATGAGAAAACCTTGCTAACTGGCAGAATTCTGATGCAGCTAGCAAAGTAATGAACCTAAGTCTTTGGTTGTGTTATATCATCCTACCCCTCCAAATAAATCTAAACTGAAGTGTGCCTTCATCCTGCCAACTGTATGGTCAGATCATGGCATAAATAGCTGCAAATTGCACATTAATGGCTCATGGGAGCAGGTGCTCTTACTAAATAGCAGTTATCTCTCATCATATCTAATATTTGTTAACAAGGTGTGCGTCCCACCTTCTGAAGTTCAGACCTAGTTGGAGGAGGTTTACACTTTGCAGACATTTAGAGAGGGAAGATTGCCTTTGAACAGTATATGGTTCTGGAATCCTTTGGGAAGGTCAAATGGTCTTTCAGAGAAGCATGGTGCCTTTGAGACTGTTAAAAGTAGACTTGAACGTGTGTAAACTCTCAATATCAAATGGTCAACACCAAGATGAAAAATAACTGTCTGCCATATTGAAATATCATTGCTTACTCCTTAAATCTGTCTGTTGACATAAGCCTGAAAGTTAGCAATATAAGATTAGTGCTGCTTGACTGACTTCATAACCTTCCCTTATCATAATGGGGTGCAGCACCAAATGGTTACAAAATCTTTGAAGTAGGATTATGAATTTCAATGCTTGGTTTAGAAGGAATTACAGTTAAGTAAGTGTAGAATATAGTGAATGGTTTTATTTTATAACTGTGAGAGTTACTTAAACACTTAATTTTATCTCATCACAACCTGGATCCTAAGGTCTGATCATGGGTGGGTTCTGAGTGACTCCACATGGTAGACGTAAAGGTGAAAGGGGAAGTTATGTTAGGGCATAAGTTGCCATGATTTGATGTTAAATTGGTCTATGGGCTATAAAGGGCAGTAGAGGTGGGTGAAGGGCATGGTTGGAGTGTATGAGTCCATTGTGGAAGGGTAGAGATCATGAGCTGGAATGGATGTGAAATGGTAATGTGTGGGTTTTAGAGGATACATGAGTGACTGAGGGCTGTGAGGGGGGCTTTATTTATTTTGTTTTATTACTTTTTCTAAAAACCTTTGATGAAATGTTGATGGACCGAGCCTGGCCTATGACGTGACCAGTCTCTGCTCGACACCTCCCCACTCCACCCCAACCCCCACAGCCTTTGTACTGCTTCCACGGTTCCCCAAATGACTTTCAGAAAGTCTCCCCTCCCCACAATGAACAAAAGTCCAATGTTCTGGGGCGGTTTCGTCCAGGTTGATTTTGTGGAGCCTGGATACATCATATCTGCAATGAAAGATCAGACCTGAATGCTGCTTAGGGTGGAGGCACATCTATGTATTTGTCAATAGACAAGAATTAGGCAAAAGATTTGGCACTTTGTTTCCACTTTCACCACCTAGCTCTGGATTGATTTAACCCACTGCACGATAACCTGACAAGTTCATTACCCTTGTATCCATCAGAGTCAAGGTCCCCAAGGATGGTGATGGCACTGCCAAAGCGCCCAAACTTATCAGTTCCTGTGATGGTCTGCGTTGGCTGCTTGAAGTTTTCAAGCTGATCTTGGAGATAAACATAAACCCGCCCGACCTCACGCTGTTTGCCATCCTGTCCAAGGTTCATAAATAGAGGCGCTCCGACTAAGATATCGTCTCTCCTACACAGCAACAGCAGAGAGACACATAAATATCAGCAACTTACTCATTATATATCAACAAGAAATTAAACTGGATTATTTGCAGGATTTCAGAGAGCACAAGGAACATATGTCAAGTTAAAAATAAATATTATTTAATTTGTAAAAAATATTATCTGCATTTTATTCTTAGTCACATCCTTCCACTCTTAAAAGGACTGCCAGGCGGTGGGTATATAATGGGGTACAGTCCATAGTGTATCGACTTGCAGTTCCACAGCATTTTAGAAAATATTCCTCCTCCCCTTCAAACTGTATGTGAAACCTGGAAGTTATGTTAAAAGGCTAAAGGTTCAAGAGCTATATCCAATAAAGCTTATTATATTTGGAGTTCACATTGCATTTTACTACCTCGTAGAAATGCAGAAATTATTACCTTAATCTTTGAAATACTGCTTTGAAAAATTAAGGAACCAATGGAAGGTAAAAGGTCAATTAACTACTTGCCTAAAAAAACCCCATCAGGAATTAAATATCACAAGGTATGTTATCAGAATCAAATTTAATCCTAGTTGGCTATGGATAAAGTAACCTACTGGGTGAAGCCCTAGACTAAGTAAACCAGTGGTCATTAATCCAAATCTTGCAATGACAAATTATGAAATCGAGTTCAGGGATTATGGGCTAGCATTAGACAGTATCACAGAAACCTGCTGGGTGTTTTTGTTGTAAAAAAACCCACTGGCCCATTCTTGCCCAACAGGGAAAGGATCTTGTCAGCCCTGTGTCACCTGGATGACACATAGCTCCAGTCCTATACAGTGGCCATGAGCTCTGCTGTGGAAACCCACCATCTGCTTCACCCATGGTTCCCAAACCCTGTGCTGTGTGGAGAGCATTGTGACTTTCTCATGGTCAAAAGGGAACTTGGTCCATGAATTAAAGATGACAGGCAGATTCATAAAAGCGCTCGGCCTTGCAGCTTGAACAGAGCAGCAGCCTGCAATTGAAGGTAACTAATATGGAGGCCACATCAAAATGGAGGTGCCCTTGCTCTCTTACTTTCTTAGTGTAAAAGAATAGACTTTCTAGGGCACCATTGCTGAGGAAAAGCCTCTCCATAGAATGTCACGCCACGCAGGCAGGGATGGCCTCTTACTCAACTCAAAGGTTTGAGGCCAGTTGTTGCTCGGAGGAAATCTCCAGGAGCCCAAACTGTCCTCTTCCTCTCAGAACCTGGAGGCTCATAGGAAAATCCCAGTCAGACATCTTTAATGGCCTCAAATGTTGAAAGTGAAGCTATTGAGAATTGAAGATTTGATGCATAAACGCTGGTGATCCTGTATCCTGTCCATCCTACCTGGATGTGTTATGGGTGGGGGGGTGGGTGGGGGGGGAGCGCAAAGCTGGATTGCTCAGTGGGGTTATTTGAACCACCTAGGCAAAAGTGGGTACCTGAGATGCTGGAGATTAAAGTCAGATTAGAATGGTGCTGGAAAAGCACAGCAGGTCAGGCAACATCCAGGGAGCAGGAAAATTTACATTTCCGGCAAAAGCCCTTCATCAGGAATGATGTTGGGAGCCTCATTTGAAGCAATCTGCCGGTTCCTAATCCCAAATCTGGATGGGGCTCAAAGTCCATCTGAGGACGGAGTTGTGAGGAAAAGCTGATAAACGGTAGAACTTGACAACCTTAAAAGTAGGCATCTGATTATTATTGGGAGAGAGGTCTGATGTAAGGTGGTGGCTGAAGGCCTGGCCAATGGAGCAGATTTCATGAAGGCCTGGAATGATCGTGTGGAGTTAACTTGAAAATTGAGAAATTAGAAAGATTTGTGACAGCAGACAAACCTGGAGAAAGGTCTTGTAGGGAAGACCAGAATGCTTTGAATCCATTACACAATGTGACAGAAAGTGAACGGAGACCGTTTGGTGCAACAACACCATGGATTGGGGGTTAGAGTCTGCTTATAGACTGGATGCTAAGTCATATAAGGACCACCCAACCTTCAGAAGCAAAAAGCTGGCCCCTGGGAATTGAGCAGACTATTTGTTTAGATTTATCCCTTTTCGAACAAGAGTTTTAAGGAGGGAACTCGCCAGGCTGAGCTGGGCCCTGGCTATACCAGCCCTTTGGAAAGCCTGAGCAGGGAAGTGGCCGGAGATGTACCATATTGGTACACATACCCATCAGCCTTGTCTAAAGGAAGTGTCCTCTCGTTGGCCCAAGCAAGTTCCTGCATGGTCACCGCAGGAGGAGCAGCAATGTGCACAATCCTGGAGATAGGGACATAGGAACAGGAGTAGGCCCCGGAGCATGATCCACTCAGTGAAATTGTGGCTGACCTGTGGCCTAACTCTATAATGGCCCATATCCCACAATACCTTGGTATAACAAAAATAGATCCACTTTAGATCAAAACTGAATCTCTCATCTGCTGCCTTTTGTGGAAGATGGACTGGACCTGCATCCTTTGGGCTGACATGAAGGTGGGTCATTGGAAGTGGGGGATGCAAGGCGACCTTATAGAGGTTCTCATGATTGTAGATTTATGTACATAGCAAGGGGTAGGAAAGTTCAAAACTAGACGGTATAGGTTTAAAGGAAGAGAGAGCAAAGATTTAAAAAGGACAAGGGGGACAACTTTTTTTTACACAGAGGGTGGTTCATGTGTGGGAATGCACTGTCAAGAAAAGTGGTGGATGCAGGTACAGTTATAAAATTTAAAAGACATTTGCATTGGTGCATGAATAGGGAAGGTTTGGATGGAAAGGGCCCAAGCGCAGGCAGGTGGGACTAGTTTAATTTGGGATCATGGTTGGTGTGAACCAAAGGGTCTGTTTCCATGCTGTATGATTCCAAGTAACCTCAAAATAAGACAGGTGATTAACATGACAATTGGCCCAGGGAGAGGGGGGGGGTGGATTCTACACCTTAACTGTAAAGTATAGAATAATTTCAAGTTGACAACAGTAATAAAAGTCACTAACCCGCAAACATTTTTCCAGTTACTGCTTTGATGGGAAGGTTTGTTGTTTATAACAATTCCATCTCCCTTTGGAGAGTTATAATAAAGGACGCAAGTAACAGTTCATTGCATAGGGCTGAGCAATCCTTACCCATCACTGTTTATATCTGTGGCAGCCACCACATAGCCGAAATACGCAGCTACCTGCAAATCAAAACCCACAGACTGAGAGACACAATAAATCGGTTTCATTGCCTGTCACAAGTATGTTTCAATCTTTAGCACTGACATCCCTCAGCTTGACAGCCGTGAAATTCCATTTCTACTTTATATGGCATGACAATCGAATATTTACTGAATATTTCCGTACTTGCAGTGCATTCACGCTCTGCTGCCTCAACACAAAATCTTGTATAAATCGACAGTGAATTGAGCGTGAAGGTCTGAACTGATTCAAAATGAAGTGGGAATCTGCTCTTCCTTCTCACTTCTGCTTCGTCCCAGGAACAAATAAATTAAAACAAAATCCTCCACCAGGTCAGTTCCTGATGTTTGATCAGACTGTATGAAGCCAAACCACTTTGAACCAACATCTCACCTATAGCCCTAACATAGCCTTAACCTGCCCCTGTTATGAATTCATAGTAAATGCCTATTAGGTAACTTGCAAAAGTTACACGTGTTCCACTCATTAAAGGGTAACAGAGAAAGCCACGTTAGATGGAAACTTATCTCAGTGGTAACTTTTGATTCTAAGTCACAAGTTCAAATCTCATTGTAAAATTGAAGCATCGAATTGGACACTGGGAAACACAAATAGGGGGGAAGCACACACCTTTAAACCAGACGAAAGATCGTTGACCTGAAATGTTAACTTGGTTTCTCTCTTTGCTGAGGCGACATGACCTGTAGACTATTTCCAGCAAGTTCCTGTGTGTTTCTCTCCGACAGTCGGCATTCACAGCCTTCTCCTTCTGTCTTTTTAAGAGAGGCTTGCATTCTGGTTGCAGCAGGTGCTGGAAGGGTCGAGGGAAGACAGTCTGAGCAGAACAAATGGAAATTAAGCCCCAGAGTTCAGAGAGTGCTCTCTGACACAGCACAGGGCAGGTTTGTGCAAGGATTAGGCAGGCAGAAAGCAGGCTTCTGTCTACGGGAACTGAAAAGGCCCTCCGGAAAACAAAATTTGCAAAGGTAATGGGACCCAGATAAACAACACTGCCAATGCCAACACTGTAACCATAAGGTCCTGGACATAGTGCAGAAAGATGTTTAAAGTCACCAGGGTCAATTAATTCATCCTCAAATATTATTTCACATCGCGTGTTCACCACATCCCTTCATTCATCTACGAACAATCTCTGAGAAACATCACAGCAGCATGGGACTCACTGGTTAGCACTGCTGCCTCACAGTGCCTGGGACCCAGGTTCAATTCCAATCTCAGGTGAGGAGCTTGTACATTCTCCCCATGTCTGCATGGGTATCCTCCGGGGGCTCCAGTTTCCTCCCACAGTGCAAAATATATGCAGATTAAGTGGATCAACCACGTTAAATAGTCTGTAGTGTCCACGCTAGGTGGATTAGCCATTGGAGATGCAGGTTTACAGGGAGGGGGTGAGTCTGGGTGGGGTGCTCCCTGGAGGAGATGGTGTGCTTCCATACTGTAGGGATTCAATGATAGTCACTCATGTCTCCGATTCAGAGCTTCACTTGACTGTTGCCGGCTTCACAGACACACTGTTTGATGTTCACTCGTCAAGAAATATTAGCCGTCTCGATTCCACATCATGCACTGACACAAAGTGATGCCCTGCAGGATCTGCCTGGCAGGGGACATGCACTGCGATAAGCCTTCAGCATGAGGGACAATATCTTGGTCAGCACTCTGCAGCCATGACTGAAGACATGGGCAGCAGCGGAGATGAAGCGATTAAAGCTAACGGTGTGCTCATGCCCAATCCTCCTGAACACATCACATCTCAGCCCACAAACCCAGCCCACAGGCTCAGCTGATGTCCAAGCTGCAGGTGGTATCAGGGTGCACCTCCTTCATTTTCCCTGAGCCCCAATAATTATGACCCTTGTGCATTTTTGCTTTGAGCTTCCCAAGATCTGCCACCTGGCCAGGTAGCGATAGAACAGCAGGACGTGGACAAGGAAGAGCACAGAAAAGTCACTCTCACTCTGACACCAGCTCAATTGTATTGTGTTGAGTGTTCATTCTTGTATATTCCAAAGAATACCAATACTCAGATATTGATAACATGTTCATCTTAGAGGAAACTTTAGAAGCATCTACACCAGGAATAAGGGGCCTGCAGCCAAAATGGAGGGGAGTGGGTGGGTGGGGAGGGGGGGGGGGGTGTGGCGGGAGGAATGGCACTGATAGCAATGTTCAGGGACAGTATCCTCTTCTTTTCCCTCCTTTACCTCCTTGCCCTGTCCTCCTCTCTTCTTGTCCTCAAATGCTCGTATATACCTGACGGCAGGAGCTGAGGTTTCACGTTGATGAGGACGGAGCAGACCAGCTTGAATGAGGACACACTCTGAAATCTACCGTAGGACTTCTCCAGGGCAGTACAAACTATGGAATCATAACTAAAGCATCCCAGTGGTCTGCTGGATGACACTGGGTGTAGTAGCATATTGTACGAACTTCGTTCTTGTGGGGTGCTAATTGGAATCATGAGCCAGATTGCAAACAGCTAACCCTGGTTTCTCATTCTGTCTGAAATATTGGTGGAACTGGCATTGAATAAATGTGTTCTGGCTACTGACAGGATTGAGGGCATTGACCTGTGTGATGCCCTGGACATGCTTCCATCTTCACAGTGGAACCTTCTGTTGCTGCGGCACATCTCAGATTTTCTTGCAATCCAGTCAGTGTCACTCTACACTGTTTGGAGGAAGGGTCACTGAACCTGAAACGTTAACTCTGAGTTCTCTCCACGGGTGCTGCCAGCTCAGCTGAGCTTTTCCAGCAATTACTGTACTTGTTTCACTGTGCTACTCTTGTGCACAATCATATACCTCTCTGGAAATACAATGTATTCCTCTCTCACTATACGTAGAATTGTAGTCACCTCTCACATACAACAGGAGACTGTTGCATGGCAGTTTGGGAGATGTTGTCTTTCCCATTCCACTTGATGCAATTATGAACTAAGCCACTGGAGAGCGCTTTACAGCTATCCAAAATGTTGTTTTAAGATCAGTACCAAATAACATTACAATAATCTTTTGCTGTTCAGATATTTTAAATGACTATTGCTTAAGAATACGATCAGAAGATTACGTCTGTGGAAAATCAGTTAAACAGTTAGCACTGGTGTCAAAATTCAATGTAACAATGCAGAAAGGGGCAAAAGTGTTTAGAAATCGACCTGTGTGGAATGAATGCCAATTGTGATAAGATAGAGTCATAGAGATGTAAGCACGAAAACAGATCCTTCAGTCCAACACATCCATGCCAAACAGATATTCTAATCTAATCTAGTGCCATTTGCCAGCACTTGGCCCATATCCACCTAAATGCTTCCTATTCGTATACCCATCCAGATGCCTTGTAAAATATTGTAATTGTACCAGCTTCCACCACTTCCTCTGATAGTTCATTCCATACTTGCATGAAAAGGTTGCCCCTTAGGTCTCTTTTAAAATTTTCCCCTTACACCCTAAATCTTATCATAGAATCCCTACAGTGTGGAAACAGGCCTTTTGGCCCAACAAGTCCACACTGACCCTTCGAAGAGTATTCCACTGAGAGCTATTCCTCTAGATTACCTCTGACTGATGCACCTATCCTACACATCCTTGAACACTATGGGCAATTTAGCTTGACCAATTAATCTAAGCTACTAAATATGTTTGGACTGTGGGAGGAAACCAGTGCACCCGGAGGAAACCCACACAGACACAGGGAGAACGTGCAAACACCACACAGACAGTCGCCCCAGGCTGGAATTGAACTTGGGTCCCTGGTGCTGTGAGGCAACAGTGCTAACCACTGAGCCATCATGCTTCCCCCACTCATATAGAACCAGTGCTTTCTAGTTCTGGACTCCCCAACCCCAGGGAAAAGGCATTGTCTATTTACCCTATCCATGCTCTCATGATTTTATAAACCTCTACAAGGTCACCCCTCTGACGCTCCATGGAAAATAGTCCCAGCCTATTCAGCCTCTCCTTATAGCTGAAACCCTCTAACCGTGGCAACATGCTTGTAAATCTATTCTGAACTCTCTCATGTTTCACAATATAGTATTAAGCTGTGCATCAAAACCCAGGTGCAAATTTGCCTTCAAAAAAACAATTATATTTCCATAGGATTTGATGGGACTTTGGGAAATCCCAAAAACATTAAACCACTGGAAACAACTTTGTAGGTTGCTCACTGTTGTAATATGGAAAACACAGCATCCAATTTTATTAACTACAAATATAACTATCTATTGTGGGTGTGGGTTGTAGGAGTCTATTTAACTACATTGCTACATCTCCTAAATTGAAAACAGCAAAACTCAAGGTTGCAAGCTTAATAGTTATTTCTTACCTGTTCGCCGGCAATAGTTTGTTTGCTAATCATGGTCATAGAATCTACAATAATTACCTGTCAATGCAAAAAGACAACAGAAGTTTAAACTTTATTGTTTAAATGAAGAAGATGTACAACCAAGCACTGAAATTAAGAACCTCCTGTCAATCTGTGACTTCCCTATAAAACTAGCTCTGCATTATGGGGCACAAAAACGTTGCTCCAGAGAGACAGCGATGTAAGTTGTGGTTTTCTGTATGTAAGCCAGCGCAACACATATAACAGAGTTTAGCTTTGGTTTGAGTCAGACATCTGGAGATTTACTAACAACTAAGTATGTACTGTAATATGACACATCAGACTTGCATGTAAATCTGGGTTATACATTAATGGTCTGCCCGTACTGCATATAAAACAAAACTTTTCACTGTATTGAGGTACATGTGACAATAATAAATCAAATATGTACACTCAGAATTCTGTTACATTATTTATATAGTTAACAGGCTGACTGACAAATAAAAACAGAATTTGCTGGATAAACTCAGCAGGTCTGGCAGCATCTGTGGAGAGAGGAACAGAATTAACTTTTTGAGGCCAATATGACTCTTCTTCAGAACTAAGAAAGATTGGATAATGGAAGCTATGTTCTAGACAGAGGAGGAGGAGTAGCAAGTGGAACAGATTATAAAGCTGCCCAGAACAAAAGACAAAGGCAGTGCTAATAGTAGTAAAGGAGAGATGGAGATGTAAAATGAGTGTAAATGAAGATGTGAAAGGAGAAAATGGGTCTGCTCTGCAGAGAAAATGGGTCTAGAGCTGAGTGGGAGTGAGCAGAGAGCAGCCTGGGAAGGTAAGAGATTATAAAAACCTACTTCATGGATTTGGGGCCTGCACTTTGGGGTGAGAGCTGAGCAGGAGCGAGTGGAGAGCAGTCTGGGAAGGTAAGAGATTATAAAAACTTACCTCATGGATTTGGGATCTGTACTTTGGGGTGGGAGCTGAGTCTGGGAAGGTAAGAGATTCTGATTCGAAATAGTTTTGACTGAGGAGAAACTGAAAGGTGATGCCGCAGGAGGGCCGTCATTTGATTAGCTAATAAGGGGTCTGCTAAATTTGAATCTGTTTTAAATTGAATCTTGTTGATTTATTAATCACAACTTATTTATTGGTTATCTTGCATAAACAGAGATATGAAAACAGTTAAAAATTTAAAAATCCAAATTCAAAACAAATAAAATAAGGATGAAGGTCAGGTGATGTGTTGTTTCTGCATGATGTGGGAGCTGGTGGACCCCATTGTGGTTCCCAGTGATCATGTCTGTATTAAATGTTAGTTGCTGGAAGAACGCTAGCTCCGAGTCGATGAGCTGGACTCTGAGTTTCAAACATTGTGACACATCAGGGAGGGGAGAGTTACCTAGATGTTCTGCTTCAGGAGACAGTCATACCCCTTAGATTAACGAATTCAAATTCAGAGACTGGTTAGGGACAGGAGGGTGTGGCTGAGAGCGAAGCAGTTAGAGGGCCCCAGGAGGGAGAGTTGCAGGAGCCTCAGATCCTGTTCATGTTCAACATGTTTTGCCCCTGTGTGAATGGGAATGGGGACTGCATGGAGGATGAGCTGAGTGACTGCAGCACTATGGTGCAGGGAGCCATTCAAGTGGGGGGAGAGAAGAGAAATGTTGTTATAATTGGGGATAGTATAGTTAGAGGCATAGACACTGTTCTCTCTGACTAAGATTGAGAATTCTGAAGATTCTATTGCCTGTGAGCTGCTTGGCTTCAGGATATCTCATCTGGGCCTCAGAGGAACTTGGAGTGGGAGGGTAAAGATTCAGTGATCATGCCCACGTAGGTACCAACTACATAGATAAAACTAGGGCAGAGGTTCTGCTAAGGGAGTGTGAACAGCTAGGAACTAAATTAAAAAGCAGAACCAACAAGGTCATAATCCCTGGAGAAAGTGAGGTCTGCAGATGCTGGAGATCAAAGTTGAAACTTTATTGCTGGAACAGCACAGCAGGTCAGGCAGCATCCAGGGAACAGGAGATTCGACGTTTCGGGCACAGGCCCTTCTTCAGGAATGAGCAGAGAGTGTTCAGCAGGAGAAGATAAAAGGTAGGGAGGAGGGACTTGGAGGAGGGGCGTTGGAAATGTGATAGGTGGAAAGAGGTCAAGGTGAGGGTGATAGGTCGGAGTAGGATGGAGGCGGAGAGGTCAAGAAGAAGACTGCAGAAGAAGACTGCAGCCGGGCTGGAGGGATCCGGCTGAGACAAGGTGGGGGGAGGGGGGATGAAGAAACTGGTGAAGTCCAAGTTCATCCCCTGCGGTTGGAGGGTTCCCAGTCGGAAGATAAGACACTCCTCCTCCGACCGTCGGGTTGTTGTGGTTTGGCGGTGGATGAGTCCAATGACCTGCATATCCTCGGTGGAGTGGGAGGGGGAGTTGAAATGCTGTGCTACAGGTTGGTTGGGTTGGTTCATCCGGGTGGCCCGGAGGTGCTCTCTGAATCGCTCCGTAATCCCTGGACTACTCCCTGAGTCATGAGCTAATTGGCAAAGCGTCAATAGGGTTAAGCATGTAAATGCATGTCCCAAAGATTGGTTTGGGAGAAATGGGTTTGAATTCATGGTACTGGGGAAGAAGGAACCTGTTCAAATGGGACGGTCTTCATCTGAAACATGCTGGGCCCAGAGTCCTAGCAAAACATATAACTAGGGCTGTAGACGAAGTTTTAAATTAAATTGGGGTGGAGGGCTCAGTTATAAGGAAATCAGAAAACCTGAATTAAAGGAGGAGATAAGAGTGCAGAACTCAGGAGAGATTATTAAAATCTCCAGCACAGACACAAATAGGACAGAATGTATGGAAAGGGATAGCAATCAAACTTAAAGCACACTGGACAAATGATTGACAGTGAGAAGAGAGATAGTTAATACAAGACTGAAGGTGTTATATCTGAATGCACACAGAATAAAGAATAAGGTAAATGAGCTTAAAGGAAAAGTGAAACAGACTCAGCCAGATGAAAGAGTACATTGAGGGATGGAACTATTCAGGCCTCTTTTCAAGGAAGAAGCAGAAAGCCTTCAGACCATCATGATGGTGATTGGAGGATCAACACCTTGGTTTCTGCTTAGGCACTTTACAGCCACTAGAGGTCACCACTGAGTAATACTATTAGAGAGGTTGACATCTATTCTCCATTTCTCTCACATTTTCTCCCAGTTTGTATTGCTTGACGCTCTCAGTAGAGCGGGGACATTTTCTCCTTTTCAACCTTCAGTTACACCAATTTTAATATCTCTATATCTCCTTTACAACCATTAGCACTGCCTTTGTGTTTTGTGGTGAGCACCCTCACAATATATTCCATTCATTCCTCTTCCCCCTCTGTCCACCATTTTCTAGTTCTGAAGGAAAGTTAATCAAGACTCACAAGGTTAACTCTGGTTTTCTCTCCACAGATGCGGACAGACCTGCTGAGTTCTTCTATCCCTTTCTGTTTTTATTTCGGATTTCCAGTATCTGCAAAATTTTGCTTATATTTAACTGACTGACTAGCAGCCCGACTCTCAACAGAATGTATGGAGAGTAAGACAGAGACAGTTTATACAAGACCATCACATGTTATGATGTCTTCTAGCCATCTTAAATGGATAGTGTACTCCTGAGGTCTGTGTAATAATACAACAGCCCATACCAGAACCAGTGTATAATATGTGCCCACCTCACTGCATATGGGCATCGCTAATTGCATCAGCAATTATTGCCTATCCCTAGTTGCCCTTGAGAAGTAATGGTGAGCTGCACTATTTGCTGTAGGTAGACCCACATGCTGGTTGGGAGGGAATTCCAGGTTTCTGTCCCAACAGCGCTAAAGGAGCAGTACTTTATTAATCTGGATGGTGAGTGCCTTGGAGGAGAACTTGAAGGGGATGGTTTTCCCATTAATCTGTTTCCTTGTCCTTTGAGATGGAAGCAGCTATGGGTTAGGAAGGTGCACCCCAGGCCATCAACATGGACTTCACCAGTTTCCTCATTTCCCCTGCCCTCCACCTTACCCCAGTTCCAACCTTCCAGCTCAGTACTGTCCTCATGACCTGTCCTACCTGCCAATCTCCCTTCCCACCTATCCACTCCACCCTCCTCTCTGACCTATCACCTCCATCCCCACCCCCATTTACCTATTGTACTCTTTGCTACCTTCTCCCCAGCCCCACTATCCCCACTTTTATCTCTTTACCCTGGAGGCTCCCTGCCTCCATTCCTGATGGAGGGGTTTTGCCCCAAACGTCGATTTTCCTACTCCTCGGATGCTGCCTGACCTGCTGTGCTTTTCCAGCACCCCTCTGATATGAAAACGTTAGGAAGGTGCAGTCTAAGGAGACTGGTGAATTTCTGCAGTGCATCTTGTAGATAGTATACCCAGCCGTGCATCATTGGTGGAGGGAGTGGATGTGCTGAAAACCAAGCAGACTGTTTTATCCTGGATGGTGAGAAGCTTCATCCACGCAGTCACCTGAGCTAACCACCCTTCATCCAAATGCTATCAGTCACTTCTAAAGGAAAATAAATGATAATCTATTAATTTAAATAAAGTCATCTATTTCCACTGGAAAAAGGAGCTTCAAAGCATAACGATAAAGAATGGATTTCATTGTGTTGAGAGATGTTTTCAATAAAACTGAGCAAAATTCCTAACCTGTTTAGAAACTTTCTAACATATGTTGTTCAGAATCCCAAATGGTCTCAATAAAAATACCAACACCAATGTATTTTGCAATTGAAGGAAATCTTCCAGGCAGCTTGGCCACATTTTGTGTTTAATGGGGTTGGTATATTATAAAATTAAAAAGAAATTAAGTCAAACTTAGATCAAAAGGAATCAAAACTTCATTGTAACCAGAGTGAGTTGATTAGGATTCAGCTCAGATTAACTAGTTCATGCCTTGATGCCTCTCATATTCCACTTTAATTTGATTTAAGGAAAGTTCTTTGAACCTTCCAGTAAAATGGTCAAATCCATTCAGTTTTGAAATGCCCTATTCCTCTTCAGTTGAGACATTCAACTTTTTGAAATTCAATGCATATTTTATCCTTTCAAAACTTAATGAATACTATTGCTGAAGGGATAACAGGCCAAAGTGTTGAGCATCATTTCATCACCAAGTCCTGGTCATAACTGGTCTTTAATTGAGAT
This sequence comes from Chiloscyllium plagiosum, assembly GCF_037043375.1. NCBI lineage: Eukaryota > Metazoa > Chordata > Chondrichthyes > Orectolobiformes > Hemiscylliidae > Chiloscyllium > Chiloscyllium plagiosum. Next base: position 34,932,045 of record NW_028270170.1, on the reverse strand, counting down.
TAAAGCTGCCTTTATTACAAAACACTGAGAGTTAAAGGCCCATAGGTGGTCAATGGAATGAAATAAAATATAGAAAGTCTGCAGAGGTTCAACATGACTGAAAATGAGACAATGAGAAGTAGGAAGAGGAGTAGTCCATTTGGCCCCTTGAGCCTGCTCTGCCATTCACTAGGATCATGGCTAATCTGATATTCCTCATATCCACTTTCCTGCCCTTTCCCCAAAACCCTTGACACTCTTATTGATCAAGAATCTATCTCAGCCTTAAATAGAAACAAGGACTGTACCCCCACAGCTCTCTGCAACAAGGAATTCCAAAGATACAACCATCTCGAAGAAGAATCCCTCCAGTGTGGAAACAGGCCCTTCAGCTCATCAGGTCCACACTGACCTTCCGAAGAGTAACCCACCCCCCCCCATCCTATATTTTACCCCTGACTCATAACCTACACTATCGGCAATTTAGCATGGTCAATTCATCTAACCTGCACATCTTTGGACTGTGGGAGAAAACCAGAGCACCCAGATAGGGGGAGAATGTGCTATCTCCACACAGAGAGTCACCTGAGGCTAGAATTGAACCCAGGTCGCTGGTGCTCTGAGGTAGCAGTGCTAACCACTGAGCCACCGTGCCAACCCAGATAAGTAATTCCTCCACATTTCAGTCTTAAGATGGCACTCCTTTATTCTGAGACTTTGCCCTTTAGTCCTAGACTCGCCCATGAGGGGAAACATCCTCTGGGTATTTATCCTGTCAAGCCCCTTCAAAATCCAACATGAGATCACCTCTTATTCTTTTGAATTCCAGTGAGTAAAATCCCAACCCTGTTTGATCTTTGCTCACAAGCCAATCCCTCTACACCAGGGATCATCCTAATGACGTTCTTTGAATTTCTCCAATAAAATGATATCTTTTCTTAAATAAGGGACCAAAATTGCTCTCAGTACTCTAGATATCATCTCCCCAGCACCTTGTAGAGTTTCAGAGCTGAAAATGTGTTGCTGGAAAAGCGCAGCAGGTCAGGCAGCATCTAGGGAACAGGAGAATCGACATTTCGGGCATAAGCCCTTCTTCAGGAATGAGGAAAGTTTGTCCAGCAGGCTAAGATAAAAGGTAGGGAGGAGGGACTTGGGGGAGGGGTGTCGGAAATGTGATAGGTGGAAAGAGGTCAAGGTGAGGGTGATCGGTCAGACTGGGGTGGGGGCGGAGAGGTCAGGAAGAAGATTGCAGGTTAGGAAGGCAGTGCTGAATTCGATGGATTTGACTGAGACAAGGTGGGGGGAGGGGAAATGAGGAAACTGGTGAAATCCGAGTTCATCCCTTGTGGTTGGAGGGTTCCTAGGCGGAAGATGAGGCGCTCTTCCTCCAACCGTCGTGTTGTTGTGGTCTGGCGATGGAGGAGTCCAAAGACCTGCATATCCTTGGTGGAGTGGGAGGGGGAGTTGAAGTGTTGAGCCACAGGGTGGTTGGGTTGGTTGGTCCGGGTGTCCCAGAGGTGTTCTCTGAAACGCTCCGCAAGTAGCCGGACTGTCTCCCCAATATAGAGGAGGCCACATCGGGTGCAGAGGATGCAATAGATGATGTGTGTGGAGGTGCAGGTGAATCTGTGGCGGATATGGAAGTTTCCTTTGGGGCCTTGGAGGGAGGTGAGGGGGGAGGTGTGGGCGCATGTCTTGCACCTCTTGCGGTTGCAGGGGAAGGTGCCGGGAGTGGAGGTTGGGTTGGTGGGGGGTATGGATCTGACGAGGGAGTCACGGAGGGAGTGGTCTTTATGGAATGCTGATAGGGGAGGGTAGGGAAATATATCCTTGGTGGTGGGGTCCGTTTGGAGGTGGCGGAAATGACAGCGGATGATGCGCTGTACATGGAGATTGGTGGGGTGGTAGGTGAGGACCAGTGGGGTTCTATCCTGGTGGCGGTTGGAGGGACGGGGCTCAAGGGTGGAGGGGTGGGAAGTGGAAGAGATGCGGTGGAGGGATCGTCGACCACGTCGGGGGGGAAATTGCGGTCCTTGAAGATGGAGGCCATCTGGGTTGTGCGTTTTTGGAACTGGTCCTCCTGGGAGCAGATGCGGCAGAGTCGAAGAAATTGGGAGAATGGGATGGCGTTTTTACAGGGGGCAGGGTGGGAGGAGGTGTAGTCCAGGTAGCTGTGGGAGTCGGTCGGTTTGTAGTAGATGTCCGTGTTGATTCGGTCATCTGAGATAGAAATAGAAAGGTCGAGGAAGGGGAGGGAGGAATCTGAGACTGTCCAGGTGAATTTGAGGTCGGGGTGGAAGGTGTTGGTGAAGTAGATGAACTGTTCATCCTCCTCGTGGGAGCACGAGGCGGCGCCGATACAATCATCGATGTAGCGGAGGAAAAGGTAGGGGGTGGGGCCAGTGTAGTTGCGGAAGATGGACTGTTCCACATATCCTACGAAGAGGCAGGCATAGCTGGGGCCCATGCGGGTGCCCATGGCTACTCCTTTCGTTTGGAGGAAGTGGGAGGATTGGAAAGAGAAGTTGTTCAGGGTGAGGACCAGTTCAGTCAGTCGAAGGAGGGTGTCAGTGGAAGGGTACTGGTTGGTACGGCGGGAAAGGAAGAAGCGGAGGGCTTTGAGTCCTTCGTGATGGGAAATGGAGGTGTACAGGGACTGGATGTCCATGGTGAAAATAAGGCGTTGGGGACCAGGGAAGCGAAAATTCTGGAGCAGGTGGAGGGCATGGGTGGTGTCCCGAACGTAGGTGGGGAGTTCTTGGACTAAGGGGGACAGGACGGTGTCAAGGTATGCGGAGATGAGTTCGGTGGGGCAAGAGCAGGTGGAGACAATGGGTCGCCTGGGGCAGTCAGGTTTGTGGATTTTGGGCAGGAGGTAGAAGCGGGCGGTGCGGGGTTGTGGGACTATGAGGTTGGAGGCGGTGGATGGGAGATCCCCCGAGGTGATGAGGTTATGGATGGTCTGAGAGATGAGCGTTTCAGAGAACACCTCTGGGACACCCGGACCAACCAACCCAACCACCCTGTGGCTCAACACTTCAACTCCCCCTCCCACTCCACCAAGGATATGCAGGTCTTTGGACTCCTCCATCGCCAGACCACAACAACACGACGGTTGGAGGAAGAGCGCCTCATCTTCCGCCTAGGAACCCTCCAACCACAAGGGATGAACTCGGATTTCACCAGTTTCCTCATTTCCCCTCCCCCCACCTTGTCTCAGTCAAATCCATCGAATTCAGCACTGCCTTCCTAACCTGCATTCTTCTTCCTGACCTCTCCGTCCCCACCCCAGTCTGACCTATCACCCTCACCTTGACCTCTTTCCACCTATCACATTTCCGACGCCCCTAACCCAAGTCCCTCCTCCCTACCTTTTATCTTAGCCTGCTGGACAAACTTTTCACATTCCTGAAGAAGGGCTTATGCCCAAAACGTCGATTCTCCTGTTCCCTAGATGTTGCCTGACCTGCTGCGCTTTTCCAGCAACACATTTTCAGCTCTGATCTCCAGCATCTGCAGTCCTCACTTTCTCCTTGTAGAGTTTCAGTCAGACTTCCTTACTCTTATACTCCAACCCCTTTGAAATAATGGCCAACATTTTATTAGCCTTCTTTACTACCTCTGCAACAGTGCTAGCTTTCTGTGTTTCATGCACATGTACTCCAAGTCCTTTGGTGTTTCAGCTTGCTACAGCTTATCTCCATTTAAAAAATATTCTGTTCTTTTGTTCATCCTTCCAAAATGAACAACTTCATGTAAATGTAAAAACCAAAAGAACTATATCAGTTCAAGAGCAAACTATACAGTAAAAGGAAAAACCTTTGGAAAATTGATGTACAGAGAGATCTGGGTATTCAGGTCAATTTTACCTTGAAGGTAGAAACACAAGTCAATAGAATGGTCAAGAAGGCATATGTCATGCTTTCCTTTATCGGATGGAGTATTGGGTACAACAGTTGATAGGTCATGTTACAGTCGTGTAAGACTTTGGTTCAGCCACATTTGGAATACTGCATACAATTCTGGTCGCCACATTACCAAAAGGATGTGGATGCATTGACGGTGGTGCAAAGGAGGTTCACCGGGATGTTGCCTGGTATGGAGGGCACTAGCTATGAAGAGAAATTGAGTAGATTAGGATTATTCTCATTAGAAAGATGGAGGTTGAGGAGGAACCTGATTGAGGACTACAAAATCATGAGAGGTACAGATAGGGTGGATAGCAAGAAACTTTTTCCCTGAGTGGGGACTCAATTACTAGGGGTCATGAGTTCAAAGTGGAAGGAGAATAGTTTAAAGGAGATATGCCTGGCAAGTTCTTTATGCAGAGGGTGGTGAGTACCTAGAATGCATTGCCAGTGGAAGTGATAGAGTCGGGCACAACAGCATCATTTAAGATGCTCCTAGACAAGTACATGAATGGGCAGGGAGCAGAGGGATACAGGTCCTTAGAAAATAGATGGATGATGTAAATCAGAAGCAAAAACAGAAATTGCTGGAAAAGCTCAGCAGGTCTAGCAGCATCCATGAAGAAAAATCAGGGTTAATATTTCAGGTCTGGTGATCTTTCCTGAGAACTCAGACCTGCTGAGCTTTTCCAGAAACTTCTTTTTAATTTTCACATCAGTGTGTTTTTTTCTCAGTTGGACCGGGTTTGAAGGGGTGAATTCTGAATACATCAAACTTGGATTTAACAGAAGAAAATGCACTCAAAACATTTGTTCAATGTTAAACACAGAGCATGCCAATATTCATCAACATTTATTTAACCAATCATACATACCGATCCCAATGCGTGTTTTGCCCTGGGAGCTCCCAGAAGATAATCTATAAAAAGAATAGACAGGTTAAAGTTTTCTTTTAATAACAAGGACTTTAGTAACGAGACCATGTCCAAAGCTGATGCAGGAACAACGACATCTCAGTGTGGCTCATGGATTCTGAGAGTGGAAATCCCAAGCTGAGCTTGATAGGAGGATGGCTGAGGGTGGTGGGGATTGTAAAGCTGATGGGTAAAGACATTCCTGGTCGGGCCTCCAATGAATAAGGGATAGGTTTCTGTCTGCATCAAGGGGAATGCAGTGGTGTCATCTTGGTATTCCAAAATCTCATAAATAGCAATAAGACCATAAGATATAGGAGTGGAAGTAAGGCCACTTGGCCCATCAAGTCCACTCTGCCATTCAATCATGGCTGATGGACACTTCAACGCCACTTATCTGCACTCTCCCCGTAGCCCTTAATTCTCTGCGAGATTAAGAATTTATCGATCCCTGCCTTGAAGACATTTAATGTCCCAGCCTCCGCTGCACTCTGTGGCAATGAATTCCACAATGGCAATTCCACAATGAATGGGGGAATGGATCAGTTTATCCAGAATTGTGTGAAGGATAACGGATTGCGAACACAGTGTTGAATTTCCCACAGAGTGACCTGAGCTCAGTTGGTTGTGCCTTGGTCTCAGTCCAGAAGATTGTACATTCACACTCTGCCCAATGCTGTCTGGGCTGAAAAATCTAAATTCCTTACGGCATTTGCTTTCTGCATTAAAGCCACTGCATAAATACAATTATTTGTTCAAACTTCAGTGAAGCACTTCGAGAAAGTTGTCCCTTGAGAGAAAGAGAAATGCTAAACCAAGTTTGTACCTGCCTTTTCCAGCAGTTCAGGCAATTATACAAGATGCTCTCTTTCAAAACAGAGGGTTCATTTCAGGAGTTCTAGTCACATTCTTTCCTCAGAAATCATTAGCAACAATAACCAAATTACCGAGTCACTCATCTCACTGCAGTTTGTGAAAATATCGCTGCACGTAGGTTTGCACCTAAAACTGTCACATGACGCAGTGAGAGCACATCAGAGCACATATATCAATTTGATATGAAGACCTTGGGATGTGCTTCTCTGACTCTAGCCTCTTGAGCATCTCTTGTTTTAATCGCTTCATCTTTGCTGGCTGTGCCTTTCAGCTACCAAAATCTAAAGCTCTCAAATTCCCTCCTTAAACCTTTCCATTTCTCCACCTTTCTCTCTCTCTCCTCCTCAAAACCTACCTCTTCAGCCAAGCTTTTTCCCACTTGCATGAATATTGCATTATGGGATTCATTGTCACATTTTGTTTCATGATGTTCCAGGCAAGCGACTGAGGATGTTCCATTCTATAAACGATGCCCAGTGAAGTTGAAGTTGTTTTAATCCTTAAGATGTGGATAAAAGCTAGAGAAGGGTCAGACCATTCAGTCCATCAAGTCTGCACCGACCCTTTGAAGGGCAACCCGAATGCAGCCCTCTAACTGTAAGCCAGCATTTAGTATGTCTAATTTGCATCCCTGAACACCACAGGGCAATTTAACATCACCAGTCCACCTAACCTGCACATCTTTGGACTGTTGGAGGAAACCCACACAGATGTAGGGTGAATGTGCAAACTCCACACAGACAGTTGCTCAAGGCTAGAATTGAAGCTGGGTTCCTAATCCTGTGAGGCAGCAATGCTAACCACTGAGCCACCGTGCCGCCCCAAAGACAGCATTTGAAAATATTTCTTCTTCCAAGTAGTTAGCATGAGTCTTTCGCCCACTTGTATCATGTAGTTTACTGTGTTGTCCAAATGACAGCGTGGATAAGTTTCTGCTGAGCAAACAAATCCAGTCCTCCAGGGGCAGACTGTACTGCGCTCAATTAACCGTGTGGTCACATGAGTTTCTCTATGATCATAATGGGGAAACCTGTATGGGCTGCAGTGCTGGCTCTCCCCAAGGGTTTCCAGCTTTCCTTGGCATTGCTTCAAGTGACACTATATGAAGCAAACTCTTTCCCACTAATTGTGGCAATGGTGTATGTTGTGCAATGTTGCGCAGTCGAAGTGTGAGGATATTATTGAATGTTGCAAAATGGCAACCTGCAGCTAAAGATAAAAGCAGCAGGCACCTCCATATTTCCTACAGTCAGTTTGGGTTTCTCTGCATCTTAACCAGGCTCATGGTTATAGAGCACCAGAAATCCTTAAACCAGTACTGGGATAACTTGTTCCACACAAAAATTCCAGCACACAAATTAAATGGTATTTTAACAAATAGCTGAACAGATCAAGTGAATTCGAGCATTATGGATAGCACAGGCAACTGTTTCAGATTGCCAGTAAATCAACCATTCACTAAGCACCAGTTTCAATCTACAGTACCATTGAAAATTGCCAGTACAGTAAAAGAGTATCTGTATAATTATAATAGAGCACTTCCTTGAATGTCGCTATATTTGGTACATTTGACTATTGGTTTGATTCCAAAATTCAAATGCTTTAAATATTCCAACTTATTTTGTGAATCACTTGCTGATTATAATAAAGTTATTGGGGCTGGGTATTGCATTTTGCGAAGGTATTCATCAGAGAGAAATTTGAGGAGTGAATTATTTGGAAAACTGCAAAATCTCTGCTGAGAACAGATTGGATTTATTGCTGTTCAAGTCATAAATGTGGTTTATTTGATAACCAGGCACCAAAGCCTTGCCTTTAGTCTAAATGTAACTTCTAAATGTTGAAATTCAAAGAAAGATTGAACAACATATAAATTTCAATAAATTAATTTGATTAAAAGCAAGGGGGCCTGCATTTAAACAGCATCCAACTGATTTTTCCGATCCTCAAAAGGTAGAAGCTAGTCCAAAGACTTCACCTTCTATCATGAGGTGGCACAGTGGCACAGTGGTTAGCACTCTGCCTCACAATGCCAGGGACCTGGGTTAGATTCCAGCCTCGGGTGACTGCTCAGGGAGTTTGCACATTCTCCCCATGTCTAGGTAGGTTTCCTCTAGGTGCTCCAGTTTCTTCTCACAGTCCAAAGATGTGCAGGTTTGATGAATTGGACATACTGAATTGCGGGTCAGGCAGCATCCAAGAAGCATGAAAAATTGACGTTTTGGGCAAAAGCCCTTCATCAGGAAACGTCATTTCTTTCCTGCTCCTCAATGCTGCCTGACCTCCCCTGTGCTTTTCCAGATCCACTCTAATCTTGACTCTGATCTCCAGCATCTGCAGTACCCATTTCCGCCCTGCTAAATTGCCCACAATGTTCAGCGAAGTGTAGGTTAGGTGCATTCGTCAGAGGAATGTATAGTGATAGAGTAAGGGAATGGGTCTGGGTGGGATACTCGTCAGCAGGTCCATGTGGACTTGTTGGGCCAAACGGGCTGTTTCCAAACTGTAGGGATTCTATGATATTCCTGTGAAGTGTTGGTTTAATTCCTTTTCCAAAAGGCAGCACCTTTCATAGTAGACCCACTAAGCAGCATTATCATCAATGTCTCGTCCTCACATGCCTAGAATGGGACTTGAACCTATAATTATTATAAACTCAGAGACCAGAGTTTAACGCTGAGTTATAGATATCCCACTGAACCAAACATACAGCAGCCCTGTGCTCTATGTAGACCAAGAGGTTAGTTGGAAGTGACTGCCCTTGACATCAAAGCAGCTTTTGACTGGCATTGGGGAACACCAGCAAACCTCGTGTCAATGGGAATTGGCAGAAACTTCTGGGGTCGCCCTCAGCACAAAGGCTATGATTGGAGGTCGATTGTCTCAGTTGTGGAAGAGTTTCGCAGAGGCCAACCATCTTCAGCTGCGTCATGAATGAACTTCTCACCATTAAAAGGTTGTCCAAAATTTAGCACAATTCCATAGGTACTGCAGCAGTCTATGTCCATGTACAGCAACTAACAGGCGTGGATTAATAAATAGCAAGTAACATTGCTGCCTCACAATTAAGGGGCAATGACTCATTTCAAACAAGAGAGAATCTAACCATCAACTTTAGACATCCAGTTGCATTACTATTACTGAATCCCCACTATCAACGTCCTGAAGTCCCAACTAACCAGCTTTATACATATTGTGGCTACAAGAGCAGGTCAGGGGCTGGGAACGTTCCAGTGAGGACCTAAATTCCTGACTCCCCAAAGCCAATCCATCATCTACTTTAAGGTAGGATTGATTACAGGATAGAAGTCTGTATCATGGACCTGTCAACACTTATTCTAATGTTAAAAATCTCATCCCAGTCCAACACCGGCACCTCCACATCATGACTTATTCTAATGGGTAGCTTGTCCCTCTCCCCTCACTGTTGAACTTGTTGGTTTTTCTCCTTTGCTCTATTCTACCAATAACCTGGATTTAGACACAGTAGAGTAATTCCAACTCTTTATTTCCTCAGTTACTACATTCTAATACAGAACGCAGTAGTCTCCATCTCTCTGAGTTTTCTGCCCATGTCACAATTGCATTATCTGTTACATCATTAATTGCCCATCCCAGTTGGCCTTGTGAAGGTAGTGATGAACTCCCATTTTCATCTGCTGCAGTTCCTTTAATGTAAGTGTGCCAACAGTGTTGTTATGAAAGGATTTTCAAGATTTTGACTCAGTTACAGTGAAGGAACAGTGATATATTTCCAAGTCAGGATGGTGTGCAGCTTAGAGGAGAACTTGAAGGTGCTGGTGCCGCTGTGCATCTGCTGCCCTTAGAAGAGACTGAATTACTCTATCTCTTGTTCCACATCATCTACAAGGTACTGGTTAGGAAGTTAATGGAATAGGTTCCACTTGCCTGGATGGGTGCAGCTCCAACAACACTCCAAAGAATTCCTACAGTGCCCAACAAGTCCACATTGATCCTCCAAAGACTAACCCACCCAGACCCATTCTCCTTACATTTACCACTGACTAATGCACCTAACCTACACATTCCTGAACACTATGGGCAATTTAGCATGGCCAATTCCCCCCTAACTACACATCTTTGGATTGTGGGAGGAAACCAGAACACCCGGAGGAAACCCAAGCAGACACAGAGAGAATGTGCAAACTCCACACCTGAGGTTAGATTCGAACTTGAGTCCCTGGTGCTGTGAGGCAGCAGTGCTAAGCACTGGAAGCTTGGCATCATTCAGGTCAAAATTGGTTGGCATCACATCCACCATCTTTAACATATATTCCCGCCACCATTGATGAACAGTAGAATCAGTATGTACCATCTACAAAATATACTGTAGCACACCACAATGAGTCCTTTGGTGGCAACTTTGGTGCACTATATCACCTAGAAAGACACTGTTATGCATCCTGTTATATTAAACTGGAAGTTTCCAGCAGCACTTCACAGTAAGATTGGTTCCTCCTTGGAATCTTTACTTTTCATTCAGACCAAATCCACTTTGTGAATTAAAAGTATCCTCATGACTTGCAAAATGCCACAGTTTCTGTTCTACCCTGGCATAACATCTAACTGCCCATTCTACAGGCCTTGTACTGCCATTAGTTCTACCCCTGCACCAACACTGAAGGTGGGTTGACTTTGATAATTGAGAGGTCTATAAAGCATCATGGATCAATCACTCCAATGGCCTAGCCTTGAATTGCATGGACAGGTTGTCACTCTAAAAGGATGGGGTATGAAGGGCTGGGTGAGTCAGCAGCTCAACGAGCCTAAGTCTAACATAAAAGATGTTCTACTTGCATGTTTGTTACAAGGTCAGTCATTTCCGGTAGGATTGATCAGCTTTGTCCAGTTTTTAAGATGAGACCAAGAATGGATCCCACATCTGCTCTGAACAGCCATGCCTTCCACTCAGCTCTGTGTTCCTGGGAATATGATGGAAGGAACCCTCCAACCACAAGGGATAAACTCGGATTTCTCCAGTTTCCTCATTTCCCCTCCCCCCACCTTGTCTCAGTCAAATCCCTCGAACTCAGCACCGCCTTCCTAACCCGCAATCTTCTTCCTGACCTCTCCGCCCCCACCCCCACTCCGGCCTATCACCCTCACCTTGACCTCCTTCCACCTATCGCATTTCCAACGCCCCTCCCCCAAGTCCCTCCTCCCTACCTTTTATCTTAGCCTGCTGGACACACTTTCCTAATACCTGAAGAAGGGCTCATGCCCGATTCTCCTGCTCCTTGGATGCTGCCTGACCTGCTGCGCTTTTCCAGCAACACATATTTCAGCTCTGATCTCCATCATCTGTAGTCCTCACTTTCCTCTTATCAGGACTAACATGCACGAAAACAAACTTGGAAAGGGAACTCCAATGTATTGAGTATGAGAAGAGAATACTGATTAGTTTGACTATTGTTGGCATGGGGATTCAGCAGGAACAGTTAACCATCAATCTTAGCTGAAAATATTCAATATTGACCATCAAAAATGCCTCTGCCTTCCCATACTAACAATTCCCATACAATGTTGTATCAATTGCTGTTCCATCTCCACATTTAGTTTCTTGTGTGTCCAGCCCAATAGTGCAAAACAAAAAGTTTTAACTTAATATCTTTTTTTGATAATGTTTTAGTTCTATCTCCCTGACCAAGGAATTTTGGCATCTGATACTGAAAATTGTAGAATTAGACGCTAATGTTATATTAGATGAGTGTGATAAGAAACTCTTTAATAACTATTAAGTGCAGGAATATGCTTAAGATTCCTGTATCAATGTACTTAAAAGAATACCTGAGATTTATTGTTAAATTGATTGCTGATGAAGGAACTAGCTTTGGTTCTGTTTACCTTTGATATGTATAAATGTCCCATGCCTCAAGGCAGTCATATAAATACTTGTGAAAACATATGATACCTTGAAGCAATACCAGAGGTAAGGTCAGAAGCCTTGTGTCTACCCAACCATGCAAAGGAAGCTCACATGATATAGTCTAGTTAGATATGGTCTATTCAAAGACTGATCACAAACCCCTGAGGCAAATAAAGTGGCTCAGAACAATAAAACATGAAGACAGTAGCTGAGCAGTCAACACATAAACTCACAATCTTCATCGATAGTTAATCCTAGTCAGACCACCCAATCAACCTGCAGTTAAGATAATCTGACTAACTAGGGTGTAACCATATGTTTCTTAACTTACTTCTTGTAGTGACTGGAATGAAGTTGGCCAGGTGGACCTTATTGAATATGAGTTTCCTGATTGGGGCTGTTAACCTGGGCCAATTAGGGAGCTCTGGCTGAACAGATAAACAGGAATTTCAAGGATTCTTCTCACTCTCGGGATGAGCTCTGAGCCAGCTGGTCAGAGTCCAGGAATTGTCCACTTCTAAATAAAGGGTGACTTGGTAACTGGATGCTGACTGCTGTGGAGTTTTTTCACCCCTATATGTGTCTTTTTTTACCTATCATCTCTTGGCAATAAAACTGTTGAACTTGCAGTAAAATTGTGTCAGTTATGGTTCACAATCTCGAGGAAATGACATGGGTCAGGTACACACAAAGTTGACTGTAATTGACTGGAACATCTCCAGCTGACCTCTTTAACAGAGACAATCCTCATCATGTCCCTGTGCTTGTAGCACTTGTATTCTTCAGTGGAACTCAGGAGATGAATTTATAAGAATATGGCTTTATGGCAGCCCTTAGGGACTTTAGACTGCCTAGCACCTCATTGAAATAAGGCTTAGCTAGATTCTATTCCCAATCAAATCTGTTCAGAATTAAATTCTCCTGTCTTATGTCACTTGTTTTCAGACAACGTAAACTGATCCATTCTAGAGACTTTTGGGATTAATAAGGGCAAGTGTAATAATGACATTAGACTGGAATAGTCAAAGACACTGAACTTTACCTTTAACAGAGTCTCCTGTAAATTCCCCCATAGTGAGTGAGTAACCTGTAAAGCAGATGTATTCAGACTGTAATGAAGGTAATAACATGAGACATATTTCACCATCTTTCAAGCCGCATTTAACAGAGCAAATCTTCAAATGGAAGTGTTCTGATTTTCCCTCATCCAGACAAATTACATCTTGCACTAGAATCCGAATATCTGACAGGGTTACAAAACTGATCTGTCATTTAACTGACAAGATAATGTGGGATGTGGTACCAACATGACAATATCTTCAATAATCTTCTTTTAAGCATCAATGTCTTGATAGATCAAATCTCTGACAGGACTGTAACAAAGAATACATACTTGATGGGATGCCTATTGACGGTTTCAGAGAGAAATAAAATATTGCCAGTGAGTTTTAGAATAGATTACATTCAGACTGCACTTGAAGAAACCTCATAATATATCAGTGGTGGAAGCTTATTCCTTCTTCACTTCAAAGCCAATTATCGGTAACATATAAATTATGTATAAAGTAACTCAAGAGATAGGGGTGGACAATAATTGCTGGCCAAGTCAGTGAAGTCCACATTCCATAAGTCAATTAAAAACAAAATGAATACTTTGCCATCGGACACCCTTAGAATCCTGATAGTAGTGTTGTGTGCACATAGTGTTGTGTGCACATCATTGAACAATTCATTCTAAGACAAGGTCATTTGATGTATAGGTTGCCTTATCAGGAGAGCAGTGATTTCTTTTTTGTTTTTAAGTTCATTGTCGTTCTTTAAAAGCCTTTGAATGTAACTCAAACAATTTTTAAACTTTAAGGTCCCTGGATTGGGTGGACTGACACACACAATTTGACTTGAAGGAGTCCCAAAGCTGAGGGAATTCTGATGAATTTCTGAAACAATCAAAGGAAAATGACAGCCATACACTTGGGATTAGCAAGAGGGAAAATGGTGACACACACCTGGCTAGTGGGTTATTTGGCAAGTGCTTGGACAAGGCACAGAGTTATTCTCATGGGAAAGTGAATGAAAGGTAGGAAAATAGATCATTATTGAAATAATTACTATTAGTGTTTAGTTCTCAGATACTATACTATGATATTCTTTGAAGGTAACAAATAGAGTCAGGGTGACTGCTGCCTGCTTGACAGTTGCTCTGTGTAACCTGAGTAAGACAAATAAAAAGTCTGACTCCAAACGGGTGATAGCGTAAGCTGGGCTGATAGCTTGCAGCAGTACTGAATGAATGTTAGATTGTTGGTTTTTGATAAGGCATTTAACCAGGACTTGTCACCCCGGTCATATTGGTTTCAAATAGTCCATTACATTTACATGAAGAAAGGATGTTCCTGCTAGTATTCTGACTAATATTCATCCATGAACTAACATAATGAAATATGATTATTAGATTATTAGAATTTTAGAAGGGCTGCAACACTGAAGAAGGCCATTCAGTCCATCATGTTGTATCTCTGTAAGAGTAATTCACTTCAACACACTCTCCTGCAGCTTTGCAAGCTTTTCTGTTTCAGACAATAATTGAATTTTCCTTTGAATGCCATGAATGAATCTATGTCCACCATACTCTCATGCAATGCATTTTCTAGATCCTAAACACACAGTAAAAACCAGTGTAAAGCTGGTTTGGGAATAGGTACAGAATCAGAGTTCTGATAAACTAAGATATTGTAATGGGGTCCACAATTTCTTCTTGTTTTTTGTAACACTGTGAAGAAATGTAAAGTGCTGTACATTAGATTAAGATTATATTAAGGAAAGGTTAACTATGTGTTTGACAGGCAGAGGTATTGGACAAATCAAAGGTGAATTTGTTTGAGCAGCTGACTATTTTCCACATGAGGAAATACATCTGAGCATCTTCCAATTATTGGGCAATCTACTTATATAACATTAGAGTCTGTGCTTTTAAAGGCACATCCTGCTGAGTTAGGTCAAAAGATATGAAGTAGAAATTTGTGGAGTCAAAACTTTTGACACCCCCTCAAATGTTATAAGAATAATATGGCATTTCATTCAAGAAATACGTTTGCAGCCCAAAGATGGAATTTCATTGTAAGTTTCATCAGAATATTCATACATACAAATCAAGTTACAAACATGGAACAATATGACAAAGCTATTAAAAATAGATAACAAAATTGAGCAAGTCACAGGAAACTGATGAATGGGATCTTAAAGGAAATACTAAATTACAATTACAATTAAAAATTACAAATTTATATAACATTCCTGAAGAAAGGCGCTGAAATACATACAGATTTTATCAATTAATTACATTGTTGACAACCTAGACCATGTCTATAATAGCACTGTATCCCATGACCATTCCATTCAATATCTTACAGAGATGAATTTAGCCAAAACATTAGCGTTGATCTCAATGTGGTCAGAAGAAGTGCTGAAATTAGGAAGGATGTATAAGGGGATTTCTGAAGTTAGTATAAATATTAACTCTTAGATATTTTCTAATCAACCTGTTCAGAGATGTTATTACATACCTCTGGAGCAGGTGGGATTTAATGCTGGGGCTCCTGGCTCAAAGTTGGGGGCACTACTACTGCAACACTACAACACTTTGCTTATTTGTAAGGTTGCAACATTCACATAAAGGGGGTGACTAATGTTGGGATTAATTTCAATACAAACTTCTATTTTTTGTTGTTTTGTGTGCAGTGAGCCCAGATTGGTGCAAAGGATGGGCACAACCAGTGCCAACAGCTAGTTGGACAAGGATTCTGGAAGGATTGTGAGATCTTAGAATAAACAGCAAATTTATTTTGTTTTCTTCAGCATACCATCCAATCAACCACCCCATTCAAATTTGCTGGTCTATCTATACTCAAGATTTGCAATGTTTTCTTTTCACTTCTGTCTGGATATAATTGCCAAATCTTATATGCATGGGCATTCAGGTAGTGATAGAACTTAACCAGTTGATAACTTATCAGGGCAAGGTATTGTTAAGTTTTCCAGTGGTTGCTCAGCCAGGACTACCTAACCAATTATAGCATTTGACTGTATGAGTCCTCACAGCGAAAGAAGGAGAACTCCATTCCCACACAGGGCAGCATGGGTGGCTCAATGGCGAGCACTGCTGCCTCACAGCGTGAGGGACCCGGGTTCAATTCCAGCCTTGGGCGACTGCGTGGAGTTTGTACATTCTCCCCGTGTCTGCGTGGGTTTCCTCCGGGTGCTCGATTTCCTCTTGCAATCCAAAGATGTGCAGGTAAGGTGAATTGGTCATGCTAATTTGCTCAAAGTATTCAGGAATGTGTAGAATGGGTGCATTAGTCAGGGATCAATGGGATATTCTTCAGAGAGTTGGTGTGGATATGTTGGGGCCTGCTTCCACTCTGTAGGGATTCTATAATAATCGTATGATAGGTCTATTCTATGATCCATGATTTAGATTTTGGAACTGAATTTAGCAAATTATACCAACCTATTCTTAAATCATATACAATCTTCGTGCTCCCCATATCTACGCTAGTTGCAAAAATACATGGATAATTAATTTTTGAAAGGATAATATATCTGGAGACTAGCATTAGGATTAGAACTTAGAGGAAAATCATTCAAGTCTTACCTTCAAAATGGTTATCTTTTTTCCCTCTGGCATCTTTTGTTTCTTTTTTTAATCCTAGTGGTCTCAGAGGCTGATCACGTTGGTAATCCTTAACAATCATGTCAATGTTGCTGGTAGCAAATAACTGACCTGAGTGGATTACAGCAAGTTTAAACAATTGTCCTTTAGGGGTGTTGTGCTAAAACATTCATTGTAGATTTTATAGGTTAAGTAGCACTGAGTAGTGTTCAGTATGCAGACACTGTAGGAATGGAGTGATATGGAAAAAATGATTGATGCTACAATAACAGTGTTTTTTCAGAAAACCCAAAAGAACTGCAGATGCTGGAAATCAAAATGAAAAACAGAAGTTGCTGGAAAACTCATCACGTCTGATAACATCAGTGGAGGGAGGAAGAGAGCCAACAGAAGAAGGGTCACTGGACTCAAAACATCATGTTATGTTATGAGAAAGCAGAGTGACATTTGGTAGTATCATTAGGGAGACAGATAACCAAACAGCTTCAAAAATATAACTGAGACTTTTTTAATTGAAAAAATAGATTTTTAAAAATTTAACAACAGATACAAAACAATACAATTCAAAACAATACAAAGAAAGAACACAAAAAAGTTAAAAAAAACCTCATGTACAAATGTATATATATATATATATATATATATAGAAAAGTATATAATATAAAAACCCAACTAACTATGTAACTAAATTACCAATAACCAACAACAAACTAATAGATAGCAATAACTCTTCTTAGCCAAAAAAGACACTCATATGTTCACAGTTCCTCTTCTCTAGATATTGGACTTGTAAAGTACAATTGTGACAGCTATAAATTGGCCCTTATTAGTGTGGCAGATACATCTGTGTCCAGGTATTCCAAAAAGGGCTGCCATGTCTTATAAAAATTCTCATTTTTGTGGTGTACCATACTTGTGAAAAATAACCCTTCCACCAACCCGGCTGGCTCGGGGAGGTGGGGGGAAGGGGAGCGGTTTCGGATACCCAACCGAGCTAAATATTCTTTCTTGCGCAGAAAAGTTGAAAAGTTTTTTTCTGATGTGCATCTGCAGGGAATGCACTGGGCAGGCCCAGAAGGAGAGAAATTGGGTCCTTCTCCACCCTTACACCTAAAGTCCTCTCCATTGCACCCGCCACAGTGCTCCAGTATGTTTGAAGCCTACCACAGGACCAGAGACAATAGATGAGAGTGCCCATACAGACATCGCACTTGGGACATGTTGAAGATACCCCGGTTTAAATTTTGATAAATTGTCCGGAGCCAAGTGGACCCTGTGGAGAAGCTTCAACTGTAAAGTATGGGTCCTATTGCAAATTGATATCTTTATTGCGTTTTCTCTGAGAAGACTTCAACACCTAGCTCTCTCTCCCACACCCTGCAGAGTGGATCGAACTCATCTGAGGAGGCAGCCCCCAATTGATGATATAAAGTGCTGACAGAAAGTGTACTCTTAGCACTGGGTACTCTCCTGTCTATGTTGGATTTGTAGGGATCAGTCAAAAGTGTAGTCTGATTTTGAATAAAATCCATAACTTGAAAAAAACGAAAGAGGTCCCTGTTAGATAGCTCATATTTCCGTGCTAACTGATTGAAGGACATCATTGTGTCTCCCTCAAGTAAATCAGCTATGCAAGACACACTCCTAGCTGCCCAACATTTGAATCCTGAATCTATCATCCCCGGTTGAAAACCCGGCATACCCACTATAGGTGTAAGAGAAGATGCTTTGCCAATATTGCCTTCCCTCTGTGAAATTGTCCTCCATGCTTTAACATTATTGATAACAATTGGGTTATGGAAATATTCCCTAACTGTCCTCATTTTGTCCAGAAATAGCATACTAGTAAGGAGTACTTTGCCTGGGAGGCTTCGATATCTAACCATATTGAAAGAGGGTCCCCACAGACCCAATTACTCACATAGGATAAAAGCGAGCTCAGTTGGTAGCTTTTAATGTCCATAAGGTCTACTCCCCCCAATCTGTGAGGCAATTGCAGTTCAGCTAATTTAATGAGAAGCGGCTTATGATGCCAAATAAAGGAGTTGAACCAGCCATTCAATCTCCTGAATGTTTGCTTATTGAAAATCGGGGGAGCATCCGTATACGGTACAACGAAAGGAGGAGAATATTCATCTTAATAAGTGCTATCCGACCCAACCACGAGACCGGAAGTGCCTCCCATCTTTGAAGGTCTTGTTTGATTTTGTCAAATAATTGAACAAAATTAGCTTTGAACAGCTGATCCAGAACTAGAGTAATGAATATGCCCAAATACACAAACCCCTCTGTGACTACTTAAATGGGAATCGAGTTTTGCCCTCAAGACCTAGCTCCTTCGTAAGACCACCCATAGGCATAGCCTCTGATTTTGCAGGATTAATCTTGTACCCCGAAAAAGGCACCAAACGCACTGATGCATTATATCAGGTGAGGCACCGAAACTGCTGGATTTGACAAAAAAAAGGACATTGTCCACGTACAACAAAATCTTATGTAATTTTGACTCCACCGCTGGAGCTGATATATTAGGATCCCTACAAATGGCCTCCGCCAATGCTTTAATCACTGATGTAAAAAGTAGTGGCGAAAGGGGACAGCCCTGCTGGCTGCCCCAAAAAATGTTAAAATTGCTTGATTGCACCTCTTTGGTGATGACGGCAGCGAGAGGGTCACTGTGGAGAACCTTTACCCATCTTGTAAAGACTTCGTCCAAGCCAAACCGCTCCAGAGTATAGAAAAGAAACGGTTGCTCAACTTGGTCAAATGTCTTCTCTGCATCTAGAGAAGTCACTAATCCCTGTATTGACTGTTGTTGACATGCATGAATTACATTAAGCAGCCTCCTAACACTATTGAAGGACCTGCGGCCCTTTATGAAGCACGTCTGGTCCTCTTTAACAATAGAAGGTAACACAGTCTCCAGCCTTAACGCAAGAGTCTTAGAGAGGATTTTAAAGTGAACATTGAAGAGTGAAATGGGCCTATACGAAGCACAGTCCTCCAGGACCTTCCCTTTTTTAAGAATGAGCAAAATATTGGCCTCTCTCAGAGATGGCGGGAGACAATCATGGCTGTATGAATCATTAAACGTATTGAGTACCATGCCTGACGGTATGTTTATAAATCCTTATAGAATTCGCTGGGAAGTCCATCAGGACCAGGCACCTTCTTCCCTGAAGCAGCTTTACAGCCTCCTGCACCTCTTGCTCTGATAAGCGGGCTTTGAGAAAGGACTTTTGTTTGGGAGTCATGCCTGGGAGCTCCAGATCCTTGAAAAAGGACTCCATTTTGGCCCACCCCTCCGCACAACCCTCAGATTGGTATAATTTAGAGGAAAAGCTCCAGAATGCCACATTAGTCTTTTTGGAATCACATGTTAGGTTCCCAGACCCTTCCCTAATCACTGTAATGGCTTGAGGGCAGTCCTTTTCCTGGTAAAATATGCTAAGTATTTGTCTCGCCTGTCACCATGCTCATACAACCTTTGCTTTGCAAAGGTAAACTCTTTCTTTGCTGTCTGTGTGAGCACGGAATTCAATGCAGACCGCAGCACTGTAATCCTCTGTAGCTTGACCAATGAGGCCTGTCAAAGTCAGCCTTCTTGGCTGCCTTCAACCGTGCTTCAAGGAGACATTGCTGCTCATCCTTCTGCTGCTTCCTACTAGCAGAGTAGGAAATAATTAACCCCCCCGGCATAGGCTTTGGCAGTTTCACAAAGGACGGATGGGCTACTAACCCAGCCTGAGTTAATGTCTAGGAACGTCCGAAATTCCCTAGAGAAATACTCCACAAGCTTATTATCCTTGAGGATAAAGGGATCCATTTACCAGTACTTTGAACACACTGTAACATCCTTAATCTTAACCAACAGGTACACTGGAACATGATCGGAGATGGTAATATTACCAATCGTACAAGATGCCACCAAGTCCAGGGTTGCCACAGGTCAGAAAAAAATCAATCCTGGTGTGACATCTGTGTGGATTGGAAAAAAATGTAAAGTCCCTGCCTGTAGGGTGGAGATGCCTCCAGATGTCCACCAACCCTAACTCTACGCATAGATCCACTAATTGTTTAGTTTGTACAGAAGCTATCGAGGGTCGTTTGGGCAACCTGTCTACTGTGGGATCCATGAGACAATTGAAATCTCCCCCTATTCCAGGACTCAAGACTGATCAGTTTACAAAACGCATCTACCAAAAATTTGAGGGGATGAGCTTGAGGGCAAGAAACATTTAAAACACCATACTCTTCCCCATTTATTAGGGCTTTGAGAATTACAAATTTCCCGTGTGTGTCATTCACACACTGTAGTAACTTAAATGGGAGATTCCTCCCAATCAATATAGCCACTCCCCTACTTCTGGTATTAAAAGATGAAAAGTAAACCGGATCAAAGCCACTCTGCTGTAGTTTCAAATGCTCCCTACCATCCAAATGTGTCTCCTGTAACAAAGCAATATCCACCTTCTCCTTTCTAAGACTCAAAAATGCCTTCATCCTCTTAATTGGTGAGTGACTCCCCTTGATATTCCAGGTACCACCATTTAATCAAGTCATTAGCCATAACCTTCTGCAGTAACAGAGCTGAGGGACTCGAACCACAAATCGCTAAATTTTAGTGTCACATGATCCATCAAACATAAAAACTACATAAACTAAAACCACTACATTTAACAAACCTACAAAGCTATCAAAAATTATATACAATAAAAACCAAAAAACAAACTAACATATAAAACGCCAATGGCGCTGAATAGGGGAACTCACTCCCTGCTCAAAAGGGGCAACTACCCATCCCAAACTGCCGGTAAGTAGGCATCTAGCCATCCCAGCCAATTTGCCTCCTACTAGCTAGAGCCACACTGCAAACACAAGCAGAAAAGAAAGTAAATACACCATGGAAGAGAAAAAGGGGTGAATACCCCACCCATCCTTTGGCATAACTTAACTTAGAAATTGAAAGTACATGCCTCATTACCGCCAAACATAGTTTAACCCAAATTATTACCAATAAAAAAAGGAAAAGAAAGCACCAACCGGACTTCCTTTGTTTCTTAAAAAAAAGACATACCCAAACCACATTACTGTTTATACATACTAAATTGTTCAGATTAATTTAATTTGTCCACAAAGTCTCTGCCTTCTCCGACGTGTCAAAGAGATGTACGGATCCATGTTAGGTGTACCGTAGCACTGCCAGATACCTCAGAGAGTACTGGATCCCGAGCTCCCTCAGTCTTCTCTTGACACCATCATAGGATTTTCTTTTCTGGATCACCGCCACTGAAAAGTCCTGGAAGAACATGATCTTAGAGCCCCCATAAATTAGGGCCTTCAGATCCTTCCCCTTGATTCTGGAAGCTTCCACAATTCTCTCCTTATCCCGATAGTGATGAAACCGCACCAGGAGAGGATGAGGATGTTGACCCAGACCTGACCTCTGCGCTGTGACCCAGTGATCCCTCTCAATCTTCAAGCCTCTCATTCCAGCTTCCAAGTTAAGGAATTTCGGCAACCAGTCCTCAATAAATTCCACCTGCCGCTCACCTTCCTTACCCTCCGACAGACCGGCGATCCGAATATTTTTTCTCCTGCCCCTGTTCTCAAGATCATCCACTTGGTCACGTAAACTATGGACATGTGCCTCCAGGGATTGGATTCTGTCCTTGGAGGAACTGGTATCAGCTTCCACCACTGGGACTCTGTTTTCAACCTCGTCCGTCCTTTTTTCCAGGTCTCCCAGCTGCTGTTCATGCTTCTGCAGCATGATAGAGATCGGGGCCAGCTTCTCCTTCATCTGCTTACCCAACATCTCGTAATATTTCATGAGCTCATTCACCAGGGCCTCGAAAATAATCGAGTCCCAGGATCCTGCAGGCTAGGCCGCGGGCCCAGCCTCAGACACTCCTCCTCCCTTCTTCGGCATCTCTGGACGGCAAAAACGCAGGTAAGTTAATTTTTCACGGTTTCCTGGAAATCCATGGTCCGGGTTTGGCAGGTTGGAAGTTCGTCCTGCTTGTGCTGCGGTGTAGAGCTCTGCAATGAGATCCTCCTAGATTGCCGCCATCTTGGATCCAGCACATGACTGAGACTTTAATTGTGCTACAATTTTTTTTTCTGTGGAACGTATCTCAAACCACAATAGCACTTGTAAAGTTTAAAACTGCAGCAGCCATACTGGGAAGTTTCTAGTTTGTGCACGAGCGAAGAGTAATGAGGGGCAAAGCAGAATCAGACTTATCCAGATAAACATATGATTTCACACTATGCTCTCCCAGCCTGTGATAGAAGTGAATGTAGCAGAACTTCCAACATATTATAAAAGACAAAGTCCTCTCAACGTAAACTAACAGGCCAGGGATGTCTCGAGCGCAGCTCTTATCTTGTCTATGTCACTGCTGAAGGTACAGCACAAATCAGATCTCTGGTAAAGGAGAAGCATCATCAGATCCTAGGAATCTCTCAACCATAACAAATCACACTGCTGTCTGCTGAACTTTAATACTGCCTCCTGTGTGACATTTATCATGACTCTGATGGAAATATGATTTGGAGATGCTGGTGTTGGACTGGGGTGTGCAAAGTTAAAAATCACACAACACCAGGTTATAGTCCAACAGGTTTAATTGGAAGCACACTAGCTTTTGGAGCGTCGCTCCGAAAGCTAGTGTGCTTCCAATTAAACCTGTTGGACTATAACCTGGTGTTGTGTGATTTTTAACTCTGATGGAAATAGTATGCTCCATTATTCTATAAGATTTTGCAAGTGTGAAATAAGACCAATTTAATCTTTAGAGTGGTTAATGCCTCACTGTGACCACTATGGAACAAAGAACAAAGAACTATACAGCACAGGAGCAGTCCCTTTGCACATCTCCCCCTCCAACTCCCATCAAGCCTGCACCAATTCCTAATCCTTCTTTAAACCAAATACTTACTACCCACATGCAATTTCTATCCCACTGTTCACCTCCTGTCCATATGTCTATCCAGATACACTTTAAATGTTGCTAATGTGTCTGCCTCTACCACCTTCACTGGCAGTGTGTTCCAGGCACCCTCCACCATCTGTCTGAAAAATGTCCCCCTAAATCTCCCCGCCCACCCTCACCTTGAACCTGTGTCCTCTTTTTGTTGACCTTTCCACCCTGGGAAAAAGCCTCTGACTATCCACCCTATCTACGCCTCTTATAGTAGACCTCGATCAAGTCACCCCTCAGCCTCTGTCTTTGTAATGAAAACAATTTGAATTTATCCAACCTCTCCTCATAACTAAAACTGTCCAGAACAGGCAATATCCTGGTAACCTTTAATTTAAGATTAAAAAATCCACACTCGGTTTCATCAATGAACAGAAGTACAATTTTATCAAACCAGGCGGCGGAAGTAGATTACTAGTCATAGAAAGTCATAGAGATACACAGCGTGGAAACAGGCCCTTTGGTCCAACTCATCCATGCCATTCAGATATCTTAAATTAACCTAGTCTCATTTGCCAGCACTTGGCCCCTATCCTTCTAAACCCTTCCTATTCATGTACCCATCCAGGTGCCTTTAAAATGTTGTAATTATACCCATCTCCACCTCTTCCTCTGGCAGCTCTTTTCATATACTGACCACCCTCAGCATGAAAAAGTTGCCCCTTAGATCCCTTTTATATCTTTCCCCTCTCACCTTAAACCTATACTGTCTAGTTTTGGAGTCCACTACCCTGGGTAAAAGACCTTGGCTCTTCACTCTATCTCTGCTCCCCATGATTTTATAAATATCTATAAGGTCATATATAGATCATAGAATCCCTACAGTGCAGAAACAGGTCACTTGGTCAAACTAGTCTACACTGACCCTCCAAAGAGTAACCCACCCTGAGCCATTCCCCTACACTATTAGTCTTCATTTACCCCTGACTAATGCACCTAACCCACACACTATGGGTAATTTAGCTTGGCCAATTCACCTAACCTGCACATCTTTGGAAATGTAGGAGGAAACCGGAGCACCCAGAGGAAACCCATGCACACACGGGGAGAATGTGCAAACTCCACAAGCCAGTCGTTCGAGGCTGGAATCGGACCTGGGTTCTTGGTGCTGTGAGGCAGCAGTGCTAACCACTGAGCCACCGTATCACCCCACAGCCTCCGATGCTCCAGGGAAAATAGCCCAGCCTTTTCAGCCTCTCCCAATAGCTCAATCTATCCAATCCTTGTGACATCCTTGTAAATCTTTTCTGAACCCTTTCAAGTTTCACAACATCCTTCCTATAGTAGGGAGACCAGAATTGCACACAATATTCCAAAAGTGGCCTAACCAATGTCCTACACAGCCACAATATGACCTTCCAACTCCTATACTCAATGCACTGACCAATAATGGCAAGCATACCAAGCGTCTTCTTTACTATCCTGTCTACCTGCGACTCCACTTTCAAGAAGCTATGAAGCAGTACTCCAAGGTCTCTTTCTGGGTAATCCAAGATGAAGAATGGGGAAAAAATTGTGGCTGTAAGAGATGCTCCTTTTTAAAGGGATTTTCAGTGTTGGAGCTGATCTCCTCAAAGTTCTGGAGCAGCAACTACCATTTTATAAGCTGTTGCATTGTTTTGGAACTTTGGAAAAAAAGCAATTAAAACAACAGCACTTTTAAAAAAAGGATGTCAGAAGTCATATGATACCAGGTTATGGTCCAACAGATTTAATTGAAATCACGAGCTTTTGGAGCACTGTTGAATGGTTAGCACGGCCAGCCTCGGGTGATTGTTGTGTGGGGTTCGCACATTCTCCCTGTGTCTGCATGGGTTTCCTCCTATAGTCCGAAAATATGCAGGTTAGGTGGATTGGCCATGCTAAATTTGTCTCGCAGTGTCCAGGGATGTGCAGGCTAGGTAGATTAGCCATGGTAAATGAGGAATTATGGGGACAGGACGGGAGGCTGGATCTGGGTGGAATGATCTTCAGAGGATCAGTGCAGGGCTTAATGGGCTGAATGCCATCTTTCTGCACTGTTGGGGTTCTATGACTCTATGATATTAACAGAAAAAGATAGTGTAGATGACGATAACGTAATACCACTGTTTGGGAAACCTAGAACTAGGGGCCAGACCATTCAGAAGGGATGCTAGAGTCATAGAGATATACAGCATGGAAATAGACCATTTGGTCCAACTTGTCCATGCTGACCAGACATCCTAAATTAATTTAGTCTCATATGCCAGCACTTAGCCCAACTCCCTCTAAACCCTTGCTTTTCTTGCACACCTCCAGATGCCTTTTAAATGTTGTTATTATACCAGCCTCCACCACTTCCTCTGGCAGCTCATTCCATACATGTACCAACCTTTGCTTGAAAAGGTTGCCCCTTAGGTCCCTTTCTAACCCTAAACCTATGCCCCTCTAGTTCTGGACTCTCCCACCGCAGGGAAAAATCCTTGTCTATTTACTCTATCCATGCGCCCGCACCCACCCCCACCCTCCATGATTTTACAGACAAATTGTGGTAGATATTTGAAACTCTCTTCCACAAATGGCAGTGAATGCTGTATCAGTTGTTAATTTTAAATCTGACATAGATAACATTTTGATAAGCAAAGGTATTAAGTGACATGGGCCAAATGCAGAGAGATGGAATTGGGCCAGAGATCAGCCATGATCTTACTGAATTGCAGAACAGGCTCAAGGGGTTGAATGCCTATTCCTGTTCCTAATTTCCTATCTCCAGAATTGTATCCATTATTTCTCCTCCTATGGTGACTGTATAGGAACCTTTATGGTGTTCTATGTACACATGCAAGTGTTCAAGTCATTTCAACTTACACCACTAAAAATACTTGATTTTCAGCTACTCTGTCCTCTTCCAAAGCCTCATTAGATGCCATCTCTTTTAGCCAGGCATTTTGGTCATCTTTCTCATCTCACACTTAGCTCCATTAAGTGTTTTTTTTCTCAATCCCTGTGACACACCAATAGAAGCTTTGCAGATGCAAGTAATTCCTGTTTTGGCTGAGAGAGTGAAGCCATACATAATCATTAATTTTCCACAGTTAAGATAAACTAGAAAAACAAAAGCGCAAGTGTACCGCTACAAGGGCAATGTATTTAAATTAGGCACGACTGCTCACACTGCATCACATTATGTTAATGAGCAGCAATTAAGAAATGTTCTCGACATGTTGACTGTCTTAAACATAAGTGATGGTTTTTGTGGATTAGAAATGTAAAACAAAGGTGAATGGCGTTTGTAAATTAACAGCATTGCACAGGAATCTCTTTCTATTTGACTGTCACATAATCAGTGTTTAATAATAAACACTGATTATGGATCATTACAGAGAGAAACAGGCTGAATGAGAATTGAGCTTAAAGTAAATAAACCTAAAACTCAGAGCTTCGAAGGCAATCAACATTTTGGGTTTTACAGTTAAACATAATCTATTATATGAAACACAGATCAGCGAGAAATAAATTATAGGACTATTAAGGAAAGAAAGAATCTGTTTTGTGTAACATCCTGTCATGTCCCCAGGATATCCAAAAGTACTCCTGCTCCTCCTCTTCCAATGTTTAAGAATGTATATTTTTACCATAGGTTGTAGCCTAGCAGATGGTCCTTTAGGATCTCATGTCTGGCTACACGTCAGACAGATTTCCCCAAGCAGAGCAGTCACCAATGTTATAGTATGAACTAATCTTTGCAGTAGGGGCCTCGAATAGGTGATAGACTCAAAGCATAATATGATTCTGCATGGCAATATTGTGACATTCCAGCTGACAGTAGACCTTTTGTAAATAAATGGCAAGTGTCACTATGTACTGAGGTTACACCAGTCCTCAGTATTGCCAAGGATGGGACTGGCCTCGCTCTAAGTAGTTGGACCATTCTGTACCACCTGTCCTTCGTGGAGATATTTGCAAAGAAAAACACCTTTGACCACAAGTCCATCAGGAAGTGATCAGCACGTGGTGTCCTCGAGACCCTGCAGGAAAAGGAGTGTGTGGATCCTGTCAGGTTGCTCCCTGAGCAGACAGTCAAAGTCATTTGCCAGAATGCCTCATCACCAGAACTTTCCAACAAGCACCAATACATCGTTTGGCTGGTGGTGACAAGGGTACTACTGGTGAGATCCTTCGTTTATGCCCAGACTCTCTGTGCCACTCTATACTGCCCTCGAAGTGGCTGCAGTGGGGGATGAAGCTGTCACATATCTCCTGCTGGAATGTGCCTTTGCAAAGGATGTCTGGAGACAGATGCAATGGTTTTTATCACAGTTTGTCCCAAGCACTCTGTGACGCAGGACTCTGTGCTCTACGGTCTGTTTCCCAGGATGCACACCCAGACAAACATCAACCGTGCCTGGAGGACCATCAACTTGGTGAAAGACGCTTTTGGTCTGCCCAAATCCTTTTGGTCTTCCAGAGCCAAGAGTTGACTCTGACCGAGTGTTGCAGGCTGGTACATTCCAAGGTCCAGGGCTACGTGCTGAGGGACGCACTGAAGCTTGGGCAGCTGCCACCAGGGCACAATGAGGAAAGACCACTGTCAGACGTCTTTCTGCTAAAGGTAAATGGGGCTTGGTTCAGTTATTGGACCCCCCCTTGATGCCTCAGATATATGTAAATATAATCCTGTACAAGTAAAAAATGCCTTGAGTTTGTATTGTTGGATAGAGTTCAATTGCAATGTTCATTTGTTTTTCTTCAAACGTTACTGTACAGAACCGAACTGCTTTAGTGACTGTGTATGCATATATATTTTTATAAATAAAGTATATTTTTGAAATTTAAAAAAAAATTGTTTAATTATGAGCATGTTTTTCCTACAGCTGAACAATTCCACAACATAAAGAGAGACATCAAATGCAAAACAAATACAGGATGATGCCAGAAAACAATGCAACAGAATTGCTGATCAGACTGTATTCTGGACAATAGGGAGAGATTATGTGATAAGACCTAAATAAAACATCAAAGTGCTTGATTGAATAAATTTAGAGAAAAAGTTTAAAATTTGAGAGGAATCCATTGCTAGTAGCATTGCATATGGGGAGGTCCTTCATAAATCTAAGAGCTCATTCAGGGCAGCATTCTTTTCACAGAGATGGGTGAGAACCTGAAACTACCCCTAACCCCTACCATAACACTATTCAGGGGGTTTCACAAGTTTTTATTCCAAGAAGAGAGGTAAGGTTTTGGTTAAAATAACAATACAATTTAACACGCAGCCCTTTAATATTAGGGTTCCTTACCTTGCCAGAAGTAGCTGCCAGGTGCACCAAGTAGTATGTCTCCTGCCTAAAACACAAAGGATTAAACTCTTACAAAACATTGGCTCTTGCCTTATGTGTGTATAGCATAGAATAGCTGCTACCTGGTGATAATTGAGGATCTAAAATTCAGCTATTTTGGCCCTTGTTGATGTATTCTGCCAAAAAAAGGTATATAAAATAGTTTTACCACTTGTAGGGTTGTCTTAGCTTCCTCTGAAATGTAGAGCGGTACATTTTCCTGATCTTTCGGGCCATGTTGCATATTGTAGCAGGACAAAGTTGACAAGTGCAGCCAAATCAGGAGAAAAGCAACGATCCCAGTTTAAGAACGATCTAGCCATCCACATCTTGTTGCTGCTGTGCAATGTCAAGAGAGGCTGGACTTAGGCTCATGTTGGTTTCAATGTCAAGGCAGGCTTGGATTCTGGGATGCTTTATTGGCTGCAATATTGCACCTTCAAGAAGCCCTGCTTCACAGAGAGTTTTGATGAAGCTGCGCAGGGAAGACTGAGTGTTTAGGTTTTACTGCTCAGCTGCATCACTCGAGGTATTAACCTATTGACTTAAATGACTGCAAAACTAGGGCATTAAGTAAGTCCTTTTTCCTTGCCTTGTCAATGCAGAATTCTACAGTAATAGTACCCTGAAGCAACTATTTACATGGATTATTAGCATTATGTTCTCGCTGACTAATTTTCTCCTGTCTCCTAAGTTTGCTGTCACCCCCTAGTGGCCAACTGTTTATTCATCACACACACAAAGCTATTCGACATGAAAGGCACTGTAGATGAAAGTTAAAAAACCCTGGCTCTTGTTTGGTTTCCCTCAAATATGAAGCTGCAATTATTACAATTTTCTTTGCAAAGAGTGAACCTCTTCTAGTAAGTCTGTAAACCCAATAATTTAAGGACTTTAACTTCACTGTGATCATTAGATTATTCCTCCTCCTTGCGATCTCTGAGAAAAAGCTACAACCACAATGTAAGATAGAAACTATATTCCTCAAGCAGGAGAATGAGACGTTCTGCATGCAAACCCTGTTAATTTGATATCTCAACCCTGCTTCATTAAACATCCCACTGCATGATTCTGTTTTAGTTTTATTTACCTACAAAAATAATTTTAAGAATTAGTTTGAGGAGTTTATAAAATCATGAGGGGTACAGATAAGGTGTCTTTCCCCTAGGATGAATTTCAAGACAGCGGACATTTTTTTTCAGGCAAGAGGGGTAAGATTTAAAAAAGACATGAGAGGGTGTTTTGTGTGTGGAATGAACTTGCAGAGGAAGTGTGGATGCAGGTACAGTTACAACTTTGAAAAGACATTTGGATAAATACACAAATAAGAAATAAATACACAAGTAAGAAATGTTTGGAAGGAAATGGACGAAGTGCAGGCAGATGGGGCTATGTTTAGTTGGGATTATGATTGGCATGGACTGGTTGGACCTAAGGGTCCATTTCCATGCTGTATGACTGTATGGTTCTACCTGTCTTCACCTATCCCCACTTCACCACCTTGGTCCCTTTACCTGCAACTCCCCCCCCAACCTCCCCTCACTTCCAGTCACTTCCACCAGGAGGGTACACATGCAGATTAGTAGTTTTGGGCGTGTGTGGTGCTGTGGCAGTGCCCCTACTTCTGAGCCAGGAGACCCATTTTCAGAAGTGCGTAATAACATCACTGCACATCTTGATTGGAAAATATCCTCAGAAGTTGGGTCTTGAGATATAGTCAAATGGTGAATTACCCTGAACCACTTCATTATCACTAAAGAGTAAGGGTGTCACAGTTAACTGCAAGGCGGAGGCACAGACTAAAAGTGACCGAGTCTTTCATTTCCCCTTACCATAGACTAAAAGAGAATGAGTGATACGAACATACATATTCTCTGAGCCTTCAACACACCCGTATCAAATGTATTTATCTAATGTTTAATGAATTCTTTGGAACATTTAATATATGTATTTGTGTTTCTGTGCAAATAGTAGAAGACAAACTTGTGAACATATTAAGTATTTGTGCACTAATGCAGCTCAGGGTCAGTTCCAAACTTACCAGCATCAAATTTGCAAAATCAAAGTTATTGCAACAATGGGAATGAAGAGCAGAAACGCACAATGTTAAAGTATTACCTCCGTGATTACACTGCTCCAGCCGGCTTCACAAAAACGCTGATCTGGGACTGAGAAATAACACTGTCATTAATCATTTACCTCACAGGCTACAATTTCACGCACACACACATAGAAAGCTGTTGTGTTTGCTGCTTGGGTTGCATTTTAGATAATTCCTGTCTCTTTCCTATTCCCCAGAAATGTCTGAGCAGAAAGATTCAAACAAAGCATGCAGAGGCAAATCATGGCCATGGTGACAGTGAATTTTGGAAGCTGCAGAGTGAGACGTAGACACATTTCCAGTTGTTCCATTTTAACACAAAATATAGCAAGAAATCAGTTGTGAATCTGTCAAAAACAAACCCATCTCTAATGATCTGACTGTGTAAACTTCACTTTTATTTCCCAGCGCCAGGAAACCAACATTTTACTTTTAAACAAACTCAAGAGTTTGCAGCTTTAGGCTCCATTGCTTACATCTTAATGTAGGCCTCTGTCACCTCACTTACAAATTGACCCTCCTTTTCCCCTTATTTCTCACTCTATTACCTCTGAATTTTGTACAATTGCTATTGTCCAATTCTGGCTGTTAGTTTAATTTAAATTTCTTGGCACATATTTCATCCTCATTTAGCTTGGTTTCTTTCTGATCACAAGGCCCATTGCTTTCATTAAATCCCTTTCCACTCTATGAGCTAGATTTTCAATTGCCAGTGAGGGCAGTATGTCCAGCTTTGAAAATAGTGTTCATGGATAATGTGTCAGTCTATCAATACCTCTAAAATGCACTACTCATAGAGTCATAGCCCACAGAGTGGCCCTTTGGCCCATTGCATCAGCAATAACCTATCTGCACTAACTAATCCCCATTGACCCATAGCCTTGACTGTTGTGACATTTCAAGAGCTCATCCACATACTTAAAGGTTGTGAGATTTTCACTTTTTAAAAAAATTCATTCACTGATGAAGAAGGCATTGGTTCGGCAGTATTTATTGCCCATCCCTAATTGCCCAGCGGGATGTTAAGAGTCACCTCATCAGGAGTCACAGATAAGGATGGCAGTTTCCTTCCCTAAAGGATATTAATGAAACAGAGGGGTTTTCCTGACAATCGACAGTGGCTTCGTGGTCAAAAATAGAACCTTAGACTTTTTTTATTGAATTCAAATTCCACCATCTGCTGTGACGGGATTTGAACTCAGATCCCCAAAACATTATCTGAGTGTCTAGATTAACAGTCCAGCAATGATACCACTGGGCTGTCACTTCCCCATGCAAGATAGTGCATTCCAGATTCTGTAGCTAAAATACTCCAACCCAAGAATATCCTGGTTAAATTTCTTTGCCTCACCGTCAGTGGAATCACATCCTTCTTATAGTGTGGTGACCACATAGTACTCTAACCTCACAGAAATCTTGTACATAACCACCCTGCTCTGATAATCTATGCCATGACAGATAAAGGCAAGTGTCCCATAGTCTTTTTAAACACTCTATTAACATGTCCAGCTGCATTCAGGGATCTGTAGATAAGCACCCCAAGAGCTTCCTAGTGTACTGCAATATATTGAGTACTCCCTTGTCTTGTTTCTCCTTCCAAAGTGCATCGCCTCACATTTTTCAGGGTTAAACGTCATCTGCCACTGATCTGTCCATCTGACAAACCTGTCTACAGCCTCCTACAAACTAAGACCTTCCACCCAGCCAATTTTCATGTCATCCGCAAGCTTACTTTTCATGCCTCCCACATTCAATTCTATATCATTTATATATACATCATGAATAATAAGGGACCCAGCACTAATCCATTACTGTATAAAGTACCAGCCTCTAGTCAGACAAAGAGCCTTCAACAACCACCCCCTGTCTCCTAAACCAAATTAGGATCTTCCAAGTTACTCTGGGTCCCATTCCCTTCTGCCTTCTTTATCAGTCTGCCACATGGGACCTTGTCAAAGGCCTTGCTGAAATCTGTATAAACTAGTTCAACTGTACTACCTGCCTGATCACCTCCTTGAAAAATGTAATCAAATTTCATTGGCATGATCTGTCTCCAACCAAGCCATGCTGACTATCCCTGATCAAAACATACCTCCCCAAGTAGAGATTAATTCTCTGCTACTGCAAGACCAGAGCAATGAGAGAGCTGACAACCTGCCTCTTGCTGATTAAGATGCTATTAACCTGTTGAAGAGCTTGTTGATGACCTAGAGAAGGCCAAAAGGAGACTTTCAAAATAGCGAGTGTGAAGAGTGAACAGTCTGGGACTTGTGTTTGCACATCTATTAGGGAAACGGAGGGAGCCAGATGTGATGGTGCAGATGAATTAAAATGCTGAAAAAAATATACCTATGTTCTCTTGTGTATAGCTGCCTTAGCTGCCTTCTGTCTTTGAGCACTGCCTTCAGAGCCAGTTCCTGCCTCTGCTAACTGGTCAGTACATTGAGTGAAGGTGTTGGGATGTCATATTGCAGCTGCACAGGACATTAGTGAGGCCACTTTTGAAGTACTGCGTACAATCCAATCGGAAAGGGTGCAGGAAAGATTTACAAGGATATTGCCAGGAATGGAGAGGCTGCATAGACTGGGACTTTCTTTCCCTAGAGCGTAAGAGGCTGCGGGGTGATTTTATAGAAGTTTATAAAATCATGAGGTGCATTGATAAAGTGAATAGTCAAGGTCTTTTCCCTCGGTTAAAGGAGTCCAAAACGATAGGGCATAGGTTTAAGATTACGGGAGAAAGATTTAAAAGGGACCTGAAGGGCAACTTTTTTCTGAACAGAGGGTGGTGCGTATGTGGAATGAACTGCATTTATGGAAGTGGTAGATGCAGGTACAGTTACAACATTTAAAAGACATTTGGACAGGTACCTGAATAAGAAAGGTTTAGAGTATGGGTGGGAGCAGGAAAGTGGGACTAGTTCAATTTGGGATTATGCTTGGCATAGACGAGTGGACTGAAGGGCCCGTTTCCGTATGACACCGACACCAGTACAGTAATTCAGTGCCAAGATAAATTCTGGCTGACTGAGGAATCTGAGGATTAAAACAGCAATGTGCAGTGATGCAGATGTGGCACAGGGTCACAGCCTGGAAGTGAACGGTAGTGGGCGGCACAGTGGTTAGCACTGCTGCCTCACAGCACAAGAGACCTGGGTTCAATTCCTGACTCAAGTGACTGACTGTGTGGAGTTTGCACATTCTCCCCATGTCTGCGTGGGTTTCCTCTGGTTTCCTCCCACAGTCCAAAGATGTGCAGGTTAGGTGAATTGGCCATGCTAAATTGCCCGTAGTGTTAGGTAAAGGGGTAAATGTAGGGGAATGGGTGGGTTGCACTTCGGAGGGGCGGTGTGGACTTGTTGGGCCGAAGGGCCTGTTTCCACACTAAGTAATCTAATCTGAACTGAGTGTCAGATTCCCGAGCTCAAATTGTTATCCAACCCAGTGTTTGATTTTCTTGATTTATCTCCTGACTCCTTCTGAAAAGACCATTTTCTCTCTCTTTTTTCTTGCTACATGTGTATTTCATTTGACATGTAAAAGCGTGGCAGGAGATTTAATTTCAAGCTTACCAAAAGCAACAGAGAGACCATGAAACAAAATCCCAGAAGAGTTTCAAACATCATCATATGAACTTTATCAAAAAGATCTGGTGTGATGAAAAATTAACCTGTGAAGCCATTCTGTGCTGCTGGGGAACAGCCTAATTCAATCACTGAGTCCTCACAAACTTTAAGAGTTCAGGAATTTTGACATTTTTAAAAATCTCATCATTTTATGCAGGACATTCTCTTACTGTTTGATATATTAAGCTGCCATTGCAAAATATTGGAACGACAGGGTGAATATTCTGCGTAGCTCCTGAAGTTTTGAACTGCTATTCGGCACGTGCCCACTGGCGTCACTCCACCAGTCTCGACCTTGGAGTTGATGGTCCGTGAATATTTCCAGTGGTACAATGGAGCACAGGCCTGCAGATTGAACATAGATATTTAGTATTGTTAACACATCAGCAATGATTGCTTTAATAGATTTTTGTTTTAAACAAAATCTCTTCCTAAAACATTTCTTTCTGAAGGAGTAAGAAAACTCCCTGATTACCAAAGACTCATATACACTGTTTTTTATTTGCTCCCTGGATGTAGACATCGCTGGTTAGCCAGTATTTGTAATCCATCTCTCATTGACTTTGTGAGGGTGGAGGTGAATTACTTTCATGAACTGCTGCAGTCCATGTGGTGTATGCAGACCCATAGTCCTGTTATAAAGGAAGCTCAATGATTCCTTGTGATTGTGAGAAATGCTGATAAGGGCCAGTTTTACTCACTATTGCCATCTGCCATGGAAGGCCTTACCTCACAACCATTGCTGTTCTTGCATAGCATTGGTTTGGAGGAAGTCCAAGATTTTGACATTGTGAATATTGACTGTAGTGACAGGGGTATCATTCAAGCTTTCGTTCTTTGGCCAATGGATAGGAACTGGAACCCTGATTGGTTTTCATCTCCACAAGCCAGATCCCATTGGTTAGTCAGTACAAATCAACCTTCTGAATAGAGTGGTTTAGCCAACCTCCTTCATAAGCAAATAAAGACACAAAGGAAGCACAAACACCCTTATTTTGAAGTGGGGAAGTTGCAAATAGTTAACAAAAACATCCCCGTGCCCATCTCGTGATGTGAATGCATGAAAAGTGTATGAATTTCCAAAATCTATGGTTAAAAAAATGTTCCGTCAGGTTCTTATTACAGTTAATATCTTGCACTCTCTCAAATGTTAGCTTTTGGACACTTCCATGGTCTAGTAGACAAAGGTATTTTAAATAAAAAAAACTTGTATAATGAAAGTGGAGTGGTCAGTTCTCCCAGCTCTGCTTTTGTCTGGTTGGGTTTTGTTTTAGCACAGGAGTTGAAAAACTGCTGGTCTCCAAAGAAGCAGGTCCAGGCTGATCCTTCTCTCTCTCTGGCTTCTCTCCTGTAAGACCCTGGACTTGATTTTATCTTTAGAGCCAAGAAGTGTTTTTAGAGATTGTTGCAAGTATGGGGAACAGCATTATTAAGTTGGGATGATCTGTTAGGGTTTTTGGATCGGTTAAATTATTTGGTATTCAGTTCTCTTTTATTTGTGTTTCATTTGGTAATACTGTAAATAGATTCCGTTTTGTTTAAAACTAAGCAAATTGACCAGCTGCATCTTTCCTGGAATTTCCATTGTTCACCTGCTTAAAACAACTAACAAAGTGAGGGTCTGGGCTATTTTCTTGAAATGATTTGAGGGTGTCTTGCCTGGTTCATAACACTAGACAGCCATGCTCCAGTACCATGTAATCTGACATCACTATGACACATGCTCAGTGGTTATACTTAGAGTGCAAGTATAATTCCCTTTACTCTACAATTGCCGTCGGTCTGGATTCACAAATACACCAGACCAGGGATGGACAGCAGACTTTCTTCCCTAAAGAACAAACTTCAACCAAAATGATTGATGGTAGTTTCAAGGTCACCATTAGTGAGACTAACTTTACAGTTCCTGTTTTACTGATTGAGTGTAAACTCCACCATTTGAATATGCATCCACAAAGCATTAACCACGGCCTTTGAATAACTAGAGTCATAGAGTCATACGGTATAGAAACAGACCCACTGGTCCAATCAGTCTGGCTACAATCCAAACTATGATATTCCCACCTGCCTGTACTTGGCCTACATCCCTCCAAGAGTTTCTTATTCATGTTCTTATGCAAATGTCTTTTAAAGTTTGAACTCTACCCCACTACTCCCTCTGAAAGTTCATTCCTCACACAAACCTCACATTCCTCACACAGCATCTATACAATGTGGAAACAGGCCCTTCGGCCTAACAAGTCCACACCAACCCTCCGAAGAGGGACCCACCCTCCCACCAATGCACCCAACCTATAGATCCCCAAACATTATGGGCAATTTAGCATGGCCAATTCACCTAACCTGCACATCTTTAGATTGAGGGAGGAAACCCACGCAGACACAGGGAAGAATGTATAAATTCCACACGGACAGTCATCTGAGGCTGGAATTGAACTCAGGTCCCTGGCGCTGTGAGGCAGTAGTGCTAACCATAGAGACATTGTGACATCCTGTATAACTTCAACATGATATCCCAACTCCTTTACTCAAAGGTCTGAGTAGTGAAGACAAGCATGCTAAGCACTTTCTTAACCACTCTGTCTATATATGACACAAACTTCACTCTTTGTGTTAGAAAGTACCCCTTCATGTCTTTTTTAAATCTTTCCCTCCTAGAAATCCCCCACCCTAGGGAAAAGACACTTGCCATTCACCTTATCTAATCCCCTCATGACTTTAGAAACTTTTATAATATCACTCCTCACCCTTCTATGCTCCACTGAAAAAACTCCCGATCTATTCTGCCTCTCCTTAAGACTCAATCCCTCCATTCCTGGCAGCATCCTGGTAATTTTTTTCTGGACCCACTTCAATTTAATAATATCCTTCCTATAATAGGGCAACCAGAACTGGACACAATACACCAGGAGAAGCCTCATCAACATCCTGTACAACCTCAATATGATATCCCAACTCCTATAGTCAAAGGTCTGAGTAATAAAGACAAGTGTGCTAAGCACTTTCTTAACCTCCCTGTCTATATGTGATACAAACTTCAGAGAATTAGGTACCTGAACCCCTAAGTCTGTCTGTTCTATAACACTAGCCCCAAGATGCTACTAGTCCAGTGATATTCCCATTATACCTCTAGATTAGATTAGATTAGATTCCCTACAGTGTGGAAACAGGCCCTTCGGCCCAACAAGTCCACACCGACTCTCCAAAGAGTAACCCATCCAGACCCATTTCTCTCTGACTAATGCACCAAACACTATTGGCAATTTAGAATGGCCAATTCATCTCATCTGCACATCTTTGGAGTGTGGGAGAAAACCAGAGCACCTGGAGGAAACACACGCAGCTACTGGGAGAATGTGCAAACTCCACACAGACAGTTGCCCGAGGTCGGAATCGAACCTGGGTCCCTGGTGCTGTGAGGCAGCAGTGCTAATGACCACTTCTCACTGTCTGAGGAATTATTGCTGATCTTGTATTTCTGACCTCTAAAATATTTTTATTACACTGACCTTACCTATGATTTCAGCTAAAACTGACTTGACAGGCTGGGGGCATGGCCCAGATATCAGGACTCCTGTTCTGAGTCGCTTGTGTGCAGTTTTTGTTGGAAAGTACTAATGTCTAAATATCAAGATAAGCTCAACTGTAGTGCTTTCCCCATACCCTGCAACAAATAACCTGCTGGCGCACAGTATGGCAGACTATGGCTTCTATTGTCTGTAGGCAGGAAGAACAGTTAATTATGTGGGATGATGGAATATTGTACAGAGTTCTGTTCACTACACTACCAGAAAGACATGGATGCTTTGGAGAGGGTACAGAGAAGCTTTACTTGGATATTGCCTGGTCTGGAGGGGTTTAGGTATGAGGAGAGGTTGGATAAGATCGGATTGTTTTCACTGGAAAGACAAAGGTCGAGGGGCAACCTGACAGAGGCTTACAAAATTATGAGTATCTTCAGGTGGGGGAAGGGAAAGAGGGATAGAAACTGCACATGGGCAATAGGTAGTGGGTCTAAATAAAGACTAGGAATCGGCACAGGCTTGGTGGGCTGAAGGGCTGTGTTGTATTGTATTGTGTAAAAGACTCCCATTGACATACTGTCTCTACAAGTATTCCATCAGTGCTCCCTGGTCAGACATTAATTAGTTTCAATTTCCGATCATGTAATGGCCTCATCCCTTTGCACTGATGTTGGTAGGCTGCATGTGGTGTTGCCTGACAGCTAAAGCCTCCAGCAGCTAATGGTGTCCTTCCTAAAAAGTCCTGATCAACTGATGTGACATCAGGAAGGGGAGAGACATGGTGAGAGCCAATCTCCTGGTCTTGTTTCCCAACTCCCAACACCACTCTCTCCAGTGAGTCTGTCCCAGAAATACTCACAGACTTAAGACACTCTGCACTCACTACACACACACATACATGTTCTCACACTCACAACCCCCAACCCAGACAGACACACACACACACAGACAGACAAAGATCCACATGCACACATATATTTTGTGGGGTGAATTTGTCCTTGAAGGGTTACATTATACTTTGCTCAAAAACTGCATGCATTCATGTAGAACTCTGAACTCAAAAACTGCATGAATTCATGTAAAACTAAGTTATCTCACTTTTTAGATTAGAATCAATCTAAACATCATGGCATAGACAGAGAACACAGGGGGCTAACACCTTCAACATATTGTCTAACTATCACCATTGTTAACAGCTAACCCCGAGAATGCAACTTTTTTAAAAAAAAGGTTTTGTTATTTACACATG
This sequence comes from Chiloscyllium plagiosum, assembly GCF_037043375.1. NCBI lineage: Eukaryota > Metazoa > Chordata > Chondrichthyes > Orectolobiformes > Hemiscylliidae > Chiloscyllium > Chiloscyllium plagiosum. The sequence continues at coordinate 34,893,029 of NW_028270170.1, read as the reverse complement.
AAAGAAGTGAAACTATCATTGTATTCTAACAGATGAAAGGCTTAACAGACAATCAATTTTTCAATGTATAATTTCAGTTACATCACACTATAAATTTTTGCTATAAATTCCGTGTTAGGATTGAGCCCTCCACTATCACCTAATGAAGGAGCGTCGCTCCGAAAGCTAGTGTGTTTCCAATTAAGAGAAAATGAGGACTGCAGATGCTGGGGATCAGAGCTTAAAAATGTGTTGCTGGAAAAGCGCAGCAGGTCAGGCAGCATCAAAGAAGAAGGAGAATTGACGTTTCGGGCATAAGCCCTTCCAGAACTTTTTCCTGGGGTGGAAATGGCTATTACGAGGAGACATAATTTTAAGGTGATTGGAAGAAGGTTTAGGGGCGATAAAAGTTTGGTACACCATTGAGGGCCGAAGGGTCTGTACTGTGCTGTACTGTTCTATGTTCTGTATTCTATGTTCTATGACCAACAATGATAGAAGAAAGGAAATTGTGAAAGTGCAGGAGGAGAGAATGAAAGGTACATTAGTATCTCGGAGGGTTGCAACAATTGTAGACATTCCAGAGCAAGGGAGCGATCTAACTGGGAAGGTGAATATAAAATTAAACCCATTATACTGGTGCATTTATGTTAAAAGTCCTTGTGAATGTCATTAAAATGCAACAAAATATAGGAGTGAGCGTAAACAAGACAAAATCAGCAAATCGGTGCAAAGAAAACAGAGAAAAGAAAAAAAAAATCCAAAAATTAAAAGTAATAAAGATTTGGATTTGGTGTGTGTGCTCCAAAAGTGCCCTTACACACAATTGAATGAAAATCCTTTTTCTTATTTGAAAATTAAAATTTCAAGTGCATTATAGTAGAATAGCTATTATTGGAGGTGCTTGATTTTCTGTGGGCTTTCAGCAACCTGAACCCGAACTTCCCTTGATGCTTTGCTCTGTGGATGCATTTCATCCCAATTGTGCTTTTTAAAAAAAATGTTTCATGAGGAGCATCACTGACAAGGTAAGTATTTGTTGCTCTTGACCTGAGTAACTTCCTATACCACTTTGAAGAAGTGACAAAGAAGATTGATGAAGGCAAGGAAGTAGACATTGTCTATATGGACTTCAGCAAAGCATTCAGCAAGGTTCCGCATGGTCAGGTTTATGGTGAGAGGGGAAAGATATAAAAGGCACCTAAGATGCAACCATTTCACGTATATGGAATGAGCTGCCAGAGGAAGTGGTGGAGGCTGGTACAGTTACAACCTTTAAAAGGCATCTGGATGGGTATATGAATAGGATGGGTTTACAGGGATATGGGCCAAGTGCTGGCAAATGGAGTAGATTAATTTAGGATAGCTGGTCAGCATGGACAAGTTGTACTGAAGGGTCTTTTTCTATGCTGTACAGCTCTATGACTCTATTTCAAAGGGGACTTAAGAGTGTTATGGGCCTGGAGTCACAGATCTGGTTAGCATTGCAGACTTTCTTCCCTAAAGGGTGGCAGTGAACTAACAAATGACAGCACCATACTTGCCTTTACTGAAATTATCTTTCAGTTCCAGATTTTCGATCAGTTGAATTTGAATACCACCTGTTGCCTTTGCTGTTTAAACCCATCTCACCACAGCATTAGACTGTGGTACAAGCCCAGTGATATTATCACAACACCACTTTCCTGGCTCAATTCCAAAGGAAATTTCACTCCATCAGCTCTCTTCTAGATTTGCACCACATGAACTCACCAAAACTTGGTCCTTGAGTGATTTGACTGTAGCCCCAAACCATTGATGGGATTTGTAATCTTTCATTTCTTCTATGACATTGTGAATATGTCGGTTACCTGCAGGAATAAATTCATATTATTGACAAACTGTGCTGGCAATCGAAAGACACTCAGCGCAGTGATAGAGTGTATGAACTGGTTTTAATTAATTGTATTTCTTGTCAGAATACCCTAATTTGCCATATTTAATTTTGCTTCATCTCTCAAATTTCCACTCCTTGCTTCCCTGCAGGTGCAAGATCTTATTGTGGCTTTAGTTCAGTCAAAGATAAAGAAAAGTGAAGTAGTGCAGATGCTGGAAATATGAAATAAAGCAATCAACCAGCATAACACCAAGCTCCTGAAGTGGGAGTCTGGGCAATAATGTTTGCAAAGCTATTCAAGTCATTGAGGATGTTGAAATAAAGTTAAAACCTGTCCTCAACCGTGGCACGGTGGCTCAGTGGTGAGCACTGATGCCTCACAGCACCAGGGACCCGGGTTCAATTCCAGCTTCAGGCGACTGTCTGTGCGGAGTTTGTACATTCTCCCCTTGTCTGCAT